>NC_067150.1:54248901-54548901 GCF_903995435.1 Acomys russatus
CAAGAAGCTACCTTTGGAGTCCTTTGGCATCGGGCAAGCCCTGGGGCTCAGGATGCGAGTGAGCCCTTAACGACCTTCAGGTGAGTTCTCAGATAAGAATGGTTTGGCTTTTATTACTGATCTGTCACCACCCTCCTTCATTCCATTGACAAAAGTCATTTCCACAGGCCACCTTGTGTAATCTCCTTTTTGTGCTGGCTCAGCACCTAGTCCAGACATTTTGGGGACTCTGAGTGCAGGCTGTGCTCCTGCCCTATGCCACGAGCCTGGAAGTCAGAACTCGTGTTTCTGTTACGTGCCCATCATCCGCACTGATGACGGCATGCCACGGCTTGAACCTGTCATGTCCTCCAGAGGCTCCAGTGACAAAGGCTTGGTCCCCCAGCTGGGGATGCTGCTGAGACAGGGTTATCTAAGAGATGATTTTATATGAACTTCCAGTGAGGGGCCCAGTTTCTCCAGTGACTTCATCCATCAACTGGCTGATGCACAACTGCATAGACTGTTAGAAGGTGGAGCCTGGTCTGAGCACTGTGCGGGTGTCTCCAAGGGGCAGCCTTCATCCTGAACTTCCTCTGTCCTTCCTCCTTCCTGCTTAACATGACGTGCACAGTCTTGCTCTCCCTTGAGCCCCTCCCAGAATGCTTTGCCTCTCCTTCTGCTTCAAAGCAGTTGAAACCACAAGCTAAAAGAAATCTTTTTTCTTCAGATATTTTGTCACCAACTAACTTCAATCCATATTTGCAACTGCTGCTGAAAAATAGCACCTACAGTCCTTCCTTCTGCTTGCCACAGACTGTGTTTTTGTTGTTGTTGCTGGGCTTTTTGTTTTTGTTTTTGTTTCCCAGGACAATCTGCCTGCCTCTGCCTTCAGAGTGCTGGGATTAAAGGTGTGTGCCACCACTGTTGGCCAGGTTGTGTTCTTATACTGACTGTATAGAAAGAGGAGGCAGAATAAACCTATTCCATATACACCTCATCCTAGGCCATTATGCCTGGTCTGTATTGTGAATGAGGAGACATGGGGGGGGGGGGGGAATAGCATCTACAGGAACCTACACTGTGCCAGGTACTTCGTGTGGGCAGATGCTTTTCATGGCCATTTATGGTTTAGTTGTAGAATATCCCTTACAGGCTCAGGAGTTAGAACAGCAATTGGTTCCCAGTTGGTGGAAATGTTTTGTGAAACCTTGGGAAGGTGGGGCCTAGCTGGAGGAAGTGGTTTGCTAGACAGGGGCGGCAACACCGCAGGCGCTAGCCGAGCCTTGCTTTTGGCCAAGTGCTCTGCTGATGCACCAAGATGGTATACCAACAGCCAGCCCACAGCACACAAACATTCCATTTTCTCTCTGCCCTCCAGCCTGGGCTATTTTCATATTATTATTTAGATTTGAGCCATGCATATGTATCATCTCCTCCATAAAACATAGCACCACAGAATGAAATTTAAATTTTAATGAAAGGGCTGGAGGCACAGCTCAATTGTTAAGAGTGCTTGCTGCTCTTACAGAGTTTAGTTCCCACTACCCACCCATGTCAGGCAGCTCACAGCCACTTGTAACTCCAGCTGCAGGGGATCTGACACTCTCTTCTGGCCTCCGAGTGTACCTTTACTCACCTGCACATACCTACACATGGGCGTGCACATAATTAAAAGTTGAAGCAAACAAACAAAGACTTTAACTTTTAAAAGTCTACTTGAGCAACTATGGGGCCTGCATTGCTAAGAATAAGGTCTTCCCTGGGTGCTCACTGACTTCCTGCTATTAGCTAGACAGAGATATGGAAGTCACCAGGGGTCAGCTCAACTTAGTTGCTGGGAAGCACGGAACTAAGCCAGCGCTTAGCTCTGAGTCCTCTGTTTATGTAGATCTCTAGCAAACTCTCCCACGGTTTCAGCTCGTACTTAGAATTGCTAAAACCCACTCTAATGCTTTGTAAGGCTTGCTGCCCTTCCAGAGGACCTAGGTGTAGTTCACAATGCTCACACTGAGTGGCTCACAGCCACCTGTAACTCCAGCTCCAAAGGATCCATCTGGACTCTGGCACCTGCACTCACCAAATAAACCTTTAACAAACAGTGTATTTGGAAGTGCCTATTGTGACGTTTTTACTTGTAGATAGCCTTTGATTCTGTGGTTATATTCCTCTAGCAGTTTGTCCCCCAGAAGCACCTGAGAAGTGTGACACACTGCCTGTCCACTAGAAACAGCAGCTAAAAATTACAGTGAAACTGAATGTCCATCAGCAGGGTGCGGCCAGGTCCTGTTGCAGGATTACAGGGTAAGGTGTCCCAGGCCGGCCTTATACCCCTCATTCTCCTGTCTGTTTCCTCTTAGTGCTGGGATTGTAGGTGTGCTCTGCCATGCCTCAACTATGTGGCACTAGGGGTGAAACCCAGGGCTTGCTGGGTGCTAAGCAAGCACATTGTACCTCCTGACCACGCCCTGCCTGGCTAAGTGCAGCCTATTAAAACGTTCAGTAACTAAAAAGAGTGAGCTAGAACAACATCTCCCTCTGCTTCCTGTTGCTATGACAAATCCCCAGACTCGGTAACCTGTGAGGAACCGACGTGTATTTGGCTCAGCGTTCTGAGGACCGTGCAATCCAAGACCATCCTCTTGGCTTTGGGTAGTCCATCTTGCTATGCTATAACATGGTGGCGCAAGGCAAGGGTGCTGGGCCGGGTTCTCTTTCCCCTTTACAAGGCCAGCATGGGGTCCCACCCTTCCTTCTGACCTCATCTGATCCCAACTACTTCCTTCAAATGTCATTAACATACGAATTCAGGGATTACATTTCCAACACAGGAAAGCTTGTGGGACATATTCACACCATAGTGAGCTAGCTACAGTTACTGGCAGAGAGAAGCCACTCTCAAGCTGGCCCACCCTCAGGACCTTTTCTCTTTGTTATATGTATGTGTCTATGTTTTTAACATTTACTTATTTTCTTATTGATTTGTGTATGTGTATGTGTTTATGTGTGTGGGCACATATGCCATAGAGTGCATGTGGAGGTCAGAGGTCAGTGTTTTCCTTCTACCAAGGAAGTTTGTAGGATCAAACTCAGGTCATCAAGCTAGGCAGAAAGTGCCTTTCCCCGCTAATCCATCTCACTTAGAACTTAAGGACCTTTCACACTCTTTTTAAAGCTATTTATTATTATTATTATCATCATCATTATTAATTTATAACCTATGGATTCCAATTTGTGCTGTATGTACCCTTCTAGGTACAGGCCATCCACTGGGGCACAGCCCACCTATCAAGAGCACATTCCTTTAATCTCAGCACTCGGGAGGCAGAGGCAGGTGGATTGCTGTGAGTTCGAGGCCAGCCTGGTCTACAAAGTGAGTCTAGGACAGCCAAAGCTACACAAAGAAACCCTGTTTCGAAAAACCAAGAGGGGGAAGGGGGAGAGAGAGAGAGAGAACTTTAAAAAAAAAAAAAAAAACTGACTCCCTGGAAGCTCCTCAGTTGGGGTGGGACCTTTTTTTTTCTTTCTTTCTTTTTTTTTTCATATTCTTGTCACTTATTAAAGATTCCTGTGTGATCTGTCTGGGAAGGTTTTGCCCACTAGCATTTACAATTTTAGAAATGAAAGCCAAGATATGTTCAAAATGTGTATTTATTCAGTGATTTAAAATAACAAATTAATTCTTTACATCTCAACATAAATCACATCTTTCTAAATAAAAGTTAACATCACTTAGTGAGAAAACTGTCACCGTGTCACGCTCTTGCAAATGTGTTTTAATCTGTGGCTTCACAGAAGTCAACTGGATTCTCTACTCCGCATCTGCTGCTTCTGCTGAAGTGAAGGAGGAAAGTCTGGCTTCACGCAGCAAGGCAGCAGGAAGGGGGAGTTATTTATATTCTTTTTAGGTTGTTGTGGACATTTCCCAGTTTACCTAACTTGACAAGCAGCAGGCTCTCCAAGGTTGGGGACGCTGAGGATTCTAGACTGTATCCAGTTTTATGAAAGTCTGATGGTTTAATCTCCTGCCTTGAAGGAATCTTTCATATATGCACAATTTTGTAATTCTATGCATGGATTACTGAGTTATATAGAATGAATATTATTAACATGTTTTTAATAATATTAAAAAAGCAGCCCTGGGGAGATGTTTCACACAGTAGAGTGTTTGTTGTGTCAGGATTTCAGCTCTACCCTCAGCGCTCATGTGAAAGGGTCTTTAATTTTTTTTATTTTTCTTTTTTTTTCCTTTGGTCCTTCTTTCTTTCTTTCTTTCTTTTTTTTTTCCGAGACAGGGTTTCTCTGTGTAGCCTTGGCTGTCCTGGACTCCCATTGTAGACCAGGCTGGCCTCGAACTCACAGTTATCTACCTGCCTCTGCCTCCTGAGTGCTGGGATTAAAGACATGCGCCACCACCGCCTGGCTCCTTTGGTTTTTCAAGACAGGATTTCTCTGTGTAGCCTTGGCTGTCCTAGGCTCACTCTGTAGACCAGGCTGGCTTCAAACTCACATCTATCTACCTGCCTCTGCCTCCCAAGTGCTGGGATTACAGGTGTGCGCGCCACCATGCCTGGCTCAAATTTTTCATTTTTCAAAATAGGGTTTTGCTGTGTAGGCCTGCCTGTCCTGGACTTGCTTTGTAGACCAAGCTGGCCTCAAACTTACAGAGATCCGCCTGCCTCTGCCTCTGCTGGGATTAAAGGCGAGCACCATCACACCCTGTGTGTCTTTAAATTTTAATATTGTTTTTGGTTTGGTATTTTTTAATCAGATTTTTTGTGTAGCCTTGGCTGTCCTTGAACTTGCTCTATAGACCAGTCTGGCCTCCAAATTCCTGGAGATCTTCCTGCCTCTACTTTCTGAGTGCTGGGACTAAGGACATGCACCATCACTGCCTGGCTATGAAAGTGTTTTTTACACGTGAGTATTAAGAAAGAAAAGTCAGGCCAGGTGTGGTGGCACATGCCTTTAATCCCAGCACTCGGGAGGCAGAGGCAGGTGGATTGCTGTGAGTTCGAGGCCAGCAGCCTAGTCTACAGAGTGAGTTGAGGACAGCCAAGGCTACACAGAGAAACCCTGTCTTGAAAAACAAACAAACAAATGGAACAAAAGTCAGTCAGGTGCGGCGGCGTACACCTTTAGTCCCAGCACTCAGGAGACAGAGGCAAACAAATTCTATGAGTTTGAGACCAGCTTGGCCTACAGAAGGAGTCCAGGACAGCTAGGGCTACACAGAGAAACCCTGTCTCAAACAAACAAACAAACAAACAAAAGAAAAGAAAAGAAAGAAAGAAAAAGGAAAAGTCGCACAGTGTGTGGGTGGGGTGGGGTGCAGGGGTGCTGAGAGACGGGCTCGGCAGTTAATAGCACTAGCCGCTCCTCCAGTGGGCAGCGGTTTCTGTTCCTAACACCCACATGTGGTGTCCAACCATCTGTAACTCTAGTTCCAACAGGAACTTCTCACCCAAGGGCAGCCATACAAGCAGACAAAACACACACGCAAAATGAGTGAATCTAAAGAGAAAAAAAACTTCCTGTGATCCTTGAACCCCAGCACTGGGGAGGGAGAGACAGGAAGATCCCCGGAGTTTGGTGGACTGCCAGCCCATAAGCGCGCCAGGTTCAGGGACAGACTTTTTTTTTTTTTAAAGGTGGACAGCAACTGAGAAAGACACTCAATGTTGACCACTGGGCTCCACACACATGTACATACTCAAACCTACACACACACACACACACACACACACACACACACACACACACATTTGTTAATATCGTTACTTTCTCACATTGCTTCTATGAGCTGGAAGCTATTCCACTCTGCTGGCTAATTGAAGCTTTGAAATTCTAATTTTTTTTTTCCTTGAAAGATTGGATTTCAACGTTAGTAATAAACATTGTCAGTTTTCCTTGCAGTGCCAAGCTTATGTTTTATTTATTTATTCATTTCCCCCCTGAGACAGGATTTCTCTGTGTATCCTTGGTTGTCTTATGTAGCCCAGGATAGCCTCAAACTGAATATTCAGTGCCTGGATGATGACCCTGAGTTACTACTTACCACTCTGCCTTCCCTCCAGCCTAGGATGGCTGCCACCAAGGCCCGGTTTATGCAAGGCTGGGTGAGAAAGCACCCAGGGCTTTCTCATGCATGCTAGGCCAGCACACTGTACCAACCAGCTATGTCCCCAGCCCATTGTTATTCCTTTTTTGAGGGGGGAAAAAAAAGTTCAAATCTAAACAAACATAGTATATCCGTCAGTAGGTCAGTAGTTACTTTAAATAAAATACGGTGTTCAGTTGCATCTGGCTTAGACAGGGCTTCCCTGCTGAGGGTTCAGAGGATCGCCTGTCCCGGGGATGTGTCACCCGTCCCGGGGATGTGTTGGAAGCCTTTGCTGCCCACTCTTGGTAGTGAATACAGTGTAGTGTTACAGTGTTAGGGATGGAAGCCAGGGCTTTGTGCATGTCGGACAACTCTACCTATGAGTTACATCCCCAGCCCAAGGCCCAGAATCCTAAATACAGGCACCTTACTAAAGATTTGTTGCTTTCTCTCTCTCTCCCTCTCTCTGTCTCTGTCTCTCTTTCTCCTCTCTCGCTCTCTCTTTCTCCTCTCTCTCTCTCTCTCTCTCTCTCTCTCTCTCTCTCTCTGTCTCTGTCTCTCTCTCAAGACAGGGTTTCTCTGTGTAGCCTTGGCTGTCCTAGAAGTCACTCTGTAGACCAGGCTGGCCTTGAACTCAAATCTGTCTGCCTCTGCCTCCTGAGTGCTGGGATTAAAGGTGAGTGCCACCGCTGGCTGCCCTTTTTTCTTCTCTTGACATGTTGCCCAGGAGGGCCTAAACTCACCATCCTCTTGCCCCAGCCTCTTGAGTGCTGGAATTACATGTCTGTGCCTCAACACCCAGCAAACAAAGGGCTTTCTTCAGGAACCTGGAGTCTCTGTTACTGGGTAGTGAGGTGGCACAATGCTTAGGGGGATAGCTGGTGCCACTAGCACTCACAGTGAGTGACACTTTCAACAGAAGTACAAACATCATACCTGGGGGCGGGGGGCACAAAAAATATCTTTGGGTTTGTTTTATTTTTTGTTTTTTTTGAGACAGTTTCTCTGTGTAGTCCTGGCTGTCCTGGATCTGTAGACCAGGTGAGCCTAGAACTCAAAGATCTCCCTGCCTCTGCCTCCTGAGTGCTGGGATTCAGGAATTCAAGGTCACCCTTAGCTACATGGCAAGTTTGAGGCCAGCCTGACCTATGGGAGACCCTTAAAAATTAAATAAACATTTATATTTTTAGGCTTTAGGGGCACACCCAAGTGCCAAGAGTATTTGCAGTAGAAGAGATAAGATGGCATCTGCTTCCACGTCATCATTACCGTTTGCCATCTTATGAATCCTTTACAACGGGTGTGTATTTCTTAAGTAATTAAAAACACTAAAGAAAGAAAAAGGTTAAATTAAATTTGAATGATAAACAACAATTCCGATGTGCTCAGAGAATTTAACATGCCCCATAGAACTAATTTTATCTTGAAAATATGAAGAGATTAGATACATAAAACAGAGGACTTAAATTATTAAAACAAAACAAAACAAACCCCTCAGCCAGGGAGGAGTCGCTCCTCTCCCGCCGTGCTGCAGGAAGGAAGCTGTGCTAAAGGAAGCGTCTACTAGCCCCAGGTGGCCGAAATGAATGACCCACTGATCCTCTCCAAGGTGGTTTAAAGATAAATCTAAGCCACATTCTCTCTGCAGAGCAACAGGATTAGGTGCACAGGAGGATTTGACACTTTCCAATCCCCACAGCTCCCTGAAGAGAAGCGAGATTGGGACCCATGAACCGTATTTAATATTAAGTTTCTCTTCGGTGCTTGCAGCCTCCCGGCTCGGTGGCCTCCTCCCACTTGGTAAACCCAGTCACCTTTGGCTTTTACAGGCTCTAGTACCCTTCTCTTTTCTCCCCTGCCTCCCACCTAAATCTCCCTGTGAAGACCCTGATGTCATCTACACCCTAGCATAAATAAGCCTTCCGCCACCGCACTTCCTGCGTGTTGCACTGGCTTGTTAGGCTGAGCCCTAAGCAAGGGGCTGAGGCGTCACTCACACAGCAGCTGACTGGTGGAGAAGGCTCTTCCCTGGACTTCTGCAAAGCTGTTGTCCCTTTGTGTGCGTGACACTAAAGTCAGTGCCTCAGGGTTCTGTAAAGTAATCGGTTGGGCTAGTGACTTTAAGGTGGCCCCCTGTCCCTTGGAACTTTGTGCCTGAGTTCTTTAGGTCTGAGGGGCTGTAACTGGGGTTAAGGCGGGCAAGAGAGCAGCATCATGGCTGCTGCTTCTAAATCAAGGGAAGATGGAAGTGTCCCACGTGCTCCGGCACTCTGCCCCTCCCCCTTCCCCTTCCTCCAGAGAGAAGATCAAACAAAGAGGGTGTCCAGGGTGGTGGAATGTGGTGTTTGGTTAAAGACCCAGGCTGGCTGTGATTATAGTCGCTGTGGCTGGGGAGACGCCCTGGGGAATGGGGTGGGAGGGATTTCAATCCTTGAGAAAGTGTGCGTAGGTGCACACACCCACTCACACCCATATGTGCACACAAGAGCTGCTAAAGCCTGTCTTCAAGCCCCACCTCTACCGGAGTGACACTCTCCCCCTTCCTTGAGTGGTTTTCATGAATGTGTGCTTTCTCCCAGGAAGGCTGAAAAACCCCATGAAGGCTGGGCAGTGGTGGCATACGCCTTTAATCCCAGCACTCAGGAGGCAGAGGCAGGCTGATCTCTGTGAGTTCGAGGCCAGACTGGTCTCCAAAATGAGTCCAGGACAGTCAAGGCTACACAGAGAAACCCTATCTCGGTGGGGGCGGGGGTGGGGAGTGGGGGGAGGAAGAAAAAAGAAAAGAAATGAAAAACCCCATGCAGGTAGGAGCAGACAAGTGCTTGCTTACAGGTCTGTCTTCCGGCAGCTGTGATGTTCTCAAGGCCAGGGTCACAGACAATCTCTTTCTCCCCTAAATTTTGTATCGTTCCTAGGTAAGATAGATACTTCCCAAAGCTTTATTGGATATCCAAATGGATGATGAAAGGAATAGATGAGCTGGGCAGGGTGTGGCACAGGCCTTTAATTCCAGCACTCAGGAGGCAGAGGCAGGTGGACATTTGTGAGTACAGGGCCAGTTAGGATCACAAAGTAATACCCTGTCTCAAAATAATTAATTAATTTAGTTAACACACCAACTTTCACTCAAGTTTGAAGGTTTGTTGTTGTTGTTTTCCTTTCCCATTTTCGTGTCAGGTGGCTGCAGCTCCCATGGGGCTGACTTTCTGAGGGGCGGGGACATTCAGTTTTTCTGCACATGGTGAATCTTCTTTCAGAGAAGCATACGACTAGAAAGGCTGTTAAACAAACAAACAAAATGAAGTAGCTGACCCAGCTCCTCCCAGAGCGGCAATCAGATCCTCAGCTCTGTGCCCTAGAGGCCTGTTTGCTGACGCATCCCACAGGCCTGTCCCAGGCTCCAGATCCCACCACCCAGTGCCTAGCAACAAGAAGACGTCTGGCCCACCAGCCTGCACGTACACACACTCTTATCAGCTTCAGGCCTCACAGGGCATCCCAGGAAGGCTAGAGACAGGCAGTGACATTTTTTGCTATCAAAGGGACCTCATCAGGAGCTCACTAACAGACTTCAAGCCTGGAGACGGGAAGGGTTTGGAGGTGGCCCTGGCCTGTGCTGCGTTCCCATGCTAGGGTGTTGGGGAGATTCTGGAGAGCCAGCAAGTCAAACACTTGGGATGAATTGGTCATGAAAGCAAGTAGCTGAGCAGGGCTTTGGCCAGGGCCGGGATGGATGCCAGGTGGATCTGCAGCCCCTCTGCCTTCAGCTTCTCACAGAATACTTGGTCAAATGCAGGAGGTGGGGCAGTGGCTGTCCCTCTCTGTAAAGGCACTGGAAACCCAGCTGGTTTGGGACTATACTTTAATGACTTCCTGGATGTTAGGTCCGGCTGCAGGGCGTGGCTGGCACGGCGTGCCCTCTTCCCCTCCCAGAGACTATATAAACCAGACATTTTTGCCCTTTGACCTCCCCCCTTGCCCTTGTCCCTTTCCCACCTCCCTGCCCTCTCTCCTTCCCTTCCCTGACCCCAGCAAGGCAAGGCTCCCCCCTTCCCCTGCCCCTCCCGAGCCACTTCCAATAAACTTGCATTTATATATTCTAGCTCAGTCGCCACTTAGCTCATTCTGATTATTTAATCAATCACTCCCCATCTGCCATATCCCTCATCTGTCCTTGACTCTGCTGAGTAGCAGCAGGGCCAGGTTTCCAACCTGGTCCTCTTCTTTCTTTTTTTCCTTCTTTCCTTCCTTCCTTCCTTTCTGCTGTCATTTTAGATGGGCTCTCAGGTATCTCACAGTCTTCACACTCCAAGGATGACCTTGAACTTTTGATCCTCTTGTCTTCAATTCCCACCAGGTCTGTGCCACCATGCCCAGTTTATACAGTGCTGGAGACGGAACCCAGGGCTTTGTGTGTGCCAGGTAAGCCCTCCACCTACTGAGCCACATCCCCAGTCCTACCTCTGAGCCCTTGTGTTGGCCACCTTATTGCTATGACAAAACGCCTGAGAGAAATGACAGGAACATTTTGGGTTCATGGTTCCAAAGATTTCAGTGCAGAGTCACACAGCTATTGATTCCTGGCCTGCTGGTGAGGTAGAACACCATGATATAAGGTGGGGGGTGGGAGGGTGGGGTGGACAGAGCTGTTCTCTTCCCGGCCACCAGGAGGCAGACTCTTCAATGGCACACTAGCCAGTCTTCATGTTAGGGTTCATTCAGCTATGAATTCATCAGTGAGTCCATTGATGAGAATGGTGCCCGCCTGGTCTGTTCACCTCCTGGTACCCTAACAGCACCTGATACAGAATACAGAGGCGTCCAAGGGACAGATTTAAATAGTCTTCAAAGCTCATGGTTTGAACCCTCAGTACAGCATTATGGATTGGGAGGGAGTAGTTGTCTTTAGGCCTCTCTTTCTTTCTGCTTTTCTCTGAAGTCCCAGACCTCAGTAGTCAAAAGCACTCTTTCTTTTTTCTTTTCTATTCCTTTTTGTTTTGGTTTTGGTTTTTTTTTTTCAAGACAGGATTTCTCTGTGTAGCCCAGGCTGTCCTGGAACTAACTTTGTAGACCAGGCTGGCCTCGAACTCAGAGATCCGCCTGCCTCTGCCTCCCAAGTGCTGAGATTAAAGGCACGTGCCACCACCCCCAGCTCAAAAGCACTCTTGATGGAATAAATGGACAATAGACCCACTGAAGCTGAAAGAATGGTGATTTAATGTGGTCCCCATTCAGGTCAGGGGGTGGGTCAAAGCAGTAAGAGGATTACAAAGTCTAGGCTGGTCAGGGATAGAAGAGACATCATCTCAAAAACAAAATGGGCAAACAAAAGCAAAACAAGCAGAGAGCAGCAACAACAACAAAATAGAACATGAATACTTAAGGTAACTGTCCTAATGAGCTTTTGTCTCTATCGATGCAATGGCTAACCTCAGTTGTCTATTTGATGAGATTAAAAGTCACCTGGAAGACTGGCTGTGGTCCCGCCTACCATGGGTGGCACCATTCCCTTGGCTGGGATCCTGGACTTTATAAAGAGGAAAAAGTGAGCAGAACATAAGTGCCCATTGCTCTCTGCTTCTTGACTGTGGATGCAGCGTGACCAGCCACCCCACACTGCTGTGACTTCGAACTCAGAGCCAAGTCAAACCCTTTCTCCCTTAAGTTGCTTTATTCACACCAAAAGACAAGGAACTAACACCGTCAGTTTCTTTGGGTTTTCAACAACAGAACTTTCTTATAGATCTGGATGTTAAAAGTTTGAGACCTAAGCTAAGCGTGGTGGCGAACACCTTTAATTCCAGCACTCAGGGCAGAAGAAGCAGGCAATTACTGTGAGTTTGAGGCCAGCCTGGTCTATAAAGCAGGTCCAAGACAGCCAAGGCCACACAGAGATACCTTCTCGAAAAACTGAAAAGAAAAGAAAAAAAGTTTGAGACCTGGATACCAGAGTGGTTGGGGTCTGGAAGGAATTACAGACTTGCTAATTCTGTTCATCCTACATTGTAGAAAGAGAGCTAGTACACTCTTTGGGATCCTTTTTCTGTTTTGCTTCCATTACATGTTTATTTATTTATTCTTGTGTGTGTGTGTGTGTTGCTGTGCACATGTCACTGTGTGCCTGTGGAGGCCAGAGGACAACTTGCAGGAATCAGTCCTTTTTTTGTACCATGTGGGTCCAGGGGGTGAAACCCAGGTCATCAGTCTTGGCAGTAGTGCCATTCCCCACAATTGTCATTTTCTGGTATAAGGGTTTATGTGGCCCAGGCTTGATGTGGGTTGGTCTGGTTGCACTGTGTGTTCAGATGCCGATTTCTATGCCTGAGATCTGGCTGCAGTCCCGACATGGGCATTGTCATTTCTATGAAGAATCTCCTATATTGATGCTGTGTAAATATTGCTCCCCACTTATTTTTCACTGTTTTAATAAAGAAGCTGAGAGCCAATGACTGGGCAGTGGAGATGGGGAGGCTGGACTTCCATTCCCAGTCAAGGGGTCTCAGGTAGGGACCACGAGGCAGGAGAAGAGGGAGAGAAAGGACGATGCCATTGAGCACTGACCTGATGGGGCAGAAGCAGCCCAGGCAGGACCAGTATGGCAAGTAACTTGGGACATGTGGCTTGTTGGATAAATCTAATAGGTTTCTGTCTCATTATTTGGGAATTAGAACAGGTGATTAGAAAAGGACCTCTCCCCCTCCCTCAATTATACACATTTTTACATGGGCTGTAACTCACTAATGCAATCACTCCACTTCTTTGATGGCTAGGGTTATAGGTACGGACCACCACACCTGGCTGGGACTCCCTTCCTTTCTAGGATTATTTATTTTTATTTTATGCTTTTGAGTCTTTTGTCTGAAGGTATGTAAGTGTACTGTGTGTGTGTGCTTGGTGCCCGAGTAAACCAGGAAAGGGCATCGGATCCTCTGGAACTGGAGCTACATATGGTTGTGAGCTGCCATGTGGGTGCTGGGAACCAAATCTGGATCTTCTGCAAGGGCAGAAAGTGCTCTTAACCACCAAGCCATCTCTTCGGCCTCTGGTAGGACCCTGTTTATAAGGGCGCAAGCCTGACTCCCGAGGGCCCCACCCTCACAAGCTAATTATTTCCTGGAGGTCTCCACTTTGCAACCCATTCTACTGGGGTAAGGACTTCAACATAAAAGTTTTGTAAACATGCAAACACTCAGCTCATATCACAGAATTGTAATAGCACCCTCGACTTGATTTCAAAGTCATTTTTTTTTTCCTTTTGGTTAGTTTGAGACTGGACCTTGCTATGTAGCCCCAGCAGGCCTTGAACTCATAGCAAGCCTCCTGTCTCAGCTTCCTGAGTGGGCCATGGCACTCACTGAGAGCACAATGATTAACCCTTAACATGCTTAGCTCATAAGAAGAACCCTTATCTTTACACTGTCCAACATGCCAAAAGTGAGAATAAGGCTTTCTTTCTTTTTAAACTTTATTATTATTATTATTATTATTATTATTATTATTATTATTATTATTATTATTATTATTATTATCATTATTATTATTTTGGTTTTTCAAGACAGGGTTTCTCTGTGTAGCCTTGGCCATCCTGGACTCACTTTGTAGACCAGGCTGGCCTTGAACTCACAGCGATCCGCCTGCCTCTGCCTCTCGAGTGCTGGGATTAAAGGCGTGCGCCACCACGCCCGGCTCTATTATTATTATTATTAGTAGTAGTAGTAGTAGCAGCAGCAGCAGTAGTAGTAATTTTGTGGGGATAAGGATGCATATGGAGGTTGACAGAGATACAGAATCCATTGGAAAGACACACTGTCTTCAGACACTAGGTAACCTGGGACTGAATAGAGATGGTAAATGTCTCCTGATACAGTAGCTCATGCCTGTCATCCCAGCACTTGGGAGGCTGAGGCAAGAGGACTGCCATGACCTGAAGGCTTGCTGGGTTACAAAGTGAATTTCAAAAACCTCAGTGGTTAGGTGTGGGGCTCTTCAGAAAAGGCCAAAGTCTGGTGTATCCAGATAGCCAACTGAGCTTGGTCTATTACAATGGACTCCCTTTCTAAGTGGGGTTCTCTTTCCACCTGATCTGGGGGAACCCCAGATCTTGTAAGGAGAGTCACATAGCCCTCAGGGAAGAAGGCCTAGCTCTCTTCTGATATAACCTTTTCAGTAAGCACCTACCTGTAGTTTCCTGAAAATACCCCACCCCTACGCTAAGGAGATCCTAACTTTCAGCAAATGACCTATAATTGTACCTGGAAGTTCTTCCCCCCTCCCATACGATAATTAAGTACTGTGTTCTCCTTCTTGTGATAGGATCCCATGCTACTGTGTGTAAATGAGCTACTGTACCACTACCTGTAAGTCAAGTATCCTGGCACCTCTAGCCCTAATGACTCAGACACATTCATCCACAAGCCCCTCCCCACTGCCCAAGGTTTATAAGTAAACGTTGGCTGGCTTACTCTCTCAGGCTCACAACATTTGACCTTCTGAGACTCCATTTAGTCTGGGAACAAATTGCACCTGAATGCCTGGGGCTTGACTGCCCATCAAGGCAGCCAAGGCAGCGACGGTGGAGCTGCCTTGGCAGCCACTGAAGCCCACTCCATTGCCGCTAGCTTGGTGCCGAGCCCCGATGAAGCACTGCTGTTGGGCCTGCATCTCACCGGACCTGCCAGCCTGCTAGTTTCAGACATCCACTTGCTTCTTCTACCATGTGTAGCACAGCAGTCTGACAAAGGGCTGTACCGCTTTTGTTATCATCATGGGCTTGTGGAGCTCTGAGTCGCCACTGTCATCTGACACCAGCAATCACATTCTAAAAGAGCTAAAGTGTAAGACCCAGTGGAAAAGTCTTTCCACATCCCAGCATAGTGCACAGGCCTGGCCCTAAAGCACTCTAGCCATTCCTGAGAGAAATAGACCTTTAATCTTGAGATCTGTCTGTTCTCATCTGGAAGCAAGCAACATCTGGACTGATCTACTGGACATGGAAGCCAGGCTGCCTACTGGGCCCTGAACAACAATTAGGAGCATACACTGCCTTCAGTTCTCAGCACCCACACGGCAGCTCACAACCCTCTGTAACTCTGGTCTAAGGGGATCCAACATCCCAATTCTGTCACACACAGAGTACACACATACATGTAGGTATAAAATACATGTACACATAAAATAAAAATAAAAAATAAATATTTTTTAAGCTGGGTGTGGTAGTGCACACCTCTAATCCCAGCACTTGGGAGGCAGAGGCAGGTGGATCACTATGAGTTCAAGGCCAGCTTGGTCTACAAAATGAGTCCAGGACAGCCAAGGCTACACAGAGAGACCCTGTCTTGAAAAACTAAAATAAATAAACAATTTTTACAATAAGAATACTAATAAAAGAACAAAAACAAACAAACAAAACCCAAAAAACCTGTACTGCTCTTGTAGAATTTTAGGTTCACCCACATCTGGAGCATCACAGCTTCCTGCAATTTCACTCCAGGGACCTGAATGACTTCCTCTGGTTTCACAGTTCACCCATACTCAAGCACATCCCCCCACCCACCCCCCCGCCTGCCACCATTTACACACACTCCAAATAAAACAAACCTTCAGGTGAGGTGTGATGGTACACGCTTTAAATCTGGGTACTCAAGAGACAAGTCACAGGTGGATCGATTTAAGTTCAATGCCAGCCTGATTTGCATAGCAAGTTCCAGGCTTAATCTTTCCATCAACAAACAAACAAACAAACAAACAAACATAAGAAAGTACCCCACCACAAGTGCATGATTTAATGGAACCCCCAGGTCCCTGCTTCCTCACCACATCCCCATCTCAGTTTCCAGCAGAAGGAAGCATTCCAACTGCCGTTCCAGCCCAGAGCCAGAGCCCAGAAGTAGCAAGGGCTGTGTGAGCTCTGCATTCCCATGTACGGTAGCCACGGGCTGAAAGCACGAGGCAAACGAGGACCTGATGACAACAGGCGTGCAAGAGCAGCATTGCGACATCCAGAGTGTACCCATGTCGTCAGAGCTTCATGAGAACCCAATGGGATAAAGTGTGTTCAGGGTTCAGTAATAGGGACCAAATGTGGTGGCTCGTGGCCTTAATCTCAGTGCTCTGGAGGCAGAGGCAGGCAAGTTCAAGGGCTACATTGTATTCCCCTAGAGTTAACTTTGTCTTTTAAAGCAGGATGTCTCCTGGGACCCGAGGCTTGCAGATCAGGCTGGGCTGGCTGGCCAGAGACCCTCAGAGACCCTTTGCTTCTGCCTCCTCAGGATTACAAGTATGTACTACCATTGTTCCACAACACTTGGCATTGTTTTTTTTTCCTGTGTGTTGGGGGCAGGGGCAGGGGGAGCAAAACTCAGGTTCTCATTTTTGTATGTCAAGCACTTTGCAGACTGAGCTATTTGCCCAGCTCCACACCTGGTCTTTTTATAGGAACTTTCCTGTGTTTAGAGATGTTGAGCTATACAATTACTTGCAGTGTTATTACAACTGCCTTTGCGATCAGTACAGGGGCATTTTGCCCAGGTCTCTGCCCTAGAGGCATCAAGCTATGCCACAGCCCAGGTGTGCGCAAGCACGCTCCATGACATTCACCCAACTACATCACCCCAGGGGACACCGTTCAGAACAAACCCTGTCATTAAGTGACTGTTGTATGACAATAACAGTAGCTATGATGTATGTAATAATTTTTAACTCAAGCTACCCAAAGCTGCTAACTCTGAACCATGTGTCCTAGTTTGAGCTTCTATTGCTCTGACAAAACACAGCCACCAAAAGCAAGTTAGGTGGGGGGAAAGGTCTCTTTAGCTTACACCTCCACATCATTGGGGGAAAGGGGGACAGAAACTTGTGCAGGGCAGGAACCTGGAGGCAGGAGTTGATGCAGAGGCCACGGAGGGTGCTGCTTACTGGTGTGCTCCTTATGGCTTGCTCAGCCTGCTTTCTTATAGCACCCAGGGCCACCAGCCCAGGGATGGCACCACCCACAATGGGCTATGCCCCGCACCATTGTTTACTGATTAATAAAATGCCTTAAGCCAGATATCGTTGTACACGCCTTTAATCCCAGCACTTCAGCGGCAGAGGCAGGAGATCTCTGTGAGTTCGAGGCCAGCCTGATCTATAAATCGAGTCTAGGACAGCCAGAGCTACACAGAGAAACCCTGTCTCAAAAAAAACAAAACAAAACAAAAAGCTTTATAGCCTAATCTTATAGAGGCATTTTCTCAATCAAGGGTTCCTCAGATCAGATGACCATAGATTGTCAAGTTGACCTAAGTCTAGCCAATACACCATGTTTGAGCCATGAATATATCAATTTTACACAGCTTAATCTGATTAGTACAATTAAAAAGGATAAAAGATGGTCCAGCAGTTAAGAACACTTGCAGTTCTTGCAAAGGACTGGGGTTCCACTCCTAACATCTGCATAGCAGCTAATAAAGCACCCCAACGCCCAGTTCCAGGGGATCTGACACCCTCTTCTGGCCTCCTCAAGCACTCGACAAGTACATAGTACACAGACAGGCCTGCAGGCAAAATACCCGTGTACATAAAAATAAACATTTTATCCCCACCCCCCCGCCCCCAGGTCTCTCTGTGTAGCTAGGACATGGCTGTCCTGGAACTCACTCTGTAGACCAGAGTGGTCTCGAACTCACAGAGATACTCCTGCCTCTGCCCCCAAGTGCTGGGATTAAAGGCGCGCCGTGTACCAATACTGCCTAGCTAAACACATGCTTGTTTGCTTTGCTTGCTTGCTTTCTGTTTTTGGGGTTTTTTTTTTTTTTTTTTTTTTTGTTTTGTTTTTTTTTTGTTTTTTTTTTTTTTTTTTAATCAGTCAGTAAACCATCCAAGAAAAAGATAATGCAGACAGCTTTTTTTTTTTATAAAGCATTCAGCAAAATTCCAGGGGACCTTTATTGATTTTCTTGATTCTTTTCTTGAAATCCAAGTATCTTAAAGAGCTGTGTGACCTTTGTACCTCTGCCTTACCACTCTGTAGCCTCAATTTCCTGAGAGGAGGAGATGGGGGTGAGAAAGGGGGGGTGAGAAAGGGGAGGTGAGATGCTCTCAAGGGGGCTGCCAGTTCACAAACTCCTGCATGTCAGAGGCCAGCTTCCTGCTCAGTGGGAGCGGTGTCTTTTCCTGTAAGTTGCTGAGCGAGCCCTTCCTGGCCTCTTTTAGAAATATGGTGGACTTCTAACTTGGGTGTCCCGACTTAAGAGGGTTGCTCTCGCCCCAAACAGATGAACCACGGAGTGGAAGTCCACCTGTGTCCCGCCAGAGGCCCCTTAACAGCTTGCCTGTTGCAGAGACTCAACTTTCTACATTCTCATCCCACCCACCCGACTCTTAGAAGCCCCTCAGAGTTGACAAGCTGATTAGATGTTATATTTCCCTTCGTGCACTTGGGCGTCCCGCTCAGAGGTTTCCAGCTGCTCTTCAGAGCTTCTTTTCGTGAATCCACCCCGGCTCAAAGCCACGAATTCTTGCTGTTCACGCTTTGCTTAGATTAGCTAAGGGCATTGGCATTTAGAGCCGGACTTCAGCTTTTATCTCAGGCAGCCTCAGGACAGCCTCTGCCGTTCTGCTAACGCAGCACCCGGTGGCAGGGCACTATATAGGTTCGTGATGTAGCTATAATTTTGCTTCGTTTTATATTTTTATTTGGCTCAGGGTCCACCTCCTTGTAGGGCTCTTGTATGTCAATCTAGGTAGAAGCAGCAGCCAACTCCCCCCAGTTTGTCTGTCTGCCTGCCCCCCCGCGGCCCCCCCCCGCCTTCCTTCCTTTCCTCTTTCCCCTCCCTTCCTCTCTCACATCCTTCCCTGTACTGGGAATCGCGAATGCAGAGGCTTTCACTTCTAGCCATACCCGTAGCACTGAGCTACGTCCTAGGCTCACACCCCCAGACGACCCCACGCTGCCTCTCAGCTAAAACAGAGCACTTGTAGTTAGTTCTCCCGAGTGTCTCGGAGCAACACATGGCACCTTAAAAAGCTGACTCGTGTACCCCTTTCTTGTTACCCAGAAATACCTTCTGAAGATTGGGTGATGGTTCAAGAACATGAGCTAGGGACAGGATAAAGACAAAAGGCAAGATATTATCACCGTTTTTCTGGTAGAGGGAGGTGATGAGGAGATGGGACTTCATAGGACTTCCTGTGTTACCCTAAGAAAGGTCGGCATAGGGCCCGTCATTGCTGGGATACTGTGTGATTTCAGACTATGATGCGGTTGCCCAGCAGGAACCCTCTAGAGCCACACCCCAGACTCCACATTACAAACGTGTGTGTGTGTGTGTGTGTGTGTGTGTAGATCAGAGTGTACTTTTATGAGACCACATAGCTAGCTAGGTTGGCTGGCTAGGGAGCCCTAGGGATCTGTGACCCACCTCCCAAGAGCAGAGAGTATAGGCACAAAGCACACAATAGGGTTTCTTTCTTTCTTCCTTTGTTTTTATGCGCTTTTTTTTTTTTTTTTTTTTTTTTTTTTTAGACAGGGCCTCTGTGAGTTAGACAGTCCAACATATGACTACATAGAGTCTATGCAGTTGTAGCTGTCCTGGAGCTCAACATGTAGACCAGGATGGCCTCCGGTTTACAGAGATCCTCCTGCCTCTGCCTCCTGGGTACTGAGATTAAAATATATATACCGCCACACCTAGGCTTTTTTTCAGTGTGGGATCTGGGGATTGAACACAGGGTCTTAAGCTTGCAAGGCAAGCACTTTGCTGATAGGTCCATCTCTCCAGCCAGGCAAAACGACTGTTAGTACAGTCAAAGCACATGTTTCAGTGTCACAGGATGTTTTGCAGAAAAGACTACATCATTTTTTTAGGATTTATATTATTTTTATTTTACATATATGAGTGTCTGCCTACATATGTGTTATATGCACCATGTGTGTATACCTGATACCCCCAAGAGCCAGAAGATGGCATTGGATCTCCTGGAACTGGAGTTACAGACAGTTGTGAGCTGTTATGTAGGTGCTGGGAATCGAACCCAGGTCCTCTGGAAGGGCAGCAAGTGTTCCTGATAGATGAGCCATCACTCCAGGCCTGGAAAGACCACTTACTTAAAACTCTTCCTCAGAATCTTTTGGAAATACGATTTCCCTTAGAATCTGCCTCGAACTATGACCCACTATTAAATGTGTTTGTGAGCAAGCTAGGAATAAATACTGTGGATGTCAGGCCTGGGCCAACGGGAGGAGAGAGAAGCCCTGAAATGTCACAGGGGCCTTCTCATTAACCCTCTCAAAGCCCTGTCTGCATCAGCTGGTCACTCGCTGTAAACACAGAATGTCCACAAAGCTTTAAACATCTCACTCTTTATTAAAAACAGACAAGATTACAAAAAGAGTCAAGGAAAGTTTTGAATATAAGAAGAAAGAAAAACAAACAGGAAACAGGAACCCTGAGGAAACAAAACCCACCCAGGAAGCAGAATAAAACCTACAAATAAATGAAGTTCCACCATGTTTAATGTCCTCAAAAGATCAAGAGGAGGCACAACGCTTGCAGAAAAAGAGCAGAGGCCTAAGAAATGCAACCCAGCGGGAAAGAGACCTGAGAAGTAAGGGGTCGCCAGAATAAAAACAACTTAAATAGATCAGAATACACAGTCTAGGAAATTCCTTTAAAAATAGATCAAAAAGAGAAATACAGAAGTTAGAAAATACTTCTTAGGCCTGGAAAGGTGGCTACCAGGTGAAGGCAGAGCTACTACCACACCTGCCAATCTGAGCTCCATCCTAGAGCAAGCTAACTCCCTCAACTGCCTTCTGCCTGCCACATGCATGCTGTGGCATGCTCAGCCCCCTCTCCCACACACAGACAAAATAAATAAATAAATAAAACTTGTTTAAAAATAATTATTCCAAAGGTCTTTAGATCGCAGTTAAGAGAGAACAGAGAAAGTCGTGAGGAGGAAGTGAGGAAGGAAACGGTACAAAAAAATTTCTCAAAAGAATCTGATGTTCGAACTGAGAGGGTCCACTGTGTGCCTGGCTCATGAACCAGGAGTTAGGCCTTGCCAAGGCACATCGTGCTGAAATTCCAGGACACGAAGCACAAATATAAGATCATAAAAAGCTTTTAGAGAAGAAAACATTCCATACCAAAATTTCAGGACTGACAAAATATTAGATATCTAACTATATGCCTGGAATTGTTGAAAACTATCACTTCTAGCCGATGATTCTACCGAAATTCTAAACTCTGTTAAAACTCTAGAGTGCTCAGAGGTTAAAGACTTTTTTTTTTTATTGAATATTAGAATTTTGTCTCCCCTATATCTTTTCTGTGGAAGCTGATGAGGTAAATTGAGGCAGACATGGAACCCAGGAAAAAGAAATGCAGTGTGAAAAACAGATCAAGTGCATTTCTGGGATAACAGATTTAAAAAAAAAAAAAAAAAAGGCTTAAAATATGTCCGAGTGCCCTGTCTGCAGTGGAGCAGCCTAGGAGGAGGGGGCTTTGGGCGAAAGTCCAGTAGAGCAGTGGCCCTGAAGAGGAGGGAGAAGGGAAGAGTGAGGAGGGAAGGGAGAAATGGGGGGGCTCGGGGAGGTGTCGAGGGAACAGCAACTCTGATATAGTGTCTGTTTAATTTTGTAAAAAACTATCTGAGAGGAGGGGGGAAGTTAAGGAAAAGGAAAAAAAAAAAAAAGGTAATATGACAGTGTATAACTTGGATGTGTCCCTCAAAGCAGGTGCTGATGGTTTTCGTCTGGAGGTGCCTCTCAGAATGGAGTTCCCCCAGGATGGACTTGGGTCTGAGACCCAGGATAACGTGCGTTGCTCCTCTCAGTGGTAGAGTGCCCTCCTCTGTGTGATCTCACCAGGTATCAGCACTGCATTCTTCAATGTCCCAATTTCTAGGACTGAGCCTTAGAAAAACCTGTGTTGTTGATAATTCCCCAGTCTGAGACATCTTGTCATACGCAGCAGCAGAGAGCAGACCAAGACAATGATCAATGTCGGGGTAAAGGAAAGACCATTTAAGAAAAGAAATGTCAGCCGGGCATAGTGGCACATGCTTGTACTCTCAGCACTCAGGAGGCAGAGGAAGGTGGGTCGCTGTGAGTTTGAGGCCAGCCTGGCCTACAGAGCGAGTCCAGGACAGCCACGGCTACATAGAGAAACCCTGTCTCAAAAAACAAAAAAACAAAAAACAAAAACAAAAAAAAGAACTATCATGGATGTCTACTTGACCCTGGGGAACAGTACCTACCTACCCCATCACTGTCATGCAAACATTGATTCCTCATTTACCTGACAATCACCATGTACTCCATGAAGATGCATTATAAAACAGACAATTACAGCCGGGAGCTGCCTGTGAAGAATTGTATATGCTTATCTGCTACAATAGCAAGTCAAACCAAGACTTGAAAACCGCGAAAATGAAGGGCTAGAAATTCAAGCAATGTTTGGAGCAAGTGTCAGCAAATTCCACACCACGGCTTAGCCTCCTTCTGTATGGACACCTCATAGGTCAAGTTTTACTAGGGTGCTGTCGCCCTGTCTTTTGACAACACACCCCTAGGACCCACCTATTTCTGCCGCCTTACCCCAGCTCTGGTGGTACAGACACACACTGCCATGCCCAGGTCTTACCTGGGGCTGGCTATGGAAAAATCTGCCCTTCAGGCTTCTGCAGCGAGCACCTCAACCCCTGAGGCACCTCTTAGTCCTCACTGCCTCATCGAATTGGCTAGGCTGACTGGTGAGCCCCAGGGATCTTCTCCTCTGCTTCCGCAGCAATGCTGAGATCACAAACACAAGGTACCACACCTGGCCTTTTATGTGGGTACTGGTCAGATTCAGACCCTCAAACTTGTCTGAAAAGCATTTTTCCATCAACACTGTCTCCTTACTCTTTAAAAAATAGGGCATAGTGGCACAGGTTTGTAACAGCACTTGGGAGGATCACCCGTTCTATGCCAGCCTGGACTACACAGTAAGACTCTGCCTCAAAATGAAGACTTTTTCTTGTTGTTAAGTTTCCAAAACAGGGTTTCTCTGTGTAGCCCTGGCTATCCTGGAACTCACTTTATTTACCAGGCTGGCCTCAAACTCACAGAGGTCTGCGTGCCACTGCCTCCTGAGTGCTGAGATTAAAGGTGTGCACTACCATACCTGGCACAATTAAAATGTAAAAATTATAGTTGGAAAAAAAAATCCAGGTGTGGTGGCACATGCCTTTAATCCCAGCACTCGGGAGGCAGAAGCGGGTGGATCGCTGTGAGTTCAGCCTGGTCTACAGAGAGAGTTCCAAGACAACCAGGCCTGATACACAGAGAAACCCTGTCTCACAAAACCAAAATAAATAAAATAAAATTATGTGCATTACTGTTTTGTTAAAAATAAGCAGCTCTGACTTTTACACAGTTGCTCCAATGAGAGAGCATCAGGGTTGGTACCCGCACCTTGCCCAGCTGTCCCTGCTTCCTTGCCAGTTGTCACCCCATACCGTCTAAATGAGGCTTTGTGAGTCAGAGCAGCTTGGCCAGGGTTCTACAGGCACTAGACAAGGGACCATAGACCCCAAATTTAGGGGGAACTGGGTTGGCCAGCATCTTGTCGCAAACCACCACCACTGGATGATGTCCACATCACCCATACCCAGTACAATAGAGTGGCTTTGGTGGCTGTAAGCGCCACTCTTGGACTGCTTTACTGTGTAAAATCCAATAGCTCCTTTAATTAGGTGTGACCTACATGAGTTATTTAATGTCTCTATGTCCCACTTTTGTCGTTGATTAAACGGGGGTTAATCACGCCTCTTTATACAGGGCTGAAGCAAGCCTACTTCTGCCAGCACGCATGAACACACTGCACGGTGGCAGAGACACAGTGGCCCAGTGAATGTTAGCTATTATTTTTATTAGTCACAGCTGTCATAGATGAAGTCCAGGCAGGGAAAGTGGCATGCACAATGTCACATGCAGATTAGAGCCAGCTAGGACTGGTGCCTGGGACACTCTTCTGTCTCCTGGCAATAACATGCCTCATGCCTTTTCCTTATGCTTAGATACGGGCAGAGAGCATCTTTGGACAAAAAACACAAGAGCTAACAACAGTGAGGAGCGGGAGGATGAAGACAAAGCAGAAAGTGTTTACTGTGCTGTTCTGTTTTTGTCTGTCTCCTGTGGTGTGTGTGTGTGTGTAGTGGGGGTCGAACCCAGTTCCTTGTGAATGCCAGGCAAGTACTTTACCAACTGAGCCACATCTCCAGCCCCTTCCCCATGCTTTTAAATGCTTTAAACCACATAACTGCATTATTAACACAAAGTAAAGAGGCCAACGGGTGGATGAGCTGAAAAGCGGGATTAGCAAGGCGCTTCTTGTGGTGGGGAACAAATAGGCCAAGAGGCTTGACTTACAGGCTGCTGCTGATAGCCAGGTGTGAATCACTGTAGCTTTTTAGTAAAAGCAAACTTCATTTGGGATTTACAAAGTCAACTAACTGTAGGATGGAACATAAGTCAAGGGCTGTCCATTAGTCAAAATCTTCTCTGGTGCGAGGGACTGGCTTTCCTTGGCCACAGGTGAAGCTAACTTGGAGTGTAATGGAAATTTCCACCTTGGCACCTGGCAAATGAAACCCCTCCCCCCAGACACTTTGCATCCAGACCCACATTTGGATAACCATTCTGGAAAACATGATTAAGGTTGCAGAAACTTTTTTTTTTCTTTTTTTAATTGGGGACGACAGTGGGGACAGAGTTTGTTTTTCAAGGGAGGGAACTATGTCCCAGAAATAGCTGAGCTTGAGATGGCAGGCGCTGGCAGAGAGCTGCAGGCTCCAGAGCAACGCTCCTGGGCTCTGTTGACTTTGGACGGACTGCCTGCACATTGTAAACAATTGCTGAGCTGATTTCCTACCAAGGCGAATGTCTTGTTTGGCCGAGGGTCTCCCCCACTCCACCTTCTTTAAAAGGCAGCTGTATCATTTGTTTGCAAAAATGTTCACCCCCCCCCTCTTTTTTTCCCCCTTGTTCCCTCTGTGGCTCTGGGGGAGGCCAGATGAAGAATTGTTGTGTTTCTTTAATGTGAACCGAACTCCCCACTCCTTTTATAAACAGTTCCAGGTCCGTTAGACCAATATTACCCAGCAACGAGACTTACAAGGGTCTGTTAAGGAATTTTTCCTTGTTGTTAAGCAAGAGTGACTTGAGGTTTGGGGTTTTTTTTTTTTTTTTTCCCCTTCTTCCTTCTTCATCCTTGTTTATTACATTTTTAACTACCAACACAATAAAATCTGCACACAGATTGAGAAAGCAATAAAAGCGGGCTCCTAATGTGTTGGCCTGCACGGGTAAATGCTCCTTCTAGACACTGATGGAACAGATTCGTTCTCTTCCATCGTCTCAAGATGTCAGACTGGGAAATGAAGCTGGTCTGCTATAAGGAAGAAAGCGTAGGAGGACCGGAGGGAGCTGTGTGGGCTGCTGGCCGGGGAGGAACGGCTGAGAGGCTGGGGGATGGGCAGCCCACTCTGACAGGCAGCCAGGACTCTAGCGGCTCCGAAAGAAGGAATATTCTGTTCCCGACCACCCAGGGACAAGGCCAGCCACAGAGCAGATGAGGAGTGTGATAGGAGAGCTAACACTGCCTCCAGCTCCGAAAGAGAAAGGAGGAAGGAGGAAGAGAGAGGGAGGGATGGGGAGGGATGGGGAGGGTGGGGCAGGCTGTCTTCCAGCTGAAATAGTCCCAGCTGGAAACAGAAGCCACTCTAAGCTGGATAATGGAGGAGAGTTTATTAAAGGCGCTATTGAGGAGGTGTAAACTGGAGAGGGAAGGAGTGTGGAAGGGAGGGAGCTGGCCCCAGAGTCTGCTGCAGGGAAGCGCTGTCCCTGAGCCCAGGCAGGAAGATCCTCCTCTGAAGACCCTGAGGCACACTCAGAGTTCTTTTTTTGTTTGTTTGTTTAATCAATCAATCTGTGCGTGTGTGTCTGTGAATATATGTATACATGTGTGTACACACAAGTGTGTGTGCCTGTGTGCATGCCGAGGCCAGAAGGAGATGTTGGGGGTAGATTTTTTTCCCCTGACCCTCACTGTAGGGTGATGGCTTTTTTATCCCAGCCCCACTCTGAGCTGGGTGACAAACATATGTGGTATTGCCAGCTTCTTCTGTGAGTGTAGGAATCCCAACTCCAGTCCTCACGATTGCTAAAAAATGCTTTAGCCACTGAGCCATCCCTCCAGCTCCCAGGTGTGTGTGTGTGTGTGTGTTGAGATGGCCTTTTTTGGAAGGTTGTGTTTTTTTGTTTTTTCAAGACAGGGTTTCTCTGTGTAGCTTTGGCTGTCCTGGACTCACTTTGTAGACCAGGCTGGCCTCGAACTCACAGTGATCCTCTTGCCTCTGCCTCCCGAGTGCTGGGAGACAGGGTCTTGCTATGGAGCAGGATCTGGGCTCTAATTGAATCTCTTGCTGCATCGACTTTCTGAGTGCTGGGATCAAAAACTTACCCCCTGTGCCTGGCTTCTTTCTTACTATTTTTTATTGTTTTGTTTTTTGTGACAGGATTTCCTGAAACTCAAGTCTGTAGACCAGGCTGGCCTCAAAGTCAGAAATCTACTTGCCTCTGCCTTCTAGATGCTGGGATTAAAGGCATGTTCCACCACCACCTGGCTGTGCTTGGTTTCTTATCATTTCTTTTTATCATCTGGAGATACTTCTCTCTGAAGATACATTGAAATTGCCCAGCATGGTGGCACATGCCTGTAATCCCAACACTCAGGGAGGCAGAGGCATGTGGGTGTAGGTGAGTTCAAAGCCAACCTGGTCTACAAAGCAAGTCCAGAACAGTCAAGGCTACACAGAGAAACTTGTCTTGAAAGAAAGAAAGAAAGAAAGAAAGAAAGAAAGAAAGAAAGAAAGAAAAAAAACAGAAAAAAGAAACCGAACAAGCAAGCCAAGTGGTGGTGGCGCACACCTTTAATCCCAGCATTCAGGAGACAGATGCAGGTGGATCTCTGAGTTCAAGGCCAGCCTGGTCTACAGAGCTAGTTCCAGGACAGCCAGGGCTACACAGAGAAACTCTGTCTCAACAGAACACAACAACCACCACCAAATAAATAAATAAAAAGGAAAGAAAGAAAATGAGATTAAGCTAACAGATCCCAATCTAAGAACTAACACAGACCAGGAACAGCACAAACTTGTACCCCAGACCGCAGGAGACTGATGTGGAGGTGACTGTCACTCACACTGTATTAAAGTATGTGCTTATATTTGGTTGTTGATTGCTGAACTGCCAGTGAGCTAAATGCTAACAGGTTCTGGTATTGTCATTGCTAGTGAGGAATCTCTTGTCTTAATGTTGCATAGAAATTACTCTCTGGTTAATGAAGAACTCGGAGGAGGAGCCTATGAGTGGGCAGAGGAGATAGTGGGCGGGGCTTCTGTTTCCAGTCTGTGGGGTCCCAGAAGGGGGGGGGGGGAGCGGCGGTGGAGGAGGTCAGCAGGCCACTAGGAGGTCACCATGGAGGAGTCAGCCATGGGACAAGGATGGAGCAGGCGCAGCCAGGGTGAGACTAGAGGACAGATAACTGGAAGTGCCCAGTTATGGTGCTTAAAGCGTATTATAAATGTAACCGGTCTCTGTGTCATATTTGGAAGCTGGAGTGGACATAGGAAAAAAAACCCATTAATCTCTACAGACTGAGGCAGGAGGATCACAAATCCCAGGCAAGTCTGAACTGCACAGTGGTATCCTGTCCCAAAAGGAAGGTCACAAAAACACGATACAGCAGTTCAGTGGCTCAGTGGTTAGGGTGCTTACCGCTCTTACGGACAACCCCAGTTGTGTTCCCAGCACCCATGTCAGGCAGCTTACATTACCTGTAACTCCAGCTCTGGGGGATCTAATTCCCCTTCTGGCTTCTGTGGGCATCCCCACAGGTGCACGGTATACACAGACACATGCAGAGATAAACGTAAATCTTTAAGAAACAACTAAAATATGAAAAATGAGCACTTGAGGGTTTTTTTTGTTTTGTTTTATTTTGTGTGTGTGTGTGTGTGTTTTCTTTTCTTTCTTTCTTTTTCTTTTTCTTTTTTTTTTGAGACAGGGTTCCTCTGTGTAGCCTTAGCTGTTCTGGACTTGATTTATAGACCAGGCTGGCCTTGAACTCACATCAACCCTCCTGCCTCTGCCGCCTGAGTGCTGGGAAAATGAGCACTTGGAAGCAGAGAAGGATGACGGTAAGTTGAGGGGCTAGCCCGAGTTACATATGAGACACTGTCTCAAAAAGAGGACGGGGAAACTCACACCAGAAAACACTGCGTTATGACTAGGTTGCAGGGACGCATCCGAGCCATGTAAACACAATTACTAGCAATAATTACATTTACCAGGACACAATGCAATGTGTGAGTACTATTGGAAAGAAGACTGGGAAAATGTCTCGTTGTCCGGTGGTAATTAAAAATAGGTTAGTGTAGGGGCACAGTCAGCGAAGAGCTTGGTGTACAAACACGAGGACATGTGTTCCCAAGCCCAGCACCCACATAAAAGCCGGACATGATGGCACACTCCTGTAGTCCCAACACCCGAGAGTGAGAGATGCGCGGCCTGCTGGTTGGTCAGCTTGGCGAAATTGGTGAGCTCCAAGTCCAGTCAGAGAACCTGTTTCAAAAGCAGAGGTGGTTGATTTAAAAAAAAAAAAAGTCTGAGTCAGGCATGGTGGCGCACGTCTTTAATCCCAGCACTTGGGAGGCAGAGGCAGGTGGATTGCTGTGAGTTCAAGGCCAGCCTGGTCTACATAGCGAGTCAAGGACAGCCAAAGGTACACAGAGAAAGTCTGTCTTGGAAAAAATTTTTCTATAATGACTGTTTTTGCCAAACTCTCATGCTGTCACACTGCCTTTCAAGTATTTTTGTTTATTCTCATAGATTAGTGCTGGTGAGAGAAGCATGGTTGGAGAAGCTTCTTCTTCTTTTTGGTTTTTTGAGACAGGGTTTCTCTTGTAGTTCTGGCTGTCCTGGACTGACTTTGTAGACCAAGCAGGCTTGAACTCACATCAATCTGCCTGCCTCTGCCTCCCAAGTGCTGGGAATAAAGGTGTACGCCACCACGGCTGGCTAACATTTACCACTTTTAACCATCCTAAGCATACAGTCTGGATCATCGAGAACTGCAGTTTAGTTTCTCTATGTGGAGATTTCTGACTACTCTAGGTGCCTCAGTTAAGAGGACTCATCCAGCATTTATCTTCTTGTGACTGGCTTACTTCCCTCCGCTGGACAGCCTTAGGACGCACCCATGTTGTAGCTTGGTTTGGCAGCTCCTTCTTTTTTAAGGTTGAGTAACAACACTTCATTCTATGACGAGACCTGGTTTAGCTGATCGGTCTGTTGATAGATGCTTGGACCCCTTCCATCTTTAAGCTACTGTTAGTAAGGTTACCGTGACCTATAACAATAGATGTGCAAATATTCCTTTAAGTTTTTGTTTTCATTTAATCTCATACTCCTAAGATGAACTCGCTAGATGGAAGGAGCATTTATTTTGAACTTTTGGAGGACTCTCCTGTGAAGCAGCTTGGATCATCAGACTTCTATTTCTCTGAGGTGTGCATGGTATTGTCCATTTTCTCAGTTGATTAAATTAAGAAACATTGGTTAAACACACTACTTATTGAAACGATAACAACTAGCAGAGCTGAAAAATCATCTCAATAGTCCAAACTGTAGGAAAAAAAGATATATACGGAAATGTAAAAACGGAGGGTGAGCAAGATGGCTCATCAGATAAAGAAGCTTGTGGTCAAACCTCACAACATGAGTTCAGTCTCTGGGGCGCACTGTAGGAGAGCACCCACTCCCACAAGTTAACCTCTGACTCCCACATGCATGTATGTGAGTGTATGTGAGTGTGTGTGTATGCGTGCACAAATACCCACATATATGCAAACAAACAAATCAATGTGCGTGTCTGTGACGCCAAAGAAGACAGAAGCACACTTGTTCTGTGCAGCTTCAGTTGTCCACGTGACAAGCCTGAGAAGAGGGAACCTTGGGGAGGAATGGCGCCCACCAGCTTGGCTCCTTGGTCTATCTGTGAGGCATTTTCTTAATTGCCAACTGATGTCGGGGAGGGAGCTCAGCCCACTGTGGGTGATGCCATCCCTAGGTAGATGAGCCTGGGATAAGTATAAGAAAGGTTGCGGAGAGAGACAGGAAGCGGCAGGAAGCAAGCAGCCTTCTCCGCTTCAGCTCTGCCTTGGGTGTCTTCCTCCCACTGGTTGCTCTGGTCAGGGTGCTTTTCATAGCAACAGAGAGCAAACTGGAGCAACACTTAGCTTGTTCTGAGCACGAGTAAAGCTGATATAAACACACTTGTGAAGGAAAATGAAAACCAGTTATGTTATTATTATCAAGAGACACAAAGCAAAGAAGCTGGGAAGGCTGAAATTAATGGAAGAGCCAACACATTGCAGACAGATTTAAACAAACAAACAAACAAAAAATGAATAAGAGCCAATGAATAGTAACAGGCTCACGGGGTGACTGTAATTCACAGTAACTTATGCTATATTTTATGAGTAACTAGAAGAGAGTTCAAAGGCTCCAAATACAAAGTAACAATGAGGAGAGAGAAACAGTAATTATCCTGAGTTGATAGGTACACATTGTATGTATGCACTGAGCTATCACACTGGAGGCTGGAGAGATGGCTCAGCAGTTAAGAGCACATCCTGCTCCGGCAGAGGACCTGAGTGTAATGGACTGTCAAATGCCAGCAACTTGTTTATTGTGATCTTTACTCTGTGTGCCTGCTATAGGGCAGCGGGTTCAGAAGGCAGAGGCAATAGCTCAGCAATCTCGAGCTCTACCTGAGTTTTTTTTTTTTTTTTTTTTTTTTTTTTTGGTTTTTCGATACAGAGTTTCTCTGTGTAGCCTTGGCCATCCTGGACTCATTTTGTAGACCAGGCTGGCCTCGAACTCACAGCAATCCACCTGCCTCTGCCTCCCAACTACCTGAGATATTTTGAGTGTGTGTTTCATTGTCGATTTTTGTTTTTTTGAGATAGGATTTCACAAAACCAGCCCCTCAGCTTCCTAAATGCTGGGGTTGCAATAGTGGGCCGTGTGTGTATGTGTGTGTGTGTGTTACATTTATATACTTTTTGAAAAGTATGTGGGGGAGGAGCTACAGAGATGGCTCAGTGGATAAGAGGGCTTGCTGCTCTTTCAGAGAATCTACTTTCAGTTCCCAGAACCGGTTATCAGTTGGCTTACCATCTTCTGTAACTCCACCTCTAGGGCGATCAGACGCCCTCTTCTGGTCTCTTCAGGTATTGCACAAACATGGTGGCAAAGATAAACAGACACATACACTTACTTGCAAAAATAAATGAATGAACTATGTCCTTGAAAACATGATAAGTGCCAAGAATACAGACACAAAACGACACTTACTGCAGACTCCACCTTTATGAGCCATCTAGACAGGCAGGCTCATAGAGAGGGCAGACTAGCAGTTGCCTGGGCAGAGGCAGAGAAGGATAGGAAGAGCTTAGTGGCTCTGAGGTTTCCTTCTGGGTTGGTGGAAATGTTCTGGATCTAGTTAGTGGAGATTTTCAAGCAAACCAGAAAGCACCACATACCACAGAAAGCTCCACTATAAAATGGCTTTATAGTTTATTTATTTCTACATGGATTTATTTACCTTTGTGTCAGCATGTGTGTGGGAGCACAGCACAGCACATGGGTGGGGGTCAGAGGACAACTTGCAGGGCTTGGTTCTCTACCTTCATCATGTGGGTCCTGGAAAGTGAGCTCAGATCCACAGGCTCCAGCACACAGCGCCCTTACTGAGCCACCTCAGTGGCCCTGCAGGATGGTTCTAGCTAACAAATTTTATGCTATGTATATTTAACCACTATGAAAACCAAATCTTTGAGAAGAGCGATTTGTGTTTCTGTTAAGGGTTGACTGGATGATTCAGACAGAACCTTCCTCTGAGGACAATTAGAAAAATCTGGACAAACTATGAAAACACCTGACTGACAGCCTGGAGAGCAATCAAGCCCAGAGATGAGAAATCCCACCCAAGGTCAGAAGGAGAGTGAGGCTGTTTAGCTGGCTCCTGTTTCCAGCAAGTCAGTCTCTTAGCTCAACTACAATAGTGGCCCGACAGGCCAGAAAGCAACTTACTGCTGTGACCCAGGCTAGGCGGGTGGCTCAATGGTTGTGAGTGCTTGCTGTTCTTGCGGTGAACCTAGGTTCAGTTCCCAGCACCTGCCTTTGGGGCTCCACCTACCCCTGCAGCCAGTGCAACCTAAGGGGAGAAAGCAGGGAGGAGAACAGGCCAGTGGCAAGAAAGCAGGCTTCACTGAGGAGCTATTTTAATTGGGGGGAAGGGGTAGAGGCTTTTGGTGTAAGTGTATATCATTGGCTGGGGCTAAGGTGCTGGCAGTGCCTTATTTGCCTAAAGAGAAATGCCAGGTGTTTGCTGGATATGCTCTTATAAAGAGAGGGAAAGTTTAACCTGGCTGTGACTACGAGACCTCTTCTGGCAGGGGCAAAAGTGGGGGCGTAGGGTTATGAGTAAGCTGGGACATACAGGCCCAGGGCAGGAGAGAGAGTGGCCCTCACTCGTATCACTCTAGAGATGAGATTTCTAGAGTTGGAGAGGACTGACCGGACTCTTGTTTCAGACTGGCTCCTGCTGGTTCTACAGTCCCCCTGCCCTACAAGCACCCATGTCTTGTGGCTAACAACTGCTTGTAACCCCAGACCCTCAGGATTTCTGACATAAACATCTAAAAATTATAGCTATGAATTATCTAGGCTGAGCTTGTGGAATGCCTGTCTCTCCGGCCACCACATCAAGAACAAAGAAAGTGATAGGATGTTGGGAAGAAAGAAAAACACTCAATACTTTTCCCATCCTCACAACCACTCAGTGTTTTCTCCAAATCCTACTTCTTGCATTCACCACATAGCAGAGGAATCTGCCCAGTGGAGATATGTGTGTGGTGCTCCCTAAGCTTGCTATGGACATGCATCGAAAAAGCCTGAGAGCCAGTGCATATGGCTGCTTGCCCAGTGTTTTAAACAACCATGACAACCATGTACTGATTGTTCATTCCAGTGTTTTTTAGAGCTGTGTGTTGAATCCCAGCACCCAGGAGGCTGAGGCAGGAGGAGCTCAAGACCAGGGTTAGCCTAGGCTACTTAGTAAGTCCTTGCCTCAAAAATACTGAAACGAGATTATAGAAATGGGTCATCAGTTAAGAGTGCGCGTGTGCGCGCGCGCGCACACACACACACACACACACACACACACACACACACACACACACACGGTTTGAATGAGAAGTGGTCCCCGTGGTCCTGGGCATTCGAACGTTTAGTTGCCAGTTGATTACACTGTATGGGGAGGTTTAGGTGCTGTGGCCTTCCTAGAGGAAGTACGTCACTGGCTTTGAGATTAAAAGCCTGGTGCCGTTTCCGGTTTGCTCTCTGTTTCATGTTTGTGTTCAAGATGTGGGTTCTTAGCTTTTGCTCCTGCTGCTGTGCTTGCCACCGTAGTGGATTCTTATCCCTCTAGAACCATAAGCCAAAATAAATTCTTTCTTGGTCATTGGTGTTTTATCCCAGCAACAGAAAAATAACACACACACACACACACACACACACACACACACACACACACACACACATTAAAAAACAGAACAAAGCCAGGCAGTGGCGGTGCACACCTTTAATCCCAGCAAAGACAGGCAGATCTCTGAGTTCAAAGCCAGCTTGGCATTACACAGTGAGTTTCAGGACAGCCAGGGCCACGCAGAGAAAAACTGTCTTGAAAATGCAAAACCAACCAAACAAACAAAAACCCGTTTCACTAGCCCATCACTGAGGAGGTTCCTATCTCTTGCCCATTGTTAGCACTTAGGCATTGGAAGTACATTCCTTAGTTTGAATAAGTAAACTTAGAAAGATAAAATTAATACAGTTTCCATTCTTTTCTCATACTCTGGGCATTTGTATCTCCCACCAGGCATGCAAAGGCCAGTTCAGATTAAATGCCCGTTCCTTTCAGAGCCCATTTGTAATCTTGGTGACCCCAACATCAATCCTATTTGCCAGCCATATGAAAGCCTTGTCCCAAGACTCTGCTCCACAGCATCCACACCTTTGTCTCTCTTGCTGAAAGACAGATCAGTACGTCCTAGTGTTTTGTTCCCTGTGTGTACAGAAGAAGGCTGTCTAAGCTCAGCCCGTCTCTGTGTTGTACAGCTGCCCAATGTCCCCTCCTTCCCTGGACCCACCAAGCTCCCTCAGCAGCATGTCCACCCCTGCTCGGTAGTGACCTCACTCTGATGCACTGCTGAGGCCCTCTAGCTGAGTTTTCTGAGATTCTGGACCTATGTAGCACTTGGTAATTACTGGGTCAAACTGATGGCCAAGATGCTTATGTTTCTCTTGCCCTCAGAATTTTTGAGGGGCTGGGGGGTGGGTTTGAGACAGGGTTTCTCTGTGTATAGCCTTGGCTGTCCTGGAATCACACGTACATCAGGCTGGCCTTGAACTCACAGAGATCCGCCTGGCCCTGCTCCCCAAGTGCTGGGATTAAAGGAGTGCACCACCATGCCCGATAAGGATTCATACTTTAAACAACCTTTCTAATCCTTCTATACCCCTCCTGTTCTAACCCACCCCAGGGCTAGGTACCACGGACAAGCCTGAGCCCATAGCCCTGTGACATCATAGACCCTGGCCAGTACAGAGGATTTCAATCTTAGTTTCTTTCCCATGCCAACCTTAGGTCATTTGCCTAGCATATGTATGTGAGACCCTGGCTTGGAATCCCAGTGTGCCCCTTCCCCCAAATAAGTAAAATGGATGTGTACCCACTTCCTTTCTCTCTGTACCTTGGCATCCACCAATGGTTCCTCTCAGCATCATTCCTGATATAAAATTCAAGGCTACCCAGCAATCCCTGCGTTCACTGCCATCATTCCAGTCAAATCTCATTCTTCTCTTGCTTTTGCTGCTGGGACCAAATCCAGGGCCAGGTTCATGCTCGGCAATTGCTCCATCATTGAGTAGCACCCCAGTCCCAGCAGGATATTTTTTACAGTGTTGGTCCAGCTGTGGCCAGCGGTCCTTGGTTATTTTGTGGCTGTGACAAATACCTTGATAAAGAGCACCATGGGGGAAAGAAAAGGGTTCAGTTGGCTTACACTTCCAAGTCACAGACCTTCATTGTGCGGAAGTCAAGGCAGGCACTTGAGGCAGCTAGTCACATCCACCGCCAAGAGCAGAGAGAAATGGGTGCATGCTCACTCTCTTCGCTCTTACATAGTCTTGAACCCAGATCTAGGAAGGGTACCACCCTCAATGGGCTGGCTCTTCCCCCATCAGTCAAAATCATTAAGACTACTCCCCCTGATTAAAGACCTCAACTTAAACCAGAGACATTAATTAAGTTAGAGGAAAAAGTGGGGAAGAGCCTGGGACACATAGGCACAAGAAACAACTTCCTGAACAGTACACCAACAGCCCAGGCCTTAATGTCAACAATTAATAAATGGGACCTCATAAGGCCGAGAAGCTTCTGTAAGGCAGGAGACACTGTCAACAGAACAAAGCGACAGCCTACAGAATGGAAAAAGATCTTCACCAACCCTTCATCTGACAAAGGTTTAATATCCAAAATATATAAAGAACTCAAGAAATTAAACACCACAAAACCAAACAACCCAATTGCGAAATGGGGCTTGGAACTTAACAGAGAATTCTCAACAGAGGAATATCAAATGGCCGAGAAACACTTAAAGAAATGCTCGTCCTCATTAGTCATCAGAGAAATGCAAATCAAAACGACACTGAGATTCCATCTTACACCCATCAGAATGGCTAAGATCAAAAACTCAAATGACACCACATGTTGGCGAGGATGTGGAGAGAGAGGAATACTCCTTCATTGCTGGTGGGAATGCAAACTAGTACAACCACTTTGGAAAGCTATCTGGCGCTTTCTCAGAAAAATGGGAATAGGGCTTCCTCAAGACCCAGCTATCCCACTCCTTGGAATATACCCAGAAAATGCCCTACCACACAACAGGGACATATGCTCAACCATGTTCATAGCTGCTTTATACATAATAGCCAGAACATGGAAACAGCCTAAGTGTCCCTCAGTGGAAGAATGGACTAAGAAACTGTGGTACATTTACACTATGGAATACTACTCAGTTATTAAAAACAAGGAATTCCCGAAATCTGTGGACAAATGGATTGATCTAGAAATTATCATAATGAGTGAGTTCACCCAGAAGCAAAAAGAGACAAACGGTATATACTCACTTATATCAAAACACCAGTCCAAGGGATACGTATCATGAAAAACTTTACTTACCAAGAAAGTGGGTCAGAGGAGAGGACATCCTATTGAGACTTTAGGTGAGAGTAGCATGGAAGAATGGGGAAATAGTAGGACCCACAGGGTCCTGGAAACCTACAAGAAGAACTTTATGACAGGCAGATCTGGGTCCTGGGGTCCTCCTCAAACTAAGGCACCAGCCAAGGAGAATATAGGCAGTAAGCTTCGAACCCCTACCAAGACCTAGCCAACGAACAGGATATTCTCCACTGTTGAGTGGAGAGTGAGATTTGACTCTCACACGAACTCTGGTGCCCCTTTTCTGACCACGTCCCCTGGATGGGGAGACCTGGTGGCACTCAGAGGAAGGATAGCAAGTTACCAAGAAGAGACTCGATATTCTAAGAGCATATATAGGGGGAGGAGGTCTCCCTCAATCACAGACATAGGGGAGGGGAGAAGGGGGAAAGTGGGAGGGAGGGAAGAATGGGAGGAAACAGGGGAAGGGCTAACAATCGAGATGTAATATGAATAAATTAATAAAAAAAAAGGAAAAAAAAAAAAAAAAAAAAAAAAGACTACTCCCCCTGGCCGGACGGTGGTGGCGTATGCCTTTAATCCCAGCACTCGTGAGGCAGAGGCAGGTGGATCGGGTCTACAAAGCAAGTCCAAGACAGGCAGGGCTACACAGAGAAACGCTGTCTCAAAAAAACAAACAAACCAAAACAAACAACAAAAACAAAACAAAAGACTACTCCCCCACAGGTGTGTCCAGCCAGACTCCGCCAATCCCCCATGAAACCTGTTCTCCTAGGTGACTCTAAGGTGGGTTAACAGTGAAAATGATGGGGCTGGAGAGATGGCTAAGTGGTTAAGAGCACTGTCTGCTCTTCCAAAGGTCATGAGTTCAATTCCCAGCAACCACATGATGACTCACAACCATCTACAATGATATCTGGTGCCCTATTCTGATCTGCAGGTGTTACATGCAGGCAGAAAACTGTATACTAAATAAATAAATCTTAAAAACAAAAACAGTGAAAATGAACCATCACAATTTCCTTCCATAAAAAGGCTTTCCCTTTGCACTTGAATAAAACCCAAGCCTTGGTCTCCTCATCTGTAACGTGAGTTGTGGAAGAACTGAATAGCACATGGTATGAGCAGCCTGCACCCAGCCCCACCCAGAACAGGTGCATGCAGAGCAGGTGGCCCTGGCCTTGCCTCCCAGCCTTCTCAATGGCTTCCAGAGAAAGTCTTTTGAAATTAGACAGTTTTTGGAAACAAGATGTATTTACTTTGTAACTTTGTCTCATTTACTATTATCTTCCTGTTGTTTTGAAACAGGGTCTCACTAGGTAGTCCTGGCCGGGTGGGAACGTGTGGCTTTCCTCTGTCTCCCTAGCACTGTGATTACAAGCATGTGCCACCATACCTTAGGACAAATTCACTTGACCTACCTTCGCCCCCCACGCCACCCCCTGACTTCCTGTGGCCTCCCACACTGGCTTCCAATTTCATTTGGAATACAGCAAGAACTTGTTCTTACGAGATTTTGCTTGTTCTAGCTCCTAGAATATTCTGCATAGCTCCTACCATGGTTGGTCCTCATGCCACAATTAAGGCTTCAAAGTCGCCTCCTCCAAGGCTAGCCTGAGCCAAATGATGGCACCCTGCCAGGCTCCTATCCCAGACCGTCACACATCCCAGACAGCTTGGGTGGGCCGCAGCCTCCCACAAGCATTTTCTCTCTGCGTCTGTTTTCTGGCTGGATCACATGAGCTCCATTAACTTGCTTTGTGTCTCTATTTGTCCAGTGCTTTAGGCTGTGCCCGATGCACAAAAGCTTCATGGATGAACTTTCACAGCGATTTCGTTGCTTTGCCCACCTGCACGCTGTCACTGGGTCCCTTGGCTTCTTGACGCTCTCACAGCTCATTTGTTGAGAGCCACTTTGCTTTGTGTTTTGAACTGGGGATAGTTGTAAGGGTGGTGCTTAGAACCGGACCCTGTGTTTGAAACTGTAGTCCTGGTGGTCCGCACAGCCTAACACCAGAAACGACAGAAAAAAACAAGCACCAGTAGAGTTCATATCAACACACACTTAGTCATCGCAAAGCTCCACATGACAGTTTTGGAGCACGTAGTTAAGCACTCAGAGGCCTTAGCAAGTGTAAGATACCATCAAGTGTAGACCAGGCAGCGGTGCAGGTCTATAAGGTCAGAATGGAGAAGACAGTCATCTAAGTGTCTTAGTCACCATTCTATTGTTGTAGAGAGACACTATGACCAAGACAACTTAAAAAAGAAAGCATTTAGTTGGAGGCTTGCTTATAGTGTCAGAAGTTAGTCCGTGACCACACAGCAGAGAGCATAGCACCCAGGCAGGGAAGCAGAAATGGTGCGGGTGCCGTAAGTGGCTGCGACCCTACATCTGACCAGAAAGCCCAAGGCAGAAAGACAGCCAACGGGGTCTGGAAAGAGCTTTTTAAAACTCAAAACCCAGCTCCAGTGACATATCTCCTCACACAAGGCCACACTTCGCTTTACTTTTTTTTATGTTATTATTTTAATTATGTGCATGTATGTGGGGAGGCATATGTACATGAATATATCTACAAAGGTCAGAGCTGTGGAATTCCCCCCTGGAGCTGGGGTTATAGGCAGTTGTTTATTTATTTTATGTATATGAGTGCTCTATCTGCATGTACACCTGCACACCAGAGGAGGACACCAGATCTCATTATGGAGGGGTGTGAGCCCCTGTGTGCTTGCTGGGAATTGAACTCAGGACCTCTGGAGGAGCAACCAGGGCTCTTAACCACAGAGCCATCTCCCCAGCCCTATAGGCAGTTGTAATCCACCTGATGTGGGTGCTAGGAATTGAACTCAAGTTCTCAGAAAGAGCAGTGCATGCTCTTATCCACTGAGCCGGCTCTCCAGCCTAAGGCCACACCTCCTAGTCCTTTCCAAACAGTTCCACCAAACACTCGAATATTTGAGCCCATGGGGGCTATTCTCACTCAAACCACCCCACTAAGTGTTGACAATAAACTTAAGCCTAAGTGTTTAACAGTCAAGAAACCATGACAGTGTCTTATGAAGTAGTTAAAATGATGCCATGATCTATAGACTGCTGCAAGCCATTCATAGCATATTTGAAAGAAACAAGCTAGGAAGCATTAACATAAAGAAGCACACACACGTTTGTAGACTTTTCACTCATAGGTGTGGCTCTTCCCATCGGTGCAGAGCTCTTCCCTAGCACACAGGAAGCCCTGCCTCAATCCCCAGTACTAGGTATTTCTGCTCTCTCAGTGATGCAAATATAGGCCAGATCAGACCAGATTAAAACCAGATACATGTGGGTTTATCAGGCATCTACTCCCAGGCAGGTTTGTCAGTCCCAAGGAAGGGGGCTAAGGAAGTCATGTGCCTGACTAAGACAAGGGGGTTTTATAGATGGAGGTCGTGACATGTAAGCCAGGAGCTGGGACTGTGCCCAACCCAAGTATGGTCAAAAGCTGAGTACCTGGGTGGCACTTACTGGTCACATCAGAATAGTGAGTCACATCAGCTGCCAGTAATGCGGAGCTGAGTTTTTGGCGTCATTCTTTCGTTCAAAGTTTTCTCAGGGGGGGCTGGGTTGGGAGGAGGAAGGAAGACAGGGTTTCCCCCTCCACCCCCCAGTTTGTGCAGGGTCTAAGAGGAGATCCCTAGCAAACATCTAGCACCCCATAAACCAGGCACGGTGGCAAATTTCAGCCCTTGGGTGGAGGAGGCAGGAGATCAGAAGTTTAAAGACCAGAGTTCAAGACCAGCCTGAGCCTCATGAGACCCTGCCTTGAAACAACACAACGCTTCATTCATAATTGTCAGAAATGGACAGGAAGATGGTGCCACAGGTAAAGGTGCCTACCACTAAGCATAACACCCTCTGCTCTGTCCCCGGAGCCTACATGGTAGAAGGCGAAAACTATTCCTGCAGGTTGCCCTCTGACCTCCACACATGCAGTAACGGGACACCCACACCTCCATTTTCTTAGGGTTCCTATTGCTGTGGTAAAACACCACGACCTTGGGAGGAAAAAAAAAAAATTCAGCTTACAGTTCCACATTAGTCCCTCACAAAGAAGTCAGGGCAGGAACATGGAGGCAGGAGCCAATTGCTGGCTTGCCCCTTGTGTCTGGCTCAGTTTGCTTTCTTATGACAGCCAGGATCATCAGCCCAGGGGTGGCACCACCCATAATGTCTGGGTCTGTTTATACCAATCATTGATCAGGAATAGGTACCACAGGCAAGTTGACCAGTCAATCTGATGGGGGCCTTTTCTCTAATAAGAATCCCTCTTCCAAAATGACTCTAGCCTGTGTCGAGTTGACATAAAAATCAGACAGCACATACATTTAGTTAAATAAACACTAACAAAAATACCATAAGTGTCAAAAGTTGTAAACAATTCAAAAGGCGAATTAGTAAACTGTGGTACAATACTATGAAATATAATTATTCAGTTGTAAACAATAAAGGAAAAGTCATGAAAGAAACTTAAGAATATATTGCTTAGTGAAGGAAGCTTTCTGAAAAAGTCACATCGGGCGTTCTGGAAGAAGAAGAAAAAAAAAAACCCACATAGAGATGAACACTTAAATAAATAAGAAAACCAAGCAAAAACAAACAAACAACCCACAGTGATGCTGTGGGGCTGTCTTATTTTTCTCCCTGATAAAAGCAATTTGAGAGGAAAGGGCGTGCTTTAGCTCACAGGTCAAGGTGGAGAAGTGGAGACAGGGGGCTTGAGGTAGCAGTTCACATAACTTCCACAGTAGTGAGGTAGAAAAAGATGGGCTCATCTGCTGCCCAGCTCCCTCTGACCACTTAACACCGGCCAAGATCCCAGCCCGGAAGGGTTCTGCCCACAGTGGGCGGGTCTTCACACCTCCGTTAAGAAAGTCAAGATAATCCCCCACAGGCGTGCTCAGAGGCCCATCTTGGGGTAATTCTAGATTTTATCAAGTTGACAATTAAGCCTAACAAGCACAGGCTGAAAGGGGGGATGCTGCAGCTGCAGCTGCAGTGATGGCTGCATCGCATTGCATTGCCAAAAGCCAGTGCCCTTTCCAGTACAGGCCCTTAAAAGTCTGTAGTCAGTAGAGAGGCAGGGATTCAGTTGATCGTGTTTTAGAAACGCAAACCGCCAAACCAGGGGCGCTGGGGATGTTGGGAAAGAGGCCCGTAGGGGAAAACTACAAGTTTCTGTTCACCTAAAACTGCTCTGAAAAGTGAATTAAAGGCCAACTGCACAATGGAGGGATCCCATTGTTAAAGCATTTGTGCATGTGTGTGGCCTTGCGTGCAGGTACGGGCCAAAGCTATTGGGGAGTACAACCAAAACTAATGGTGTCACCTTCAGTGGGATCACAGAAGGTCTCTTGGCAGGCTCTCCGTGTCCTTATTTTTTCAGAACAGGAAGGGCTAGGGGTGGCAGTGCGAGCGGGAGCGAGCGGTGCACTTGGCGGGGCGCCTGTCCTGGTCAAGCATCGCTGACCCCGGGGAGGATTCCGCTCATGTAACCGGGCCGGCGCGGGCGGTCCCCAAAACCCTGCCTCGGGCCCACGATGTTCTCGCGCCCCCCTGCGGGAAGCAGCCACTAAGCCATCACAGCAGAGCTTTTGCTTTTCTGGAATGTTCCCCTCAGTGCAGAAGTGCACTTTGTTCCCGAGTGGGGGAGGGGCAGCAGGACCGGGCTCCAGGGCGCCCTGGGACTTGGAGGGCGGCCAGCTTTCCGTTCCCAGGGTGCCTTCTGGCGGGGGCGGGGAGATGGGGGCTGTCTGCATCCCAGCTGGGCAGCTGGAGGATACTGGACCCGGCTGGACTCCAGAGCCAGCCCTGCCACCCACTAGCTGCAAGCTCTGCACCAGGGGCTTGATTAACTCATCCGCAAAACAGGGACCTGAATAATGCTGAGAGCACGCACTACCCGGCTCTGCCTTAAAGTCCTCTGCATGTACCTTCCTCCCAATATCCCTTTGAAGTAGGTGCTGTTAACGTAATAAGGTAATTATACTATTAGTTGGGTAATTCTCCCTGGCTGCCCACACCCTTTGAACATCCGAAGATGCTCTGGTCACAGAAAGGCTGGTCCAGCCTTCTCCCAGTAATAAATTGTGTGCTATTATTTTCACTTTAAAGATGAGGAAAGAGGCACTAAGGACAGGTAAGTCACTTGTGGAATGGTACAGCTCCCAAGTGGCCGTCCAGATAAAAACCCAGGCAGTCCGCTGGAGGGCTTCCAGCTCTCAAACTGCTAACACTGCCTTCCTACTGCTGGTTTCTGGAGGCGCTTTAGATGTTTATCCAGATAAATGTGTTTATTCAGCCCTTGCAGGCTGGGTGTGGTGGGTGTGCCTGTAATCTCCGCACTCAAGATGCTGACGTAAGAGGAGCATAAAGAGGTCTAGCCTGGGCTACACAGTAAGTGTAAGGCCAGCCTGGGCTGTAAAGTGAGGACTTGTCTCAAAAATATGAAGTTTGTATGTGGGCAGCTTAGCAGGTATAAGGCTGATGACCAGAGTTCCATCCCAGGAACCCACGATGGGAGAAGAAAACCAATGCCTGACCTCCACACACACTAATGGAGCTATTTAGTTAGTTAGTTAGTTAGCTAGCTTGTTTGGAGAAAGTTTCCCTGTGTAGACTTGCTGACCTGGGACTTGCTATATAGGGCAGGGTGGCCTGAAATGCACAGAGGCCTGCCTGCTTATGTATCCCAAGTGCTGCCATTAAAGGCATACCTCACCCTATTGAAAAATATATACACACTTACAAAATCAAAATAAATAAAGCCATGCCTCCCAGCACTTGGAAGGTAGGGGCAAGCCAACCTCTGTGATTTCCAGGCCAGCCAGAGATACACAGTGACATTCTATCTCAGAAAAAAAAGAAAGAAAAGAAAGAAAGTAAATAAGAAGGAAATCCAAATGAATAAAGTAAGAAGAAATTAAGAAGGACTTGGCAGGCCTGGAGAGATGGCTGAGCGGGAAAGCACTGGCTGCTCTTCCAGAGGTCCTGAGTTCAGTTCCTAGTAACCACATGGTGGCTCACAACCATCTATAATGTGATCTGGTGCCCTCTTCTGGCCTAAAGGTGTACATGCAGGCAGAGCACTGTATACATAATAAATAAATCTTAAACAACAACAAAAAAAAAGGATGTTCTTACCCATACAGCACTTTTTTTCCCTTGTTTTTTCCAGGCAGAGTTTCTCTGTGTAGCCTTGGCTATCCTGGACTTGCTTTGTAGATCAAGCTGTCCTCGAACTCACATCAATCCACCTGCTTCTGCCTCCCATACAGCACTTCTGCAGGAGGGCTTGTTACTGCTTATTCTTACTAAGGCATGGTGGTTATCACCATTTCAGACCTATCATTCTCAGAATACCTCTTAATACTGTGTGTGTGTGTGTGTGTGTGTGTGTCCGTCCTTTGCCGACTGAACCCAAGGCTCTGCACGTTTAGGCAAGCATGCTTTCCCACCTGGTACACCCCCCAGCTCTAATCGCCTCCTTACAAACATGGCCTCCTCCAGTGACTGGCGGTGCAAGCTAGCTTTGAAGGACAGAAGCCAACTTTGTCTGGTAATCTGAGGAACTTTCAAGCTGTGAGAGTGTAAAGAGTAGCAGATGACCTGTCACACCAGCTGTGGAGTGTCTCTCCTGGAGCTCATCCGCCTTGCAATGTGCCTGTAGAACTCCTGCGCACGAGCTCTCTCCCTCCCTCCCTCCCTCCCCCTCCTTCTCTCTCTCCTCTCCCTCTCTCTTCCCCCCCCCACACACACTCATGCACGTACGCACACATACACAGAGATCTGTGTGCAAAGGGCAGAGGAAGCTGTAGGTCAGCTGCCCTAAGTTACTAAGGAAGGGAGGTCTGCTGCCAAAGTACACTTGTGCACTGTCACAGGTCCCCTTACAATCCTTCCAACACCACGGGACTGGGACACCATGAGCGACTTCCCACCTTCCTGTAAATGTCAAGTCTGCTGCTGTTTTAATGAAAGTGGTTCTGCACGGGGATGAAAAAAGAAAATACGTACGCAGTAAAGGCATTAGCAAGTCTTTGATAAGTCTTTATGTTTACTTGGACTGCTTAGATTTTTCCAAAACACTTTTTTGTTTTCTTTTTTTTTTAAGGTTTATTTGTATTGCTCTCTCTCCCTCTCCTTCATGTGTGTGTGTGTATGTGTATTTGAGTGTGTGCTCATGTCAACTCCTCTTAACTACAACAAAAAGGCCAACGGTGTCACTTGTGGAAAGAGTATCATCAAAGCTGAGGTCTGTGTTTCATTTAAAGAGAAAACACTATTGAGTTAAAAAAAAAAATGATGTGGCACCAGGCATGGTGGCGCACACCTTTAATCCCAGCACTTGAGAGGCAGAGGCAGGCAAATCACTGTGAGTTCTAGGCCAGCCTGGTCTACAGAGTGAGTCCAGGACCGTCAAGGCTACATAGAGAAACCCTGTCTCAAAACAACAACAACAAAAAAAAAACCCAACAACAACAACAAAAAGACGTGACCCCCATTGATGCATACTGCCACGTACCAAAACTCTGGATCTATTTGGTTTTAGACAAATAAAGGAAGGCGACAAGGATGAGGAGGAAGGCATACACAGTGTGCTTTACAGAGGCACGTAGGTCACCTTTCCTCCGGAGCCATAGGCCAGAGCTCAGCTGCAGGGCCACGTACCTAACTGAAAGCATGCTTGTAAATGTAGTTTTATTCTGGGTGGCTATATGTCCAGCTTAAAACAAACAAACAAACAAACAAATAAACAAACAAAAAACATGCTCTTAGAAAATTGGAAACAAGCTGGGTGGTGGTGGTGCACACTTTAATCTTGGGAGGCAGAAACAACCGGATCTCCGAGTTTGAGGCCAGCCTGGTCTGCAGAGTGAGTTTCAGGGCAGCCAAGACTACACAGAGAAACAAACTCAAACAAACAAACAAACAAACAAACAAACAAAAAAAGAAAATCAGTACCACAGAAATAGGAGACGTGTTCTTATTTGGTTCAAAGTAAAAGGAAGTACAGGCGTCTATCTGACATTGGAGGTGTGCGTGTCGAGGAGTAAGATGGGCAGATGCCGTGTGTAGCTTTTCACTGTTACTCTGTACTAGAAAAATGTTGTTTGGAGCAGCGGTGGGCGGAGATAAAGCATTCCGCTTCTCAGACTCTCTCCAACCGGCCACATGATGCTGTTGTGGCCGTGACAGGAGACAGCGGGAGATACACGAGAGCCCCTGTATCTCAGCTTAGCCATCCTTGCCCTTTGCCTTGCTGCTTTTTTCATTTCTGAACTTCAAGCGCGAGGGTGACCGGGGAGCAGGCCACCTGTGACCAAGAGGCGTAAGGAGCCAGCTGGCAAGAGTCCCAGCACGGAGGATGCCATGGCTGTGGCTGCCCTCACCTTGAATGCACACCTCCCGACCTCTCAGCAGGGAAACCCAGTGTGTAAGCCAGGAGAACAGGCCATCGTGTGTGTGTGTGTGTGTGTGTGTGTGTGTGTGTGTATTTCCTAGGGAAATATGCAGGAAACTGCAGCCACAGCTGTTTCCCGGAAGAAGTCATGAACGGGTTGAGGACCGGGATAGACAAGGGTTGAATTGTTTACAGTTACATATCCAACCAAGGATAAGCACTGAAATACATAATAAAAATTTTAAAAAGATTTATTTTATTGAGCCTGGAGAGATGGCTCAGCAGTTAAGAGCACTTGCTGCTTTTGTAAGGGACCTGGATTCGAGTCCCAGAACCCGTGTGGTAGCTCACAACTGTCTGTTGGAGAGGATTCAATGCCATCCTCTGTCTTCTATGGACAGGAGGCATGTATGTGGTGTACAGACATATGTGCGGAAAAACACCCATAAACATAAAATAAAATATTTTAAAAACATTTTAAGATTTATTAATTACTTATATGTGTGTGAGTACGTACAGGCAGGTGCTGGGGGAGGCAAGAAGAGGGCGTCCAATTCCCTGAAGCTGGAGCAACAGGTGGTTATGATGTGGGAACTGGAAAAAAGAACTCTGGTCTTAGCTAGGCATGGTGGCGCACGCCTGTAATCCCAGCACTTAGGAGGCAGAGGCAGATGGAGCTCTGTGAGTTCGAGGCCAGCCTTGTCTACAGAGCGAATCCAGGACAACCAGGTGACACACAGAAACACTGTCTCAAATAACCAAGAAAAAAAAGAAAGAAAGAAAAAAGAACTCTGGTCTTCTGGAAGAGAAGCAAGCACTCTTAACTGATGAGCTGTCTCTGCAGCCCCCAAAGAATTTACACAATGACAACAGTAAAAACAAACAAACAAATACACCTAGAAGGTGTGGTGGTGCACGTCTTTAATCCCAGTATACAGGGAGGCAGAGCCAGACGGATCGCTGTGAGTTCGAGGCCAGCCTGGTCTACAAAGTGAGTCCAGGACAGCCAAGGCTACACAGAGAAACCCTGTCTTGAAAAACCAACCAAAACGAAACAAAGCCCATTCTATTCCCAGTTACCTCTCTTTCTACCATATGTTTGCAAATCAGATGTGGGCTCGCAGCTCCTGTTCCTGGTACATGACTGCCTGCGGCCATGCTCCCCACCTTGGTAGTCTGCAGGCCAGAAGAGGGCACTAGATCTCATTATAGATGGTTATGAGCCACCATGTGGTTGCTTGGAATTGAACTCAGGACCTTTGGAAGAACAGCAGGTTCTATTGACCTCTAAGCCATCTCTCCAACCCTAAGTGCTCTTTAAAAAATTATTATTATTATTATTATTATTATTATTATTATTATTATTATTATTATTGGTTTTTTGAAACAGGGTTTCTCTAAATGCTTTCTTTTTAAGTTGCCTTGGCCTGGTACTTTGTCAAGGCAATAAAGAAAATAACTCAGGTAACACTGTTTTATAAATTCAAGGGCATAAAAACCATATTCTCCTGAAGTCTTATGATGAATCAGCCTTCCCAGGCCATCGTCAGAGCTGGCCAGAATAAATCTGATTACTGATTCAAGAGCTGAATTTCAAATATTGCTAGTTTGAAATGAATGCTATCCGGTATACACAACAAAACTGGGGCTGGGGTGACTGCTTTGTTTCTCTTGGTCAGAGGGGAGCTTCAGCGAGAGTCTAGTGTCGTGTCTTTTACGCTGCATGCCCGCTGTCCTAGTTCATTCCTTCAAGTACTTACTAGTTGAAATGAATTCATTGTCTAGCTGAGAAATCTGAGGTCATTAAAGCCTGTGATGGTTCACATTGACCGTCCGCTTGGCAGGACGCAGAGCCCCTGGGAGTCAAGCCTCAGGAGGTTGTTTAGGTTAAGTTAGCTGGCATGGAGACCCGCCTTAGACGTGAGCAGCAACTTCCCATGGGCTGGAGTCTTGCGGTAAGAGAGCTGAGCGGCAACATTCATTTACTCTCCCTCCCTCCCTCCCTCGCTCCCTTCCTCTCTCCCTCCCCTCCCCCCACCCTACCTCCATTCCTCTCCCCCCTCTCCCTCCCTCCTTCCCCTCCCCCTCCCTCGGCTTCCTGACTGTGCCTCCATGTGACTAGTTGCCTCATGCCCTCCCGCCATACCTCCCCTACCGCGGAGCACCGTGCCCTTGACCTGTAAGGCAAAATAAACCTTTCCTACTTAAGTTGCTTTCGCCAGGTGTATTTTGTCACAGCAAGGAGGAAAGTGACAAACGAGGTCTAGGTGAGCTACCTGGAGAGGTGGTCTTCCTTGATGAAGGTCATCTACTTCCTGGAGAAGAAAAGCCGCTGCTTCCGTGAGCTTCCAAGGTCTCACATGGTCTACGGTACACATGCACGCACGCACGCACGCAGGCACGCACACACGCAGGCACGCACGCACCTACGTGGCTAGAATACTCATTTCCTCCAATGGCTGCCCTACTGATAGTCACGGGGATTACAAATGACTCTGCTGCCTGGGATGTTTGTTTGCATTTTCTTCATTTTACCCTTAGATGATTTCTTTTTAAAATGACATTTGTTTGTCATCTATTTATTTATATGATGTGTGTGAAGGTCAGAGAACAACTTGCCCTCGTTGATACACTGCCTCCAGCAAGGTTGCATCACCCAAACGGCACCACCAACACGGGACAAAATGTCTGAGCCTGTGTGTGAGGGACAAGTGTCATTTCAACCGCCTCGGGACACCTGTGGAGGTTGAAGGCTCTCCTACCTTCACGTGGGCCCTAGGGATTCAGCTTCCGGTGAGCACCTCACCTGTGAGTCATCTCCCAGGCTCCCTTATCTTGCATTTGGTTGGCTGTTTTTCCGCCCCCTGGCTTCCTAAGAGAAAAGCTTGAATTATTGATTTACACTTTCTTCTTTCCAAATGCATGTATTCAGTGTTGTAAATCTACCCCTAAGCACCGCTCCTGGAACAGCTCACAAATCTTCATAAGTTTTGTTTTTATTTTCACTTAGTTGCAAATATTTTCTAATTACACTTGAGATTTCTTCTTTTCATTCGGGCTTTATTTCAAAATCTGCTGCTTAACTTCAAGTATCTGTGAGTTCCCTGGCTCTCCTTCTGTGTAACTCCGTCGTATTCGGGAAGCAGACACTATGATTTGAATTCTTTGAAATTTATTAGATGTGTTTTATAGCCCCGATTGTGGTCTATTTAGGCGTGCAGTCCATTTTGCTTAAGCAAAGTGTCTATTACATGGTTGTTGGATAGAGCTGTCTGCAGACGTCTGCTTGATTGATGGTGTTGTTGAGTTCAGCAGTGTCCTTGCTGATGATTTGCCGACTGCTGGATGTGTTGGTTTTGTTTTGTTTTGCTTTTTACGTTAAAAAAAAAAAAGTGTTTTGCCTGCACATATGTCTGTGCACCACTTGCATCTACTTGCATGCCTGATGCTTTCAGAGGCCAGAGCAGGGTGTTGGATCTCCTGGGACTGGAGTTACCGACAGCTGTGTGGGTGCTGGGACCTGGAGTCGGGTCCACTCCACAGAGCCTGTGCTCTTAACCACTGAGCCATTGCTCCAGCCGCCACTGGACTTGTTCTGGCAGAAGGGAGCTGGGATCTCCAGCAGTGATGCTAGGCCGGTTCTTGTCTTTGCAGCTCACTCAGCTTTTGTTTCCTGTGTATTGACACTGTTTCTGTGACATACACAGGAAATATTTTTGTGTCTCCCTGAAGAGCTCACCCTTTCCCCATCATATAGCGCCCTGTAACCTTCCTTGGTCTGAAACCTGTTCTGTCTGACATTAGGACCGCCAGCTCCCACTTCCGTGTGATAGGTGCTGCAGCATCTGGTCATTTTTTATCCCTCTGCATCTAGTCCATATTTAAAGTCAGTGTCTTAGAGACAACAAATACATGTGCCTTATTTTTGTCTCACTTTTGTTTAGACTGCCTGACTTTTCACAGTATGGTTAAAATAGTTGAATTAATGCTCGCTATATTTATTATTATTTCCTGTTACTTTCCCTCTGTTCTTTGTTACTTTGGGGGTGCTGTTGAGACTGGGTCTTGCTATGTTGCCCTGTCTGGCCTTGAATTCATGATCCTCTGGCCTTTGTCTCTAAAGCAGCTGAGACTAAAGTCCTTAGGTGCTTGCATACTGAAAAGGAAGCATATTTTTTTTACCTCGCAGAATGAAAACTCCAAGGTCATCAGCCTCAATGGACTGCCAGCACTTTTATTACCAAGTAAAAGGGTTGCTCCTCGTCCCCTCAAGCTCTTTCCTCATCTTCTAAACAGATAACCCAGACTCTCCAGAGTAGACCCCAGGAGGACGCCCCTGGGGACCAGCCTCTTGAGTACTTACTTACATGGACTTTAAATCCATACTCAAGCATACCCCTTCCAGCAGTCTCAGAATATGGAGTCTCCTTTCTTAAGCCCAAACCAAGCTGGGTCTAGTTCAATCCTGTTGTTGTGATAAACACCCTAGCAAATGCTTAGACGGGATGGGCTTGTTTTAGCTCACAAGCCCAGGGTGTGGCCATGTGGGAAGTAATGCAGGGACATAAAGCATCTATGTATTCGTATCCCATCTCTTCACGAGTGGAGACAGTAGCTTCCTCTATTTGTACGCATCCCAGAGCCCCAAAGCAGAGAGTGGTCTTCCCACAGCACTGAAGGCAATCAAAGTCAATCCCCTACGGCAGTGGTTCTCAGCCTACCTAAGGCTGCAACCCTTCAATACAGTTCCTCTGTGGGTTCCAGCCCAGCCAGAGCAGCATGGCTAGATCCTGTCTCAAAACCAACACAGACACAGACACACAGACACACAGACACACACACACACACACACACACACACACACACACACAGAGAGAGAGAGAGAGAGAAAACTTGGGACTTGAGGCTGGGAAGATGGCATGCTGGTTAAGAGCATGTATTGATCTTGCGGAGGATCTAAATTCAGTTCCCAGTACCCACACGGTGTCTTACAACTGCCTGCAACTCAAGTTCCAAGGGGTCAGACCCTTCTTCTGGCCTCCACAGCTCCTGCAAGCAGGAAGTGCACAGAAATTCACCCAGGTGCACACACACATATACATAAATACATAATAAATACTTTTGTAAAACTACCAAAAACACACAAAACCTCATCACACCCCATAAGTCCTTGCAGCCCCCTTTAGTCTTCCCACAGGTTCCCCCTCCTGAAGTGTTCCTCCTCAGTGCCTCAGCATCCTCGGACCCCACCCATCCCTGAAGATCCCTCCTTTGTGTGCTGGGGGAGGGGGCACTTTCTCACACTGCAGGTGGGCGGGGAACTGGCCAGATCTCTCTGGGAAGCAGTTCTGTAACCTGACTCAAAAGCCTGAAAAATATTTGTGCCCTTTGTCCCAGTAATCCTATCTCTAAAAAATTCTGCCTAAGGAAATAATCAGAAATGCTGACAAGGGTAGATGCTTAAAGATGTTAATCTCGCTGTTATTTTAACAGTAAAAAACTGGAAACAATCTAAAGGCCCCCACAGCAGTGGCTAACTTAAATAAATCGTGCTAAAATGGAACAAAATATCATGCAATCAGTAAAAGTTATCATTTTAAAGGAATAGTTGACTGGCAAGTTGCATGAGTGAAAGCGGCACATAACCCATCTGTACAGTCTGGGGCTGGTTTCTACCCATGTAAAAATAGCTAACACTTCTGGAATGTCTGCTGTGGCTGTTACCTACACTCCCTGCGTCCTGAGGACATATTCCTGTCCTGTTCACACCATTACCCTCACTTTGCAGAGAAAGAACAGCATCAATGTCTGTGGAGTGAGGAGGCATGTGGGAATATCTTCTTTATCCTCTTGTGGCCGTGGCTGTAGACCAGGGTGGCCTCGAACTCACAGAGATCCACCTGCCTCTACCTCCTTAGTGCTGGAATCAAAGGCGTGGGCCACCACCGTCTAGCTTTCAGGTCTTTCTTAAAAGAATCAAAACAGTTTTTTAATGTGTATGGATGAGTGTTTCGCCAGCATGTATGTCTGTGAATCACATGCATGCAGTTGCCTGATGAGGCCAGAAGAGGATATGGGATCCCCTGGAGTTACCCTGTGGGTACTGGGAATCCAACCCAGGCCCTCTGCAAGAACAGCCAGTGCTTTTAACTGCAGGGTTATCTCTCCCTGTCCTGGTTCCCAATTCTTGAAGGAGGGGATGTTTTGGTTTCATTTAGCTTTGTGGAGATTTTTGTTAGTTTGCTATCTTTTTTGTTTGCTTGTTTCTCTGTGCATCCCTGCCCTGTCCTGGAACTCCGGCTATAGACCACACTGCCTTCAAACTCAGAGTGATCCACCTGCCTCTGCCTCCAGAGTGCTGGGATTATTGGCATGCGCCACCACACCCGGCTTTGCTGTTTGGGTTTTAGTTATTGTTATTTGAGGTTGTGTGTGTGTGTGTGTGTGTGTGTGTGTGTGTGTGTGTGTGTGTGTGTGTTTTAGGATTTTGTTTATTTCCGTTTGGCGTTTGTGCATTGCTTTTTTTTTTCTCCAGCTAAAGTGAATGGCTGCCTTTTGGTACTACAGATGTTAGTCCCAAGGAATTTGAACCACACACAGAAAATGAAGCCATTCCCCGCAAGGTTAATCCCATTGCTAGAGCTGGCTCTCGCGTCGAGCTCTCTGCTTAACGTTTTAAAATGTGTCTAGGGATAGAGGCACTTTCAAGCAAGTGCCACCCTCCTCCCAAGTCTATGAGATGCCCAGCTGGAATCCTTTAAGAGAGCACTTGGTGGTATTTGTCCTGAGGGGCCCCTTTCTCTTGCTGTGGCTGGTCTCCCCTCCCGCCCCCCCCAGTTGGAAATCATCTCTGATCCAGACGGTTCCAGCCCAAGGGCTGGGAGTTGGGCTGAGAAACCCCAGTTCCTGGTCTGACGCATCGTTCCTTACCTCTGCCATCAAAGGCTAACATCATTCCTTCGTGTTCCCTAGTCCCCCGGCTGGTCCACTTATAGGACTCTAGCCCCGAGGCTCCTGCGCCTTGTCCACCCCGTGCCCCCCCCCCCCCCCATTTCCCGCTGAATCGAGTACCCTTCGAAGTCTGTTTCACTTAGAGAGGAGAGGCCAGAGAAGGGGAGGTGTGCCATTGACCAGCGCCAGCAGCAGCAGCAGCAGCAAGCGCTTAGCATTGCAGGGCTGATCCCACCCACTCAAGGGCCTCTGGGGAGCAGGGCTGAGGGCGTGCGGAGCAGCAGGAAGGCGCCTCGAGGGCGTTGCATCCTGGGCGAGCTTGCTTTCAGGCGGCCAATGCCTACGGGAGTGGCCAGGGGCCTCCTACGTGGAGCCGTCGCCCCCTGGTGGCAGCGTACGAAAGGTACAGCCCGCCCCCGCTCCACCCTTGCAGCCCAGAACTGAAACTTGCTAGAAGGGGAAACCAGTACCAGTGGGCCGGGTCTGGAACCTGAGACTCCAGGCAAATTCCCCATTCAACTGACGCTTACAACGACCTCTAGAAACTAGGAGGAATAAACGTCCCAGGCTTAAGATTCTACTCAAGCTATTTTAATAAGGAGAACATTAGTTAATGAGGAATGTCTAAAAAGGGAAGATGGCTGGAATATTAGACAGGTAAAGAGAGTCACCAGAGCGCACCATAAGAATAGGAAGGAAAGAAGTGTGGAGATGGGCCAATCGTGACATCAGTCAAAGTGGTCAATTCCTTAGCCTTCTCCCAGGATGGAAATGTAGCAGTGGGAGTGTCTGCTCAGGTTGCCTTTGTCAGCAGTGTAAACAGCAACTCGGTACTGTCATTTATGAGAGGCAGGAGGAGGAGCTGGGGAGATGGTTCAGGGGTTAAGAGCACTTACTGCTCTTTCAGATTAACCTAGCGTTCAAGTCCCAGAACTCAGCTCACCACTCTAGCCCCAGGGACACACACACACACACACACACACACACACACACACACACACCATTGTTAGACAGTAGGGAGACTCCTAACTGCAGAAGTCGAGGCAGGAGCCAGACTGACACCCTGAGTCTAGGGCTGGGGTTGCTGGGCTTACATAGAGGAGGGGTGGGGGAGGCATGGGGGTGGGGGCAGGACGACAGATGATTGCTCAGAGATGCCGTTCCCCAGTTATTCGGGTATTCCGCCTTTGATAACCTTCCCACAACACACCTCGTTATGGCGCAGCCTCAGCGACCGGTCCCACAGCTTTCCCCTGGGTCTCTGAAGACCCTCTTAACAGGTGTGCTTTCAAGGCCAGCCCACCCTGCTTTACCTGATCTCTAGCTGGTGGCCCTGCCAGCAAAGAGGGCTAAGCTTACAGGATCCCTTCACGAAGACTCCAGGAAGAACCATTGTCTCTGGACAATGAAATAGCACTTGAAATAGTGGGGGGTTTCATTATGACATTGCCATGCATCAACATGTACTTTGCTTATATTCACCCCAATAGTTAAACTTTCTTGTTCCCCAGCCCCCTCATCCTGGCGTCTGTCTCCCCCAATAGTCCTCTTTTGCTTTCCTGCCATACAGGTCCTTTTTTTTTTTTTTTTTTTTTTAGACAGGGTCTCTCTATGTAGTCCTGGGCTGTCCTGGACTCGCTGTGTAGACCAGGCTGGCCTCGAACTCATAAAGATCCGCTTGCCTCTGCCACCTGAGTGCTGGGCTTAAAGGCGTGCACCACCACAACCCATGTCCACTTTCTAAACTCTAGATTCTGCCTGTGAGACACAAGCTGGGACGGCTATCCCTTCAAGGCTGGTGGCAAACATGGAGCTGCAGGACTTGGTGACTATTCAGCTAGAATTTGGTCTTGTTCTGGTCCCCTCACTCCTTGGATGCTTTGATTCTTCCCTTTATGAAAAAGAATGTCCGCTCTGGGACATTGTATGTTGGAAGTTTGTGACTTGTTTTAAACTTTGAGACATTTTAAAAACAGTTCGGTGTGTGTGTGTGTGTGTGTGTGTGTGTGTGTGTGTGTGTGTGTACTTGCATGCGCGCGTGTGTGTGTGTGTAGATCAGGAATTCTGGTGACCTGGTTCCCACCATCTACCTTGTTTTAGGGTAAAAATCTCATCATTTCTGCTACTTGGTTGCCAAGGACCAAATCCAGGTTGTCAAGGCTGTGTGGCAAGCACTTTACTCACTGACTTACCTCACCAGCCTAGGTCTGGACTTTTAAAGTATTAAAAATGATAGATTAAAAAAAAAATTTTTTTTTATTTTGTGTGTATGAGTGTTTGCTTGCATGTGTGTATGTGAGCGATGCACATGCACTGTCCTTGGATGCCAGAAGGAAGAGGGTATTGGCTCCCTTGGAACTGCAGTTCCGGGCATCCTTGAGCAGCCATGACGTCCTCTGCAAAACCAAGATGTGCTCCTATCTGTTGAATGTCTCTCCATCTCTGCCTATAGGACTTTTTATGTTGGATGCACTTTATGTTGTAAGATGGTCATGAGCCTATGGGCACATAATAGTACTACCCCATAATGTTTTAATGTGGGAGAAATAGAATAAGGAAAAATACCAAGCACACTTGTGTATCTTTTCCAGTCTTTTCCTCATGAATGTGGAACACAGTTCTAACCTCACTACATTTATGGATTTGTGTTCTACTGTCCACACGATGCCAAACAGTTCAAGCAAGAAGGAAATAATAGACTCTACCCCCCCCCCCCCGTGGATCAAAAATATGTTTAGTGGGGCTGGTTGGTGGCTCAGTCATTCAAGTTACTGTCATGCAAGGAGGAAAGCCTGGGTTCAGACTCCCAAAACCCACATAAAAAGTTGGAAACAAGCCAAGTGTGGTGGCGCACACCTTTAATCCCAGCACTTGGGAGGCAGAGGCAGGCGGATTGATGTGAGTTCGAGGCCAGCCTGGTCTGCAAAGTGATTCTAGGACAGCCAAGATAACACAGAGAAACCTTGTCTTGAAAAACCAAAAACCAACCAACCAACCAACCAACAAAAACCTGGAAATACTGGTTTACATGTATAACTCCAGCGCTGGGTGGAACTAGGCAGAGACAGGTAAATAGCTGAAGCTCATTGACCAGGCAGCCCAGCTGAACCAATGAGCGTCAAGTTCAATGAGACCCTGTCTCAAAAAATAAAAGTGTGGGCTGGAGACGGCTAAGCTACTGAGGCTACTGAGTGCACTGACTCCTCTTGCAGGGGACCCGAGTTACAGCATGACCACAGGCAGCCCACAACCACCTGCAACTCCAGCTCCAAGGAGACTTGATGGCGCCTCTGGCCTCCAGGGGCACCTGCACACACATGTGCACACCCACACAGACTCCGCCCACACTCTCCTGGGCTCATTCTGCTGTGAAAAGTTGTAACCCTAAATAAATACATTTATTATATTATATGTCAATTAAAATATCTTAAGTAGGGGCCAGCAAGATGGCTCCAAAGGTAATAGTACTTACTGCGTCTTAAGCTGGGCAGCCTGAGTTTGATTCCTGGGAACCATGGAAGGACGGAAAGAGAGAACTGACTGTTGTCCTCTGGCCCGGTGCTGTGACATGGGCCCACACATCCTCATGCATACGCACACATACATACAACAATAATAATATACTGAATAAAATTAACACAAGAAAGAGGTTGTGGGCTGGAGAGATGGCTCAGAGGTTAAGAACACTGCCTGTTCTTCCGAAGGTCCTGAGTTCAATTCCCAGCAACTACATGGTGGCTCACAACCATCTATGAGATCTGGTGCCCTCTTCTGGTGTGCAGGTGTACATGCAGGCAAAACACTGTATACTTAACAAATAAATAAATCTTTGAAAAAAAGAAAGAAAGGAAGGAAGGAAGGAAGGAAAGAAGAAGGAAAGAAAGAAAGAGATTGTACCCAAGACTGCCTCCCACAACCAATTTTCTCTTCAAAGGTGAGAGCTTGAAAAGCCACTTATCCAACTAGTGCGGCCTTGACAGCTGCAGGAGCATGCGCAGAAGGGATGGGGGGGAGGAGCATGCGCAGAAAAGGCGGGCGGGGGCGGGTACTGGAGCTGCTTCTTTCTTTATGTCAGCAATTGTTTACAGCAATCTGGCATCATAGGATTCAGTTGACAATCACAGTGCATGCTAAGACCAATACTGAAATGCTACGTGTGGCCATAATACCAAGTTGTTATCACTGGAAAGTGGAGTTATGGAAGGCTGTCATTGCATGTGCTTTTGGGTTTTGTCTTACAATGTTTGATTTATGATGAGCCTGCTTTTTTTTTTTTTTTTTTTTTTTTTAGAAAGTGTTTCATGTATTTATTCCACAATGGCCCCAAACTCACTATGTATCCAAGGATGACCCTGCATTTGTTGTTGTTGTTGTTGGGTTGTTTTTGGTTTTTATTTTTCTTTTTGAGACAGTGTTTTTCTGTGTAGTCCTGCCTGTCCTGGAACTCACTCTGTAGACCAGGCTGGCCTCGAACTCAGAGATCCACCTGCCAAGTGCTGGATTAAAGGCATGTGCTATCATTGCCCAGCTGACCCTGAATTTCTAATCCTCCTGCCTCCACCTCTGGAGTGGTGGAATTACAGGCACACACCGTCCCACCTAGGGCTTCACATATGCTAGGCAAGCTCTCTCCCAACAGAGCCATGCCACAAACTCCTACTTTTTTTTTTTTTTTTTAATCTGAGCAAGGCTGTCACTGTGATGTTCAGGGTAGCCCTGAGCTCAAGATCCTCCAGCTTCATCCTTGATGTAACGCGGACGTTCCAGGTACGGTACCACCCCCAGCCTCTGCTGATGGTGTTTTTACAAAGCTGAACAAGGCAGAATGCACACACATTGGGAGGGGGTGTACACCAGGCAGGTACTCGACCAACTAAGCACATCCGCTGACACCTGCCATTTTCTTTCTTTTCTTTTCTTTTCTTTTTCTTTTTCTTTTTTTTTTCTTTTTTTTTTTTTTTTTTTTTTTTTTTTTTTTGGTTTTTTGAGACAGGGTTTCTCTGTTTAGCCTTGGCTATCCTGGACTTGCTTTGTAGACCAGGCTGGCCTCGAACTCACAGCAATCCACCTGCCTCTGCCTCCCGAGTGCTGGGATTAAAGGCGTGCGCCACCACGCCCGGCTCCTTGCCATTTTCTTATCCTTCATGCTCACCTCTTAGCCGTTCTTTTTATCATGGTTATCCCCACATCTGCTCTGTTATCCTAACACATCCACAGGGATTCTGCAACAATTAATAAATGTATCCAGGGAAGATGTGTGCGATAGTAAACTGTGTGTATAGTCAAAAAGGCTGAGGCAGGGCTAGCAAGATGGCTCAGTGGATAAAAGTCACTTGCTACCAAGTCTGAGGACCTGCAGGCCCACAGGGTGGAAGGAAAGAACTGACACCTGCCAGGTGTCCTCTGACCTCCACATGTGCACACAAGTAAATAAGTGAATAAATAAGTAAATGTAAGAAAATAGAAAGGTTGAGGCCGGAAGTTCTCCAAGACAGGAGAGGTCCTGAAACTGTGCTCATTGGCCACAGAATCAAGATCAGGGATGCTCTCGGCTGGGAGGCAGCTCAGTGGGAAGAGAGCTTGCTCCTTGATGTCCAGCACTTACATAAAACCCAGGCAGGGCAGAGTGTGCTGTAATCTCCGTGCGGAGGACATGCAAACAGGAAAACAGCTGGGGTTTGCTGGCCAGCCCCTCTAGCCACATCGGTTCACTGAGAGACCCTGCCTCAAATGCGGAAGTGGAAGACGGCTGAGAGCAGCACTTGCTCTTCCTGAGGACCAGAGTTCAGTTCCCAGGACCTAAGTTAGGCAACTCATATTAACTCGAGCTCCAGGGGACTCATGGCCCTCTGCTTGCACACACACAGGCACACACACACACACACACACACACACACACATTTATACACATAAACAAAATCTTCTAAAAGATGAATTGGAGAGCAATAAAGGGCTTCCTTCTTCAACTTCCACATACATGTGTCTATCACACACACACACACACACACACACACACACACACATACACAGAGGCACACACACATTTATACACATAAACAAAATCTTCTAAAAGATGAATTGGAGAGCAATAAAGGGCTTCCTTCTTCAACTTCCACATACATGTGTCTATCACACACACACACACACACACACACACACACATACACAGAGGCACACACACATTTATACACATAAACAAAATCTTCTAAAAGATGAATTGGAGAGCAATAAAGGGCTTCCTTCTTCAACTTCCACATACATGTGTCTATCACACACACACACACACACACACACACACACACACACGGTGGTGCACATAGGTGCACGTGCTCATGTACTAGTGCACATACACAATGGGAAGTCTGAAGAGTTTACAGGCAGATGAAGGATACGTCAGCCAACATAATGGATCTGACCAAAGGCCTTCATGATTCTCTTTCGGAGCAAATTTCTTCAGCAGAAAAATGGCGGCTTCTAACACAGATGTGCTATGAGACTAAGTGATAACTGCACAGAAAACAGCTGGCGCAAGGCACAGTCCTGCCAGTTGAGTGGGCTTGTTTCTGTTTTTAGCTCAGCAGTATACTGATCTGACATAAACACAACGCATGCATCTTGACGTCCTATGCTGCTTGCATTATGACCCCGGGACAAAGCCAGGCAAAGGCTCTTCCCTGGAACGGCATCCCAGAGCCTCTCCTCTCCTGCTCGGTGAGGTGCCATGTTCCATGTCACCAAAGTCCAGAGGACCTTGTGGTGTAAGTACAGATGAAGTTCAGTTTTTAGTTAAAGAACCTAATTTCTGGACATTTATTTGGGGGTTACAGTGGCGGCTCAAGCAGCTTGCAGACACTAGAAGTTGAGGCTTTTCCTTCACTCAGCTGCTAAAGTTTAATTCACTCTAATTATTTCATATGGCACCGACTATAATAGTTTCATAATTTCTAGTATATTAAGCACTTAATATGTTGTGTCATTTGAAATCACATATTAAATTCAGCAAAGTACATTTTAATGAGAGTTAAGTGGTGTGAAAATATTAACACAATATGATGGTTTGTCTTAGCACCCTCATTTCCTAGTTTTTCGAGTCTTTCCTGATGGCACCAAGTGCCTCACTCACCAGGTAAGGGGAGTGGTAGCTAGTACCATGCCCTGGGAGAGGCCCCAGACCTCTCAGGAGTTTCCAGTGCCCTTTCTCATCATCTCCACCCTGCCTCAGCCTGGGCAGCAAGGGCAGGGATCATGGCTTCTACCCTAGAAGTCAGAACTTGGCACCTGGAAAAGTGGAAAAGGCTTGCAGAGGGGCTGCTGGGACTCATGCATTGCAGCTCTTCCCTCTGTACCACAGCCACTGTCTGTCAGTGTGGCTGTGACCAACATTTGGAAGAGCGTCCTATGTTTCTTCATGCCCTGCAAAACCACACAGACAGGCTGCCTCAGGCAGAGAGGCCAGCAGATCTGCCTTAGATTCAGCTCTTCCTCCTCAAACAAACCAACAAAATTATCATCATTGTGTGTGACTTGTGGGTGTGTTCACATGCTATAGCTCACATGTGGAAGTCAGAGGGCAATTTTGTGGGACAGTTTTCTCCTTCTACTATGTGGTTTCCAGGGCTCAAACTCAGGCCAGCAGTCTTTTTTTTTTTTTTTTTTTTTGGTTTTTCAAGACAGGGTTTCTCTGTGTAGCTGGCTGTCCTGGACTTGCTTTGTAGACCAGGCTGGCCTCGAACTCACAGAGATCTGCCTGCCTCTGCCTCCCAAGTGCTGGGATTAAAGGCGTGCGCCACCACACCTGCCCAGCTGGGCCAGCAGTCGTATGTGGCAAGCACATCGCCTGCTGAACCACCTCACCAGCTCCCTACCACTTTTTCCCTGACTCTTGAGGCACGGTCTTGGGTCACAAAGGATGATCTTTACATATTAAATAATTACAGTTTAACAATAGTGCTAGACTTGGTGCTGCATGCCTGTAATCCCAGCACTCAGGAGGCAGAGGCAGGTGGATCTCTGTGAGTTGGAGGCCAGGCTGGTCTACAGAGTGAGTTCCAGGACAGCCAGGGTTATGGAGAAAGACCCTGTCTCAAAAAAAAAAAAAAAAAAAAAAAGGAAAGAAAATCAAACCTGGTCTGTATTCTCTCACTCAGGGAGTGGGAAGTCCCACCTCCAATAGGAACAAGCCACCAAACCTTGTCTCTTGGGGTTCTATAGGCCAAGACACTCAGGGAAGACTGTCTACACTCAGTCACCTCAGTTCTGCAGAAGGGGGAAAAGCCCACGACTCTGGAGGTTACAGGAGCTCACTGCTACTGTAGCTCCAAGATGTCCTCAAGAGTGCCCACATTCTTTTGCGTTAGTGCCTATGTCCTAGGGGCTGGGGACTTCCTGTGAAGCCATGATCCACTTGGCTCTCCCCTTAAAAATGTCCTTCACGTGATCTCCTCCAGCCTTATGCCATAACCATTCTATCTCCTCCATTGACCCATTATCTTTGCCTGTTTTCTGATGCTATAACAAAATACCCCAAGGCTGGGAATCTGTACAGAAAAATAGGTTTATATATCTTACAGCTTTGGAGGGTTAAAGTCTGTGACTGGGTAGCCCTATCTGCTGGGTCTTTCCTGAGAGTATTTGGTTGCATCACGACACAGAAGACATCCTTTAGCAAGCCTCTATGGGCTGCTGCCACAACAACAACAACAACAACAACAAAATGACGTAGTGAGAGGAAGCCAAGGATGCCAATCTGAAAGAACAACCTACTGTCATGGTAAAGAATCCAGTCCTTCTCCAGTCAGCCCCAGCCCAGCAATAGTCCGCTTCCAGGAGAAAAACAGTAATCTCTTCACCAGTAGTGGCCTGTGGCCTAATTACCCTCCACTTGGTCCCACCTCTGGATAAAGCTCTAGGCACAAAGCACAGTAGTACCCTGCACCTTTTCCCACGTTGGGCCTTCAGGGCTGAGGGAAGCGCTGTCCTTCCCAGCAGGTCTGGCAACTAGGTCTACAATAGCTCTTGTAGAACCTTTGGGGGCCATCACAACCCAGGGATGACCAGCCCTTGTAAACTGAATACAAAAACGTTGGAATTTAAATTTTTATTACTTTTCATTTTGTGTATGTGTGTGGTTAGTGTGTGCCATGGCCAGTGTGTGTAGAGGTCAGAGGACAACTTGTGAGAGGACAGCTTCTCTCTTTCCATCATGTGGGTCCTAGGGACCCAGCCCAAATCATCAGACTTAGCCCGATTACCCACTGAGCCACCCTGGAATTTTTACATCTTGCAAATTATGTTCTCTCAGGAAAGCCTTTCACTTTCACAGCTGCAACGTGTCAAGGCTGAACAAGATGTTAACAGTCAACAGTGCTCTGCAGGCTGCTGCTTTCAAGCTAAAACAGGGACCAGAGCCAGAAGGAGTGGAACTAGAAACTGGATTCCGCTGCCCTACAACCTCTGGACAAGAAAAAAGCAAACAGACAACAAAACCAAACAGACCACCTCCAGCTTCAGAAAGTCAGGACGGGAGAACCAGAACCAGGTAAGGCTGTACCTGTCACCGTGACACGTGTGCGCAGCCACTGTGTGGAAAAGGCTATCCTTCTAAACACGTGAAAAACAAACGTAGCCGCTGATTCAAGTTTAGCATCGTCTCCCATCAATGCTATTACCGTTTGGTTATTTGCAATTCCCTTTTGTAAATCCGAGGGAAACATTGCCCAAATTAGCTCTTTTCACTCAATAAAGGCCATTATTAGCATTCGGAGTTTTGCAGTTGCTTACTGCTTATTTAGAGGGAGGTCACGTGAGAATCTGGGCAGCGTGCACCTGATTTCCATCTCACTGAAAACAGGTAGGGAGAGGGAGGACCCAGCTTCAAAAGCCAGGCCTGGCAAGTCTGCTTAGGCTGCACTCCAGTCCTTCCGGCTAACGCAGGCTAACGCACGCAGGCCGAGCACTGTACACAAGCCCCTGGTTCCCCGCTGGTGGCCTCCCTTGTGACGAGTGGAAGTGACTCCAGTGGCTTTTGCCTAGGAGTCTCTGTCCCCGTGCACTCAGGGCTGCCTCCGCATCAAGTCACAAAGGTCGCTCTGTGACATCCCTGGCTCCGGAGCTCCCTGCTCACTGTCTGTCTCACCTTAAAGAGCTGGCGGTGACACGCCATCGCTCCAGGTTTGTCAGAGCAAAGAAGGAAGGGAGGAAGAGTAATCTGAGCTTGGGGGGTACTGTCTAATCGTGACCGAGGGGGAGGGCTGCTCTTGCTTCAGAGTCCTACTGTGCTGGAGAATCAGGCTTGCATCCAAATCCCAACTTCTTTCACGGCGCGCAGGCCCACTTGATTTAACCTTCCAGGATCTCAGTTTCCAAACCTGCAAAGTTGGGGGATCATACCCATCCATTAAAGTGCCTGGCTGGCCCTTAGTAAACGCAGGAGCTGAGGGAGTGGCATTTACCCCTACGACCACCGCCAGCCGCGGGCCCTACTCGGAAAAGGCTGGGTTCCAAAGTGAACACCTCTTTGCCTTGGCTCCAACCGTAAGTCACTGTTTCCGACACGCCGGGGGAAACTGAGGCGAGACGCCCCTCTCCCCCAAACCGCATATACCCAGATCAGGCTACTGTGGGCAGCCGCGTTTTGGATGGAGAGTCTCAGAAGCGGTGCGGGCTTGATGAGCCATTAGCAATCTTTGCCTCACCCTCGGCGCCTTTTCCCTAGGGATACACTGGCGCCCAGTGCGCGGTGGGGGTGGGGGACCCCTGCGCGATCCCGGCGCGGCCAGGCGCGAGCACAGCGCCCGTCACGTGGCAGACCGTGACTACGCAGCAGCGCAAGGCTCCGCCCGGAACAGGTCTAGTTCCCGTCGTCCCTTCATTTGCATATACAATGTAGAAAAGAAATTTCCAGATAAAACTTAATTCACGTTGAGCCTAAACTAAAAAATACAATGTTTAATATAGAATTTAGAAGGTACTAAGTTATCAAGCCATTAAATATAAAATCATTGTGCAGACTTCTCACCATAACTAGTAAAGTTTTTATTATTTTGTCCCTATATACGTTCTGAGAAGACTGAACATTCGTGCTCGCTTCGGCAGCACATATACTAAAATTGGAACGATACAGAGAAGATTAGCATGGCCCCTGCGCAAGGATGACACGCAAATTCGTGAAGCGTTCCGTATTTTTCTTACTGCCTTTTAGATTTCACGACCACAGCAGCCTCAGGGCTTTCTTTCCGTTCTTTGTCTTTTGCTTGACTCAGTGGAACCACAGTCCTGAAGGAGTGACTGTGAAGTGGGGCCTAGGCAGACCCATCGCTTTGTAACGCGCCTTATCCGTGCGTGGGCTTCAGTTGCAGTTTGTGATTTATTTTATTTTTTGAGATAGGGCTCACGTATTCCATCCACCCTGACCTCGAATTTGCAGTCAGTCTGAGATAACCTCAAACTTCCCATTTTCCTGTCTCCACCTCCCCACTGCTGGGATTACAGACCGGGGATTACTACTCCACTTGGCTCTAGCTCAGCTCTCTTCTCTCCTCACTGACGTTTTTCTTCACCTTACCTCTAAAGAATGGTTTCGCCAAAGCCCTTCGCTGCAGGTCCCAAATCGCAATGACGTTTAGGCCTGATACATTTGAAGAGACAACTGGCTGTGAAAGCAGACTTTTCTGGTCTGCACATTATTTAGTCGCCAACTAACTAATAAATAAATAGTAATAAATCCTAATTATCAAAAGGAAGAAGAAAGGACGGCCTTCCTTAACTTCAAATTTCCTGTGCTGATTTACTCAATGCTTTTCTGAAATATCAATGTCTGACTCAAAGGAAAAAAAAAATGGTGTGTTGCTTCGCTGGTTCCTGAGCCTGCGCATGGGCTGCAGCGGTTCCTGGGCTTGCCCCAGTGGCACCTGTGGTCAGCCGGGAAGACCGGGGCGGGCTGGGAGAACGCCACAGGCTGCTCTGGCTGCAGAGCAGCGTTCCACTGGGTACCTAGGGTATGCAGGGGACATGACCCTTTCTTGATCACATTGGCGAAACAAGATTTGTGGGACTCCTCCTTGCATCTCGGTTTCTCACGCACGGACTGGTAGACAATTCTTTTGAAATCAGATGTACCGTTTGGGTGAACAGTTTTAAACTATCTCCCGGAGTGCTGCCAATCAAAGACACAGCCGATCCTTAGCGGGGCGCCCGTCTCCTCCTTTAGTAAGGACTGGCAGGATCGCTCACGTTGGGATGGAGCGGTTTAGGAACACAACTGCCCCGAGGAAATCCCTCATTCTTCTCGACGTGACCTGTGGTTCTGTTGGAGTATGCCATCCTGAGGGCCCGAAAAACTCTAATGCCCTGGCTGTCTTCTCCAGCCCTGCTCTAACTTGCTCAAAGAGCTTGAGCCAATCCCTTGTCCCATCCCATTGGCCACCTGTAAGCCAACAATGTTGGCACCTGAGCATAGATAACTTTCCAGCCAGGCTCCTTGTGGCTGCTTTCAAGTGTCTCCAGAAAGTTCAGAAGTCCAGGCTGGAGAGAAGCACTGGTTTGTCTCCTTTCCTGGGCCCTAGAGGAGTGGAGGGCCACGGACTGGGAAATACACCATAGGGAGTTGCCGCCTTTTCTGTCACACAGAGATCCGCAGGGGCTGCCCTCCAGGCTTTGCGTTCATAAGTTACACATACAAACCAGTTGTGTAAGCAGAAACACAGAGTTCCAATAACAGGTGGTGGAGGCTCAGTGAAAGCAGCCACAGAGTTTGTGATGTTAGGCACTCCACTGTGGCCCGCGCGTGGTGAGGGGCAGGTGAGGTGATTTGGAATGGAGCGGGCAGCAAAGGCAGCGATGCTTCTGGCCCGTGATCTGGATTCTAGGTGGGTGGTGCATATCTGAAACAGACCAAGGTGGCACTGTTTGGCCGGGTAGCTGGGAGTGTGTGGATGCATGGGTGGCCGTGGACTTTGAAGATGTGAGGTGATGTCTTTGCGACAGTTGGGACAGGAGGAAGTTTTTTTTCTTTTCCTAGGTTGATAGCGAATTATTTAACACCCTACCCCAACACTAATTCTATTGATGAAGGATCTTCTTTGTGAGCAAGCTTGTGCTTAATTAACCTCATGTAAATGAGCATAATTGCTTCTCCGTGGCTGTTGTCCAGAAGCACCCGGGGACTCCTTCCGTCAGATGGTGCCTACATCTAGATGAACTATCCTTTCACGTGGACAGTCCTTGTGAGTACTTCTATGCCTGGGTTTTACCGTAGGAGGTGGCAAGGAAGAATAAGGTGTGCCCTTAGTTGTGCAGTTGGACTAGCAGACTCGTACATGGGAGGAAAACAAGTCTCTCGCTCAGCATTTGCAGCTGGTGGAGAGCGGCAGTCTGCCCCCACATCGCTCCCAAAAGGGATGCAGTTCCTCTGGAGAAAGCGGTGGGAAGTGGAAGGGGTTTATTTACATGGCTCCTTGCCTCCAGACTTGTCTTCCAGCGCCAGAGTCTTGTAGAGAACCAAGGGGGAACAGGGTTGTGAAACTAAACGCCCATAGAAAACCTCGTGTGAGACATTCTGTGTCCACAGTTCCCCCTTCTCAGCTAGAGCGAAGGTATCTGAGTCTGGGCCACGAGCGCTGGGTGTAATGCTTAAAGTTCATCGCAAGGTGGCAACATTGTGGCGAGAAATAGACATTAAAAATCCTGAGTGTTTTTTAAAGCATATTTTCTCTATTAATGTTTCATTTAACTTAATTAGAATCTGGTAAGCTAATTAAAGTAGCTACGAGCCCCGCAATCAGCAATAATTCGTATAATTATTGATAATTACATCCATACCAATCGTTTGGTTATTAACATTTTGGGGGGGAAACAAGCCATTTCGAAGTGATGCAGAGCCCAGGAGGGTTTCTCTGTTTTGTGGTTTTATTTTTTTTGTGCGATGGAACTTTCTAGGTCGGATCCGCCTACACCTCCAACCCTCAGAGGCTCTGTACCACCCAAGGCTCCCCTTCTGGCTAACCCCAGGTCCCTGTATACTTTTCTCCTCTTTGTGGGAGTTTGAACGAGAATTGAATGTTCGCCAGTCTCTGGGTCTCTGTTGGTGTGTAAGCCACGAACCAAAGCTTAGGTGGCAACTGTCCTGCCCATTTTACAGAAAAGGATTATGCATTTACACAGAGGGAAACTCTGCAAGTGCCATCTGCAAGCCTGGACCTCTGGGGAGGGGGTGTGCCCTGGGACAAGTCACTTCCTAAGTGTAACTCACTTTTGCGGTGGGTGCAGGCCAGGTGTGAAAGAGTCAGTAAGCATGCCTTTTCCACCTTGCCCTATGTACCCTTCAGAACTCTCCAGAGGGTCCCAGAAAGGTGGTTGGAAGATGGAGCCTCACAATTTGCCTGACGTCCTCACCACTCCTTCCTACTTCCGCCTCTTCCTCTGCGGATCTTGCCCTCTGGGTATAAGAGGCTTTAAGGCTTACAGCCCTGGCATAGGGATCGGCCTCCTGTGCCAGCATCAGTTTCTCTTCCCCGTTGCCCACTGTGTCCTAGCTCGCCTGCATTGTAAGAGGCCTCCCCCTGAAACTCTCTGGCTTAGGCAGCTAGGTCTCCTGGCCCAAGACACCCTTGAGAACTGCAGGGGCCCAACTTCATTTTCAAGGTCTCCTAGAGAGTGCTTGGAGCTAGCCTGGTCCCCTAGAGAGTGCTTGGAGCTAGCCTGGGGTTCTAGTCTGAGAGCCTAGGAGTCTTGGAGACAATAGTCCTGGCAGCCTTCTTAGAGGGCTTCCTTGAGCCTCAGGGCACAAACATCCGAACATCATTTAATAGAGATTGGAAAGTGAGGCTCTGGGGGGGGTGAGGGGGTGGTGGTGGTGGAAATAAAGGGTACAATGCAGGACCTTTGCTAGCTAGAAGAGGCCATGAAATCCAGTCTGAGATGAAAATGTCCGAAGAGTACGCTCTTTTGGTTTCATCTTCCACATTGCTTGGGGAAGGGGTGTGTTTCCTCCAATTATATTGGTTGTCTGTGGCTCACCCAGCAGCCTTGTAGAAGCTGAGGCTAAGTGGTCCCTAGGTGAGGCTTTACACTCCTGGGCCACAGCCTGTAGAGCATCCTGGCCCTTGCTCCTGCAGCTACCAGGCCTCACCTTCCTTATTGGGGTCCCCCAGCTCTACAGATCCGTTGGGACTAGAAGGGGTACATCATTAAAATGCAGGCAGAGCTCCCTCCTTGGGCATTGACAGCCAGTGTGGCAGGGCATCTGTCTGTGCCCGTCCTCAAACTCTCAGCCCGCCTTTTTCCAGATCTGTGTAGCCAAGACCCATTCTCTGTCCTTCACTCCTCACCCCTACCAGGCCAGCACTTCTCAGTCAGGTCTGCTGTGCCCACTCCAGCAAGCAGACAAATTCCAAATGAAACCGGGGATTCCTAGGGGGCCTGGAGAGGGTCTCTTGCCTGAATGCACCCCAACCTGCAGATGACTTCACACACAGGAGATGAAAGGGGCAAAAATTAACTATCCTGCTCTACATGCAGTGTACTGCCTTTCCCTAGCTAAAGCCCACAGGGTGTCTTAACCCAGAGCCCTATGGAGAAATTTGGGTGTTTTAGGTGAGTCAGAAGAGTTGTCCTAGGAACCCTATTTGATCTCTTGAGAGAACACCACCCTCCCTAACCTTGACAGTGGTCACTGTCCTCATTCGCACCCTCCTACCCCACCTTTGAGTGACAGCAGTTTTCACCCTCCCCTCCCCTTCCTATCCACCACCTGGGCCCACTCCCATGGAACAAGGTTTTTCTTTCTTTCTTTCTTTCTTTTTTTTTTTTATTAAAAACAAGTCACGGATACAGGTCTCCCCAAATAGGCTCAAGATGGTCGCCATCTCGTGAGTCAGTTGTGGCCCTTTTAAAGTGCTGTTATGTTACACCGCCGCTGCCACCACCACCACCACCACCACCACCACAACAACAACAACAACAGAAATAAAAACACCCCACAAAACAAAATCCAAAGAGGAATGAATGCAAAAAACGAGGACTGGAAAGGGGCCCAGGGGAAGTAAAATAACTTACAGCATAAATAATAAAGTGAACCTAATACAGAACCAAGAGACTCACAGTCCGTTTATATCCATTGCACATAGCCACGTTGTCGTTAGGAACAAGAGTTTCAGAAGTGGACGGGCCAGGGAGCGCGAGGCCGCAGCCAGCAAAGATGCTACATTATATTTACAATCCGGGTCCCCGGCCCTACTTGGCCCGGAGTGGGTGGTGGAGGCGTGAAATAAGTCCCTCCTCTCCCCTTTCTTTCCCCGGGTGGGTCCAGTTTACCCCTTGAGGTCTGATGCCCTGTAGTTCAAAGGAGGGGCGAGGCAGTATTTACAGTGGGAAACCGAGCCGGGCCCCAATGGGGACCCGCGGACGGGCGGCTGTATTTACAACGGTCGGGTCCTAATGGCTTGTTCCTCGCTCGGGGCCGCCACGGCAGCGAGTATTTACAGAAAGGAGCAGCATGGCTTGAGGGCGCGTGGGCGCGGCCAAGCCGGTGCTAGGGCAGCAGCGGAGGCTTGAAGGAGCAGTTGCCGGTGCAGTGCCGGGGTGTCAGCATCTTGCAGGAGAAGTGGTGCAGGGCGTCGTGAGCTTCTGGAGAGAGAGTCGCACCAACCACAATGGCTGCCTTGCCTGCGTAACTGGCCCTCGAGGTCCACAAGTTCCCCCTCTCGGACCCCATTCATCCCTTTGGGCACAGGAATTCTCAATGGAGCAGAAGGGAGGTAGGAGGGCCAGAGTGAAACCCTGGCCAATCAGAATTATTTCTTAGGTCCATTAGCCCCATTTGACAGAAGGGGAAACTGAGGCACAAAAAAGTCTAATTGTCTAAGGCCAGGGTTGGTACAGAAAGCAAATTTTCGGATGCCCAGAGCTCAAAGGGCTCTTTCTTCCTATAGCATTCTCTCTCTCTCGTCGAGCTCTCCTCTATCGTCTCTCTCTCTCCTCTCTCTCTCTCTCCCCCCCCCCCCCTTCATTTCATTCAGTTTCCAGCTCCCTTCTGATCCATGTGGGCCCAGGCTTCTTCCTTCCTCCTTTCTTACAAACCTCTCCATTCATCCATCCATCCATCCACGCACTCACCATCCAACAGTATTACCAGCCCGCAACACACACTCTCTCTCTCTCTCCCTCCCCCATCTTTGTTTCTGGGTTCACACCTTTTAATTTCTGCTGGATGGCATATCGGGCCTTCCTCTCCTGGTCCAGTTCGTTACACAGGGTATCTGGAAGACATGGAAGGGCTGTGAGGAAATCGACCATCCTCCAGCCAGATGGCCGAGGTCACAGCCCGGGCCACAGGCGGCTTCCTTACTGAAACAACTCCGGAAACTGAGGAGGGGACACCAACACTTCAGACTGCAAGCTGGGGCTGGGGGTGGGGTGGGGGAGGAAATGGCCTGGGATGGCGCTTAAAGGCAGACGGATCTAACCAAAATTAAAGCAAACTTAGGCATTACTTCTCAGGTAATTTTACGCCTCGATTTTTAATTTAGAAACCGTGGAAATTGCAGCGCTAAGAAGTTCAATCACTCCACGTAATGATGCCTGCAAGCCGTTTGCTGGGCTCGCTTGCCATTCTGAGGCTAATCAGACTATACAAAGGATATTAAATAAAAAAAAATAATTGTTAAATTACCTTCAATTTAAATCCAAATGACTGAGCCAACACTGCGGCTCCTGCCAGACAGAGGCAGTTACGCCGGGCCGTGCACGCGCTCACCTGACTCCCGTCTTACCTCTGACAATTTGCAGCTGTTGTACCATTTCTTCCCGATAAGCCAATTCCCTCTTCATTTGATCCTGAAAATTATCTGTGCAAATTGATTAAGTGAGAGCTGTTATGCACAGCCTCCTCTCCCAGCGCCACATCCCGCTCCCTCCCATCCTCATCCCTACCCACCCACATCCAGTCTACCACCTAGCTGGAAACACTGGAACCCGGAGTCTTCTCCCCCTGGGGCTGCTTGCTGCCTGCGCCTTGTTCCTGGGGCAGGTTTGGGAAGTTGGTGTAAGGTGGGGAGGAAGGAAGTACCTTTGAGACTCTGGAATTCCCGTTCCAGTTTCTTTCGAAGCTCCATTTGCTCCAGAAGCAATTTCTGCAGTTCTTCTGTGAAGGATTGGGAGAGAGGTAAAGGGGAGACTGAGGAAATACAAGGGACCCATTAGAACCAAGGCTCTGCCCTGACACCTGAGCCTTCCACACTCTGGTTTTTCTTTTTCATTTGAACCCCTAAGATTTTGATGGAAGATGGGAGCCCAGAGAGCAGGATATACAAATTCTCTTTCCTTTTTTTGGTTTTCTGAGTCAGGGTTTCTCTGTGTGGCCTTGGTTGTCCTGGAACTCTCTTTGTAGACCAGGCTGGCCTCGAACTCACAGAGATCTGCCTGCCTCTGCCTCCCACTGGGAGTAAAGGCTTGAATCATGCCCAGCCTAGAATATCCAAACTCAAGGGGGTCGAAACTACTCTGCAAATATGGGCCCCGGCTTCAGGGAATACTGGGGCCTGACATCTGCTTTAAGTTGCTCCCCAACCTCAAAGGATGACCCACAAACACCATTCCCCATTTCAAATGAAAAAAAAATTTCCTTTTGGTTTTTCGAGACAGAGTTTCTCTGTGTAGCCCTAGCTGACCTGAACTCGATTTGTAGACAAGCCTGTCCTTGAACTCACAAGATCCACCTGCCTTTGCCTCCCTGAACCCTGGGATTAAAGGTGTGTCCCACTACACCTCGACTTCAAAAGAGTCTTCTAGTCTCTAGAGGCAGTTCTAGGTGGCTTTGATCAAATCCAGGGACAGCCGTCCCAAAGAAAAGACAAAAAGATACACAGAAAGTTTGTCTACAATTTCAAGGGCTACTTAGATCCCCAAACACAATCATGTAAAACATCAGTGGTTTGGATGTGGGTTGTCGCGTAAAATCTGTAACTAGGAAGGGCAGAGCACTTCTTCCTCCACCCTCAGCCCCACTGCCCAATTTCTAAGACCTTCCATTGGCTGGTGTGAGGAAGGCACAGTTCAGTGCCCCTAGATAACTTTTCTTTAGAAGGGCGGTGGGGGGTGGGGTGGGGGGAACAAGCTGCCCCCAGCAGAGGCTGCTAGTATCTAGGTCCCTCCATGAAAAAGCTCCTTTTGCAAGCCAGAAATGTAAGGTGGAGATCCAGAGTGGGGTTCAAAACCACTGTCCTTAAGCCATTTGCCCCTAGCAGACGGAGCTGCAGCAGGTCAGACTTACTACCTTATTGCTGTTATTGCATGAACGGTTAGGAATTAATCCCAGAGAGAAAAGCAGTCTTTGGTGCATTCCTGAAACAAATGCCTGCCTTCAGTCTTTTTGTCTGTTTTGTTTTTCGAGACAGGGTTTCTCTGTGTAGCCCTGGCTGTCCTGGACTCACTTTGTAGACCAGGCTGGCCTTGAACTCCTCTGCCTCCTCACTGCTGGGATTAAAGGCCTGCACCACCCCCCACCCCCACCCCCGCTCTGCCTGTCATCTTATTCTTCAGAAAAAGTTCTGTTTTTCCTAGGGGTTGAGAGATCCAAACTGCCCATCAGTGACAAGTTCTCATAAACAAGGCCCATTCTTTCTCATTTGGCCCTTCGAGACAGACTCAGGTCTGGGGAACCCAAACTTCCAACACACTTACAGGATTTTGGTCCAGTTTCTCAAGTGCACCCCTGTGCCAGGTGTCCAGGGTTAATTCTTCCCTCCACTGGGTGAAGGGAAAACTGACAGCTCTTCCTCCAACTATGCCACGGGGCACACACCCACTACCAGAATACAGTCCCTCTCTCTAAGGACCCATCTACCTCATAGCCCCAGTTCCCATCTTTTTTAAAAAAAGATTTATTTATTTATTATGTATACAGATCTCATTATAGATGGTTGTGACTAATATGTGGTTGCTGGGAATTGAACTCATGACCTTTGGAAGAGCAGTCAGTACCCTTAACGTCTGAGCCATCTCTCCAGCCCCCCAGTTCCTATCTTTCACCTCACCTCTGGCCAGGTTTTCAATATCTTTCTCCAGCAGTTGAGTTCCTGTGACATCCAAACTGAGTCCGTCTTCACCTAGGATGCAAGGGCAGGTAAGAGGGGTTCTGTCCTGGAATATTCTGGGTGGATAAGGTGGTTCCCCTCCCTTTTCTTTTAGCACCTCCCTTACTCAGAAGACCCTCAATGCCAAGAAAGAAGAAACAAGTCCGGAAGCCCAGCCTGCACCTCCCTACATCAACTATCTGCTCAGTGGCATCATATGCTCGCTATTAAAACCTTCCTCCTAGCACATGGTGACCCAGATGAGCTGGGCCTCAGCTCGAGGCCGCTGAACTGCTGGGGCTCACCTCGATCTGTATTTGCAGGGCTTGGCTGGGAGACACTCCTTTGGTCTGAAAAGGATTTCCTAGTTTCCAAGTCGTCGGCGGTCGTCGAGTGATTGTCTTCCTTATCTGGCTCTAAAAAGGCAGAATGAGTTTCAAGGAGAGGCAAAGAAACCGTGACCCGGATACTACCGAGCGGCCTCGGTTGGGGCGCTCAAGCCCTAATTAAAAAACGTCATGGCCGCCTCTGGTTCCCGGCTGTGCGCCCAGGCGCGCGCCCTGAGGCTTTTGGCCCCGCACCCCTCCCCTACACAAGGTCTGTTCCATTCCCGGCTTCACGCCCCCGCCCCAGCCTCTGGCCCCCAGGAAAAGATCAAGACAAGCAGCTGAGCCCACCAGGGACGAACGACCTACATTGCGCGCGCGCAGATACTGGGGCACCGGCAGAGCGCGTGGCCTCCGGGTTTGTCCACAAGACTCTAGCGGAGATCGCAACCCAAGTGGCGACTTTCCGGGTGTTGGTGATGGTGTAGGGGGGACACTGTCCTGCACCCGGCTGCACAGACCTGCTTGGATTTATGTTGCCCACACTTCCCCCCTCCCCCCGCACTTCCTCCCCTAACAAGCGGGTCCCAAATGCAAATGCCGGACTGCTCCTGGATTGGTGCGAGCGGCGACGCCGAGCTTCTGAGGTACTCTAGCGTGCAACCACTACCTCTCATCCAGCGACCCTATCAGGCCTGGCCACTACGCAGCCCAAGGCTAAGCACGTTTCTGGGTAAATGAAAGGACTTGAAGGAGATGCCAGGCAGGCGTAGTGTTTTTGGTTTTTGTTTTGTTTTGTTTTTTTAAAGCTTTAAATCTCCGATGAGGGAGGTGTACTGGAGTTTGTGCGCACGTGGAAGTGAGGAGGATGGGTTGTGATTGTTTTTAAGTAACCAAACCCTGAGCATTGGTTCACACTTAGTTTCCATTTTCTTCTATTGTTTTCCTTTTCCCCCTCTCTCTTTCTCTCCTTTTCTCTCCATCCATTCACCCATCCCTTTCTTAGCCCTGGGTTCTGTTCGTGCTCCCTGCATTAAAAGGGCCAGAGGCCTCAGGAGGCATTACCGTGGGCCTCTGGGGTGCAGAGGTACGAGGCCGCGGGCCCCAGTGCCGCCGTCGCCACTGCAGCTGCACTCTTCACGTGTTCCTCCCTCTCAGGCGCGTACACCTGCGGCGGCCGAAAATGACAGGCGATTAGGGGGAACAGCCTTGCCAGGCGGCCAACAGGAAGGCGGAGGGGGTGGCAGAGGTTGGGGGCCCTGGAGACCTGAGCACAGCAGTGACATAACCGTAGTTGATTTGGGATAATCTTTGGTAACCCCTCCGCCCCGCCCCCCCCCACGTTCTGCGCTCGCCTCCTTTCAGCTACTTTTCCTCCCCATGTCGCTCCCTGCACAAAGGAGGAATGCCTTTCTCACACAGTCCGTGAGTTCTGTTTTAATAGACCTAGTTTAAATGTACAGGTGTGCTCTCATCCTGCTTTCAAAACAGACAAGCCTCCTGGTGTCGGCACAGCTCGCCCTTCAGCCACTTGCCTGACAACCGGAAAGCCCGAAAGCTTAAGCTTTCCAGCCAAGAGCTGTGGAGTTCCTTAGGCTAGAGGTGGGAAGACTCAGAAAACTGCGAGTTAGAATGATGAAAGGTCTAGAGATTCTTCTTGGCAAGAGACTGCTCTCTTCTCTCCTTACTCTGGTGTTTCTCGGGGTGTCATCCTCATGCTTGTAGGCACACTTTGGGCCTGGCCTCCAGGGTGCCTTTCTCTGGTTTTGAGTCCCATTCTTTCTACCTCTTTCTGCCTACAGACCTTTTGTCTTATCTTTCTGGACATCTGGGGGGGGTGGGTCTCTGCCAGTGTCCCCCAGCCCATCAACCAAAACAAAGCGCATTCGCTGTTTCTCAGACCTGTGCCCCGGATTTTCCGAATCCCTCAGCCCTAGCTCCCAGCGCAGTTTCACAGCGCTCCCTAAGCTGGGGCTGCGAAGAGCAGCTGGGACTTTCTGCTCCTATTCCTGAGCAGAACAAAATCCCAGATTCAGCACCTGACCCGAGGCTGGCAAAATGGAATAAGGGAGAAGGTGCCGCGGGTGGGGTGCGCCCGGGCTCACCTTTGCCGCTGCGGGGCCTCCCAGGGGCCCGCAAGGCTCTCGCAGCTCATAGGCGCCGCTTGGTGGGCTCCTCTCAGTTCTCCGCACCACATCGTCCGCCACCAAGTCCCCGAATGCGGATCTGCCTGCGGGAGGTGGCCCGAGGCGGCGGCGAGGGCGAGGGCTATCACCATCAGCCGAGTCTGTAGGGCCGTCTGCGCCTGAGGATGTGACAGATGGGGGCCCAGCAGGCTGGTCGCCGTCTGGACCACCTCCCGTGCTGGTTACGCTGGGCTCAGTGTCATCCTGGGCTCCCTCCTCGTCGGGGAAGCGGTTGGACTCTACGTCCACCTCCGGTTCGTCCGCGGTGTCCACGTCGGGAGAGGCAGAATGGTAGCTGGAGCTGCCCTCACTTAAAAAGTCCGGGCTCACGTACCCTCCTCCGGTCCCTGTGCCCGGCACTGGCCCGCGAGCAGGCCCCGAGCCATACGCCTCTCGCGCGCTGCCGTAGAGTTTAGCGATGCTTTCCGCGTCTTTCACTACGGGTCGGAAAGCTGACACGTAGGAGCTTTTGCGGGCAGGTGGCGGTGGCGGAGGGGGCAGAGGAGCCAGGGACGGTGGCAGCGTCTCATCCGCTCCATCCTCATCCAGGGGCCCGCGGGATAGAGCGCTGGGGCAACGCTCCTCCGGACCCAGGCTGCCCTCCTTAGATGGCTCAGCACCGTCTAAAGACTCTGGGCCGCCACCAGCCGCTGCTGCCGCCGCCGCCGCCGCGGCAGCTACCGCGGCCGCTACGGCCTTGGCTTGGCTTTGCGCGGCCGGGTAAGGTGGCACCGGGAGGCTCCCGGCAGCTGGCCAGAACATGGGAAAGGTCGGGTACACAGTGGCGGCGGCAGCTGCTGCAGCTACCGCCGCTGCGTCCTTGGCTGCGCCGGAAGGTTGATGTCCCCAGAACATAGTTCCACCGCCGGGGCCCGGCCCTGCTCCCGGGGGCAAGTGGCCAGTCCCCGGGCCACCAGCACCGGAGGCGGTGCTTGCGCCCCCACCGCTCCCATTGCCAGGGCCGCCCTTGGGTTCTCCGGCGACCAACACTGAGTCGTCCTTTTTGGGACATAGGCCGAAGGCTGTGGGGAAACCGTAAGGATGTGGGAAAAGAGGCGGGGGCAGCTTCTGCAAGAGGCCGAAGCCTTTGCTGGGCACTGGAATCACCGGGTAGCTGCGAACTCCCGCGCTGCCCCCAGGCCCTCCAGGTCCCGTAGGGCCACTGGCTGCTGCCGCCAGGCCCAGTGCGCGCTGCGGATGCGGTGGAGGTGGTCCGGGAGGCCCAGCCTCGTCTTCACCACAGCGCAGACTTTTGTGAGGTGGTGGGCCCGGGGCCATCTCTGCACCGCACCCTGGACCTCCACCGCCACCACCACCAGCGCCGCCCTTCCCTGATCCACCAGACCCACTATTAGCGCCACCTCCACCGCCTCCTTGCAGGGAGAAAGTCCGCTTGCGCGTACCGCCATTAAACATAGCCTTGACGTCCTCCCAAGCGTGGCTCAGTTCGTCGGTGGCCGACTTGTCACTGAGTTTGAGGTGCCGACGCCATGAGTTGAAGTTGGCAGCGTCGGGCTGAGTGTACTTGGCGTCGGGTGTGCGGTGCGAATGGAAGATGAACTTGTTGGGTGAGAAATACATGCTGCAGTAACCGCACTTGATGCACTTGGCTCGAGAGCTGTTGTAACGGGCAGGAATGAAGCTGCCCCGAGAACCCCACGCGCACTCGTGCACCACGTCAAAGGCGAAGTTCTCGGGCAGTTTGGGTGGCTTGTGCTCGCCCAGGAACGACTTGCACAGGCGTTCGGCCTCTCGTTTCGTGATCATACCGCAGCGACGAGAGGAGATGGGCATGGCCCCGGCCCGACGCAGGATCTCCAGCTGCACCGGCGTACACTGCACGCACGTGATGCCCAGGGCCACGCGGCGATTGTGGATCTCATTGTAGCTGTAGTTTTTGAGCAGGGTGTTGGAGATCTGGGCTAAGCACAGGCGCTCCTGCCCATCAATGACCAGCGACACGATAGGTACCCCGTACAGCGACGTCTCGCCCACCTGGTTGGGTTTAAGGGCGCTGGATCCGGAGTAGGGCTGCAACTCTTGCTTGGAGTTGGGAGAGGAGCTGCCCTCGCGCCCCGGCCCCAGCTGAGTGGTGAGAGCCTCCATACTGCCGCTCCTGCGAAATAGAGAGAGCAGAGAGCAGATGAGCCATTTTTAGCCCTGCTACTTCGGTTCAGGCCCGCCCAGCGGGGCGCAACGTGTAGGGTGCGAGGGGATTATTTGGCAGTGGGAAGTCCAAGCTCATTCGTCCCCTGGACTAGCCCCTTTTGTTATTCAGCCCCGCGTCTGCGCTGAAACAAAAAACACCCGGGGGCAAAGGGAGGAGAAGGGAAAAAAACCGAAACCTCAGGAAAGCCCCGGCTGTCAAGAAGCCAATCCTGTTTTCATATTGGGAAGGAAGTGGGACCCAGAGACGGAGAGTGACTTGCCCAAGGCCACACAGCAATGCCATAGCCAAATCCAGGCTTTCCAGCCGGCACGCTGGGGGTCGCGTGCGTTCAGCTACCTCCAGCCCGCCCTGCCCGCCAGGGTCCTGAAGCCAGGACTACGGGGACCAGCCACCCCTTTGCTCAGTCGCGTATTCACGCATGCGGGCGGGGGCAGTGAGGGGAGAGGTGGGGAAGCGAAGGAGGGGCACTCACTGCCCATCACTAAACTGCGGGATGTAGGGGTGGGAGCAGGGAGAAGTGGGGAGGGATGGAGGTTGAAGGGGGGAGGTAAAAGGAGGAGGCCACCGCTATTCTCGGTGATGAACCCTACCCTTTCCAAAGCTTATCTTGCACCGCGACCTCGGGTGGCCCCCACTGCACCTAGCTTCGTGACGACCTGCTTCCAGGGACAGCAGCACCGGTTTGCACAAACCTGTACTTCTCTTCTGACGCCTTGCGCCCGGTGTTCCTTGAGCAGAAAGTCTCCAGCTGGGTTTACAAAAAAAAAAAAAAAAAAAAAAAAAAAAAAAAAAAACACACCCCGCTTTCTTGCCAGTCATCAGTCGGGCCGGGATCACACAGTTTCTAAGCACATTTGCTGCATTTTTAGGTGCATTCCAGACTCAAGCTGGCTTCTGTCTGGGTCAGCGCTTGGGACAGAGAGGTTCACACAGCCGGTCCTCCGGAGTCACTTCTTTGCTTTGAAAACACATTCCCTGAGCTTTCCTCTTTCACACATGCGTTTCTTACTTAGGCCAAACACAGGCTCCCCAGGTTCTGGACTGCCCCTTTTGTGGCGCTGTCTCCTGTTTGAGTACCCTTCATGCCCCGATTATGCCAGATCATAGGGATTACAAAGACTCTTGGCCACTCTTGGAAGCCACTAAAACTCCAGGCATAAAAAGTTGCTGCTGGTCTCTTTCTTTGATCTCTGATGAAAGCAGAGAGGAGGCTGTGTGTCCACAGACTAGCCTGGTGGAGGACCCAGGAATTGATGTTTAGGGTCTTCTAGGTCACCCAGTCACCCCACGTGTCTTCAGACACTCAGAGCTCCAAACCCAGTGCATGGCCGCAGGTGTTCTTGCAACCCAGTCCAACCCCTAGAGCTCCCTTCCCCGAACTTGACAGAAAAGCAAATCCCAAATCCGTAGCAGACGGGCAGCTTCAACCTAACAGGGGGTCCGAATTCCAAAGCCCTCAGCGAAGAACCCAGAATCTTTGATCTGTAGGTCTCTTTCCTTCCCTCCGCGTTTGCTTAGATGCTCCTCATTTGTCAGTCTTATCTGTCCCTGAGCTGTCTGTCGCTGCCAGCTCACTCCTCTTTCTCCCATCTATCTTGTATCTTGTTCAAGTATCAAGCTATTTATCCGTTATCGGCTTCACCTCTCCCAGTCAGACTGAAAAGCAAGTTGATCCTCCCTTCACTCTCACTAAGTCCCCGGTAACATTTTAGGAGGCAAACACACCATTGTCCTAACTCCCTGGATGAGCGATCAACAAGGCAAGGCAGGCATCCCAGGGACCGATCTCAGACAGGCTGCGGAGGTGGCTTGGTTGGGTGGGGGAGTGGGGGGTGAGGCTCTGGGAAATGACGATGGTTTCTTGGTTTTCTGGGCAAATGTACCCGGCCCGCTTACAGTGAAGAGGATATTCTGAACTGGGGGCGTCTACCTGAAGCTGGGGGGATTTCCCAGAGGGCTGTTGGCCTTGGAGCCTTGAGAAGTGGGGGGACCTAAGAACGAAATAATATTTCGAGGGCCAAAGAAGAAAGCACTCGCGAAGGGCCGCACTCAGCGACAAGGAGCAGCGGTCACGGCGGCACGGGGACACCCCCCAGTCCCCGGCCAGCTCTTAGGGCTTGAGGGGCGAGCCTAGTGAGGGTAAGGAGGTGGAAGGCGGGCAGCGGTGGTAGCAAGGCTGTGGAGTCGTTTGGTAGAATAGAAAACAACAGCCTCACAGTCTAAAGGAGAAGTCAACGAAAGAAGCGCTGCGGCGGCCGGCGCTGGGGCTGCGTGCTCGCGATCGCGGGTACTCACCGTGAGGCGGCTGGAGCCGGGCAAGCGGCGAGCGGAGGTGCGCGGCGGGCGGGAGTCGGGGATCCGCCGGGCTCTCCGGGTGACGGCGCGGCCCCTCCCCGCGCGCGCGCACAGCCGCGCAACCCCGTTCCCCGCGCTGCCACCCGCGGCCCCTCCCGCTCTCAACAAGCGCGGGGCGCCAGGGTCCCCGGTGCGGAGCTGGGTGCCGGGAGCCGATGCCCCCGAGGCCGGGGACTGGCCCGAAGAAGAGGTCGAACCCTAGAGCTCATGGCGCGGCGGCGGGCACGGCCGCGGTCACAGGCTGGAGTGGCGAGGCCGGCGCTGGGCGGGAGCGCCTGACAGCTGGGAGCCGGGGCGCCACACCCACCACCCCTCGTAGTCACTCGGGCCCTCCCGGGTTGCGCCCGCCCGCGGGCCACGAGCTGCTCCCGCAGCCTCTCCTCAGCCCCTGGGCCTGTCAGCCCCAGGTAAGAGGCCGCCCACCTGCGGCCCTCGGTTAGCACCTGCGGCCCCGCGCGAGGCAAAGAAGCCAAGTGGGAAGAAGGTCCCGGGGACTAGAAAGTTTGCTCCTCCCCGCCCCACCCCCACCCCCCCGCCCCGAGAACTCAAGCGTTTCGGGTCCAAAGCTCGCCATTGCCACCAAGGGCCCCGGAGCGGGTCAGGCCGGGGAGGGTGATGGAGTTGAGGGTTACTCAAGAAAGGGGAGAAGGGACGGTCACATCGCGCTCCCATGCCGGTACGGTGCAACTAAGTTGCTCTGGAGACCTGGGCGGGCGGTCAAGATAGGGATTGGGTACTGAGCACTGGGGAGCACAGGCCGGAAGGGGCAGGTGGAGCTTGTGCCGCTCCTGACTGTGGGAGCAGGTTGGAATGCGCTAATGGGAAAGTCACCCTCCTGTTTTCTACTGCGAGCAAGGACGGGACTGGAGAACTGGGTGTGTGACCCAAGCCCAGTATCTCTTAACTTCTTTAGCAGATCTAAGTCAAGAGCCAAGTCATAATTGGAGGAGGAGTGGGGTCAACTACTTGGTTGCTGTTTTCTAGAGGTGAGGGGGTCCGTTTTTTTTTTTTTTTTAAGACACCACGGACACAACCCCTTGGTACTTTCTCTAAACCTCATTTCTCCTCTCTCTGTTCTCTCTCTCTCTGTTCTCTCTCTCTCTCTGTTCTCCCCCCTCTCTCATATTTCCTCCCATCGGGTCTCTTTTACTAGTAGCACACCCCTCGTTTGTTTTCGGGCGCCCCCTTGGCCATTTCCACCTCCTCTTCCTGCCCCCGTGGCATTAAGTGTCCTTAATGGACACGTTAATTAAACTGTAATTAATCATACTGTCCAACCCAAGTTTGAACAATTACCCTAATCAAACAGAAGTTAATAATGGCAGGGATGGCCCGGGGCGTGGTGGGCGGCCCGGGCAGGGGGCGCAGCGGCCACAACAGCTACTGGTGAAGGCTGCAGCGGCGAGTGCAGCCTGTCCTTGGAACCTGAGCGGCTCCATAAATCTTCCGCGGGTAGCGGCTCGGGGTCGCCCCTGCCCCCGCCCTCTTGTTTTCCTTCTGGCTCTGGGTTATGGGCCCTCTTCTCTCTCGTTCTCCTCCGCTTCTCACTGGCTCCTTTGCTGCTCTCCCCCGCCCCCCCCCCCCCCCACCCCACCTCACCCCGCCTCGAGGAGACCCTATGAAAATATCCTGGAGTACTATTAGATGGCTCAGGCCTTTCCCTGGGAGAAACGAGGTACCAGGCATGGGGTTGTTTCCCATCCTGCTCCCTGACGCCCTAGAAACCACTCCCAAGCAAGTTTGAAGGCTCCCTTTCTTCTAGATGGGGGTGGGTTCTTGCTTTCCCCAACCCCAGTCTCTGTTTCTGTCTCTGAGTCTCCGTCTCTCAGTCGCTGTCTCTGTTTCTGTCTCTCTCTCTTCCTCTTGTTCTCCCCCCTCCCCCGCCCCTCACTTGAGAGCTTGCTCAGGCCCTCTTTTTCCGGCCCTTCCACTCCGGCATCTCTCCCAGGTGCTGCCCTTGTCCCACTCCAACTCTGTGCTCTTATCCTCGTGCCTTCTTACGGGTGGAGTGGGGGGAACAGCTTCTGTGGTCCGTCCCAGGACAAGAGGCTATCCCCAGCTCGCCTACCCCCTGCTCATCTCCCCTCCCTTGTCCCAGGCTTCCCCACCCCATAATTACAATCTCACTCGGTAATTATTCCTAGAATTCTAATGATTTTTTAAAAGCAACCTCAGAATTCGGTGTGGTGGTGACAACGATTGAGTAGCCCGGCGCCCCCAGGACGGTGGGAGTAGGGAGAGGACGAAAAGTCCCCCTCCCCGAGATGGTCCGCCTGTTTTGCCTCTATTGTACTGCCAGGTCTAATAACGCCTCCGGGACTGGCCTCTAGTCAGTCCCGGCAGCCAGGAGGCAAAGCCCCAGGGGACCCCTCATACAAAAGGTCCTACCCTGGGCTACCGCACGAGCAAACGACCAGTGTCGCCTCTGTTCCCTGTTCAGCACCAAACGAGGGACAGCTCCCAGCCCAGTCCCACTATTTATCCCGGCGGCTCCAGCTAAACTCGGTGGAAGGAAGGTCCGTGGAGAGGTTGGGTGATCCCGCTGCTTGGGGTGGTTTCTAGGGCGCTTGTCTGGGGGATTCGAGCTCAGGCTGAGTTCCATAGGAGCACTGCAGTCAGCTACATTTTAAGACTCAGCCTGTTCTCACAGCAGCCACAATTCGAACATTTATTCCCATTTCACAGGAAGGGAAGAAAACCAGGTTCCTCCGTCAGTAAGATGCTCAGGCAGAGCTGGACCCTGTCTGGCACACAGCAAAAGGGGGTCTGGCTGGGTGAAGGGACGGGAAGGAAGTGCAGCCTCAATCTAGGTGTTAAGGAAAGATGCCTAATAAGACCAGGTTATTTCCTCAAGTTCAGAAGGACGATGCATAGGCATAGCTGGGACCGGAACCCACGTTCAGAGGCGGTGTGTGACGCCTCTGTTTTCCCAGTGGAGGCTCTGGGCCCTGTGGCCCTACCCAGAGAGTAGGGGAGTTTGAGGGAGTTGTTGCCCTTAGCCTCTCTCCAGTCCTTATTATTAGGCTTTTGTCTTTTTTTTTTTTTTTTTTTTTTTTTTTTTAAATCCACTCCTGGTTGTTTTCTCGGCAGCTCTTCGTCAGTCCTACGCTGCCCCCTATTTACCGGCGTCCGGTCTACACCGGCCTGGCCTCTAGCGCCCATTCCGATTCTGGCTTGGGTCGGGCTGGGCTGACGCGCCTCCTTCTCAAGCACATATCTTTTACCAGTTGAATTAACGGCAGTTTTCGTCAGTTAATTAGGTTTAATTTACATAATTAGTACAGTATAAAGAGGATTGGGGATAATCATGGGGTACGTAGCGCTTTCTGTGTAAACACGTATTCTGAATTAAAAATCAGATGTAATTAAGGCGCGCAGGCCCTGTTTAGGCAGGGTTTTAATTGTAATGAATTTCTAATTAACACTCAATGATTGCCAAATGCAAAGGGCTGTAGAATTTTCTTGTAGTTTTGCTAATTTATTGTTTACTTAATATCTGGATATTAGTCCAATGGCCAGATACAGCCTAGGCTAGCTTCTGAAGCTTTGGCCCCAGAGAGGGAAGTCAGCTGGGCGGGGCCTCCTAGACCCCTACCAGAGTGATGAGCCTGAGCAAAGGAGGCAGCAACAGAGGTGCTCGGTGGCCCTCTTCATTTTTGCTGTCACTGAGGCCACAGGACAGCTCCTGTCTCTTCCCAGGCTCCAGGCTCTTGTCAACTTTGCTCACTGAGATCAGGGGTGTGAGCCAGAGCCTGCTGGGAAACATCGGGGCGAGTCCAGGTGAGATTCTTCTGTAGTGCTTTACAGGAGGGACTATACACTTGTCTGGTTGACTGGTCAGCATTCTGTGGAAACGAAGGGGCTCTCGAGGACCCCCCCCCCCCACAACCCTTTGTGACCAGCTCTCTTGAGGAGTCCTCAGCTTCGGGAGGGGCACTTATAAGCAGTGGCATGTATATTCAGTGCTTAAACTTGGAGAGGGCGGGGCAGAGCCAGGAGGCCTAGGAAAGCAGTCCAGAGGTTTTGGTTCCCAAAGTTCCTTCTGCACTTACAGATGCAACTTACACTGGGGGGGGGACAGAAGAGGGAACACTGGAGCCTCTGCCCCAGCAGACAGCAAGCTGGGCAGCCTCTGCAGTGGTGGGAGGGAAGGAGGAGCAGCCGGCAGGCCTGAATTTCCCCAGGGGGCTCTCCCTTTCCTCAGGACTCTGGGTTGGGTTCCAGGCCATCGCCCAGCTGGCACTCTGGGAGAGGAGCTCCTATCCGGGGCGGCTCCAGCTTCCTCCAAGAATCCTCGGAAGGTCTGAGCTGAGAGAGAGACTATATTCTTTGTACTTGGAATATAAAGTTCACTCCAATATAAGGAAAAGTTAGCATGGCCCAGAGGCTTGCATCCAGGAAACAGGCTGACTCTCATGCCCTCCATTGACAGGGGCTCCCACAAGAAACCTGAGGGCTGCTGCTGGCTATTATATTCTTTCTTTCTTTTAAATGTAATTTTTAGTTAGTTAGTTTGTTTGTTTATTTATTTAGGTTTTTTTGAGACAGGGTTTCTCTATGTAGCCTTGGCTGTCCTAGACTCACTTTGTAGACCAGGCTGGCCTCAAACTCACAGCGATCCACCTGCCTCTGCCTCCCAAGTGCTGGGATTAAAGGCATGTGCCACCACGCCCAATTTGGCTGTTCTATTTTTTTTTTTTTTTAATCTTTAGCTCATGAGTGGGTTAATGTTCCTTGGTCATTTATCTGTGTTTTCTGTCTCTCATACTGGAGTGCAACATTCCCATTGTAACCCAGGGTCTGTGGGACAGGGCCTGGAATATAGTAGGTGCTTGATATTTTTGTTAATGAATGAATGGATGGATGGATGGATGAGTCAACATCACTTGATGGCGAGGCTGTCGGGAGTCTAATGGCCAATGCGATATTGCAGTTCTGCCCTCCCAGGTGCTGTTTAGGAGTCTTGGGATCCCCATCTTCCACATGGACTCAGACGAGGCCTCCAGAGCAAGACATCCAAAGGCAAAGGCTTGTAGAGCTTCCAGTTGTTGCAAAAGATACCTTTCCCACAGGCTCCTCAGTTTATTCTCCTGAGGAAGCGTCTGGGAGAACAGACTCTGGAGCCAGCAACACTTGCTCTGGGCTGGGAGTGGTACCTGACGCAAAAGTTCAAGGGCAGCCTGAACTGGCCTTGAATTTTACATTGCAAATTCTAGGCCATGCCCTCAAAACCAAACCAAAAAAGACCTGGCATGCTGCTATATGTGGTGGTTTGAATAACAAAGGTCCCCATTGGTTCATATTTGACTGTTTGATCCCCAGTTGGTGGAACTGTTTTGGGGGAGAATTAGGGGACACACAGCCTAGTTGGAGGAGGTGTGTCACTAGGTGTGAGCTTTGAGGTTTCAAATGCCCATGCCAGGCAAATCTCCCTCTCTTTTTGTCTCTTGCTTGTTGTGAATGAGATGTAGGCTCTCTGCCTGCTGCCATACCCCCTGCCATGATGGTCATAGACTAATCCTCTGAAACTGTAAGGAAGCCCTCAATTAATGCTTCCTTTTATAAGCTGCCGTGATCATGGTCTAAGAAGCTGTTCAACTCTGAATTTGTATAGTGCAGGGATGTCACAAGGACTAAGTAAGTTGACAGCTGAGTGACACATAGCCAAGTATGGGGCCTCCAGGGAGGTGCCTAGAGCACAAAATTTAGTAAGTATTTCCTAAAATTTGGGGTCCTTCCCTGGTCCCCATTCTATATAAGCATACCCCCAAAGTGGTTTCTGAGCCATCTGAGCCCTCCCTTCTTTGAGACTCACTTTGGGAGGGATGCCTGGATACTGGAGTCCAGTCTGCCTATCTGCAACAGGTCAAGGGACTCTATGTCCTGGTTTTGGGACACTGAGCAGACTACCAGATGCCACACGAGTTGGAGGAATGTCTGGCATCAGCTCAGCAAGGCTCACTGACCCCAGGGAGGCAAAGTCAATATATCATTCACATACATATATGATTAAGAGCAGACAGTTCGGGGTTGGAGATTTAGCTCAGTGGTAGAGCCCTTGCCTAGCTAGTGCAAAGCCCTGGGTCTGGTCCTCAGCTCTGAAAAAAAATAAATAAATAAAAAAATAAAAAGAGCAGAAAGTTCATCACATTTTCACACTCACAGTGCTGTGCAGCCGTCACCACCATTCTGTTAGGGCATTTCCATCACCCCAAAGAGAAGTCTTATGCCTTTCAACTGTCACTCTCCAGGCCAAGACAATCTCCAGTCTTCTGTCTCTGTAGATGTGTTTATGGTGGACATTCCATGCAGATGGAATCAATGAGACAGTGTGGGAGCCCTTTCATGACTGGCTTCTTTTGCTTAACATGGTGGCTTCAAGTTTATCTATATTATGGCATATATCAGAATTCTAATCCTTTATATTTTTATCTATCTATCTATTATCTATCAATCATCTATCTACTTATCATCTCTCTCTATCCTCTCTCTATTTATCTATCTATCTACTATCTGCCATCTATCATCCTATCTATCTATCTATCTATCTATCTATCTATCTATCTATCTATCGATCATCTATCTGTACATGCATCTTTGTTTACCATGGAGCACATGGAGAAGTCACAGGACAACTTGTGGGAGATGGTTTTCTCTTTCCATCATGAGACGGGATTGAATCAGGTCATCAGACCTGCTGGCAAGCATGTTTAGTCACAGAGATAACGCCTCTGCTCCCCAAATCTTTTTATTATTAAGCATAATCTGCTTAATTTTTTTAGCTTAATTTTTTGCTTAGTTTGGTGGTTATTTGCCTTGCTGGGATTTCTGGTGAGCAACTGGGCAACCTTGGCTGGGGCAAGGGTTTCTGATATGAGGTGACTGAGGTGCCCAGTCCCCTTGACTGGAGTGAAAGCCATCAGGAATGTAGCCACACCTTACTCTTACGGAGCAGCCTTTCCTCCCCTCAGGCCTCGGTTTGGGCTCTTCTCAATCACAGTAACACAGGGGGACAGCCACAGGGGTCCCTGCTGTAGACAGCACAGCACAGGGGAGGAGAGCAGGTTTTCAATGGAAGAGAAAGAGCGAAGAGAGGCTCAGATAACCTCAGCTCCCGAGCATCTGCTGGGACAGCAGGTCTTATTTGGGGCAGCTCCCCTTCTCCTAGAGCGGATGAGAAATATGAGGCTGTCATATGGATGGGCACGTGCACAGGGTCACCTGGCAGGAGAAGGTGTGGAAACTAGCTCTCTGCAAGTCTATTTACACATGTCACAACATGTGAGAGGGATGGTTTGTCAACGACATCACCAACCTCCAAAGGCTATCATGACTTCATGTTACCAACAGGGAAATTGAGGCCAGAGGGGAGGCATTCTGCCTAGGGGCACACAGGAAGTCAGTGGAGAGGCAAGACTGAAACCAGGGCTCTAGGACTCCAAGTCCATCCTCTTCAGAGCTCTGTTCCATCACTCCCAACATGGAGGCCTTGGGACAGAAAAGGAGGACTCCATTTGGGTGTCTGAAAACTCACATCGACTCTGCTTCTCCTCTGCCCTGTGAAAACTGTAAAGGGGGTGGGGGTGCAGCTCAGTTGATACAGTGCTTGCCCAGTGAGCCGGAGACCTGAGTTCAATGGTCAGTACCATGTAAGCTTGAATTTGTGTATGGTGGGTGATACCTGTAACCCCAGAAACAGCACGACCAGAAGTTCAAGCTCCAGGAAAGCTGAGGCCACCTCAGCCTACATGGGACCCCACCTCAAAACAATTTTCTTATAAAATAGTACCCGTTCAGCCTCTTACCTTTAAAGACTGCAGACTAGTAGCTAGGGACATGAATAGCTGCAGCGCTGTCACACCAGCGACCCCCCATAAAGTGCCTCTGGGGAGCCCTCAGGGGAGGGGCAGAAATGGTCCGTAGCTCTCACTGCGTTGCTCATGTACATCTGACCTCAGTTTCTCCACTTAGTGACCCTCCCCAGCCAGTGAGGAAGCAGCTAAGCACAAGACATGATGGAAGTGGGGGAAGCGGGGTGGGGCTCCTCTGCCTACATGTGCGACAGGCCAGGCTGGGTGGCTAAGGCCTTCCCAGAGGAACTGCGCCACAGCAGGCATTGGTGGATGAAGGCACGGAAGGCAACCCAGGGAGCTCCCAGCTCAGGCAAGGGCTTGGTACAGTCAGGGAGCACAGCATTAGTTTTGCGATGGAAACAGAGAGGTAGGGGTGTGCCATGCCAGGACCTTTCAGGGGAGCCCAAAGGACCGAATCTGACCAGGCTGAAGGTGGTGTGTCATGCTCAGCCCATGATACAAGACCAATGGGATTTCTCCTCCCTCAGAACCTTTCTTTGTGTGTATAGTGCATGTGTTGGCAATGCTTGTGTGTGCATATGTCTGTGCAGGTGACATGTTCTTATGCATGTATGTAGAGACAAGAGGACATTGGATCTACTTATTCCTTCAAGAAAGATCTCTCACTGAATCTGGGATTCGCCATTCCCCAGCCAGGCAGACTTGCTGACCAGCAAGTTGTAATGATCCTCATGTCCCCGCGGTGCTGGGGGGACAGCCACACTTGGCTGGGTGCTGGGACCCTAGCTCAGGTCCTTGTGCTCTCTGAACATCTCCCCAGCCCCTCTTTCTCAGAATGGTTTCACTCCCCCCCTCCCTTTCCCATATGTGGGGCATTGCTCTCACTGCCCCCTGTGCCTCCACCCAACCCCAGAAGTGGGAGAAAAGAAGATAGAATGAATTCCTGGGAGGGCCGAGCAACACAGTGAGGCTGGCTGCCTTTAACTAAGTCTGCGGGCAGGAGAGACTTTTTATCCCCTGCAAGTTAATGCAAGCTGTTAGGGAGATAAATAAATGACAGAGCTGCCGATGGACTGTTGGGCTCAAAGCAGGGACATTTGTCTCACTTTAGAAGAAGGACCTGGAGGGCTCAGCCCCATCGACTCGTTCATTGTGCTGTTATCTGCCAGAGAGGTGGTGACACCACTGCAATTAAGACAAACTTTAGTCTGTAAGTTCCTGCTTGCAATCTCGGGGCTTCAAAACAAGACAAATGATCCCGCCACGGGAGGAAACAAAGTCTTTTCCAGACTATGTCCAAAGTCACAGCGAATATTTGTGGTTGTTCAGCAAAAAATTTGTCATTATGAGGCTTGGCTCTGCTGGTTTCCCTGTCCCACATTGTCAGTGCCTTCTGTGGCTCCTGATAGTCCAGGCCTCCCCTGGCCTCCCCAAGTGGCCTCATCCCCTGCCAGTCCCCACCTTTTCCTGCCAGCCTGCTGGTTTGCAAGCTTCTCTCTAGTATATTTGTCAAGGCAGAGGCTGATAAAGCTAGTGCCACTCTGCAACCCAGTATTGCCATGGAGGCCACTGGCCTTGTCCCATAGCCCACCCACAAGGACAAGACTTACGAGCCTGCATCCCGAGATGGTGGCCGCTCCTACTCACCAGGCCTCTCTGCTGCCTCCTTCCTCCCAGACCTCTTTATCCTACCTCCATAGCTATCGTCCTAGGTCACAGAGCCTGGCCCTGCCCCTGGCCTCTGTCTCGCCACACCTTTTGGTGGAACACTCCAGCTGCATGAAATGAAAACCTCTGATCCCCTCAATGTGGGCTTTGTTCAGGACCAGTCTCAGGGGTCCACTTGACCCCAAGAATGAAATCAGAACTCTGTGTGAGCTGCTGTGAGCATACAGGGTTCCTGTTCTCATTACTTGGACCTTGGGACAGGGTCCCCTCTCTCCTTCCCCATAGCCTCCTTCTCTGACCTTCTTTCCCACTCCAGCTTGTATGATTGGGGCTGCACCCAAGCATAGGGTCATGGACTCTGGGGTCCAGGGCCCTGCGAGCCATAAAACCGTGAACAGAGCTGCATGTGTACGTGTGGATGGGTGCATGCAGAGGTGTGTGTGTGTGTGTGTGTGTGTGTGTGTGTGTGTGTGTGTGTGTGTGTATGGGTGCATGCAGGCATGTGTGTTTGTGTGTGTGTATGGATTTGTGCAGGCATGTGTGTGTATGGATGGCTTGGTGCAAGTGTGTGTGTGTGTGTGTGTGTGTGTGTGTGTGTGTGTGTGTATGGGTTCCTGCAAGCATGTGTGTGTATGGATGGGTTGGTGCAGGCATGTGTGTGTATGGATGGCTTGGTGCAAGTGCGTGTGTGTGTGTGTGTGTGTGTGTGTGTGTGTGTGTGTGTGTGTATGGGTTCCTGTAAGCATGTGTGTGTATGGATGGCTTGGTGCAGGCATGTGTGTGTATGGATGGCTTGGTGCAAGTGCGTGTGTGTGTGTGTGTGTGTGTGTGTGTGTGTGTGTGTATGGGTGCATGCAGGCATGTGTGTTTGTGTGTGTGTATGGATTTGTGCAGGCATGTGTGTGTATGGATGGGTTGGTGCAGGCATGTGTGTGTATGGATGGCTTGGTGCAAGTGTGTGTGTGTGTGTGTGTGTGTGTGTGTGTGTGTGTGTGTGTGTATGGGTTCCTGCAAGCATGTGTGTGTATGGATGGGTTGGTGCAGGCATGTGTGTGTGTGTGTGTGTATGGGTGCGTGTAGGTGGGTGCTTATTATTCTGGGCTGTAGATGCTCACAGGTGTACTGGATGCACCCATGTTTTTGTTTTGATCCCAAGTGTGGGATGGGGAGTGGACTTCTGAGAGAGCAGGTGATATTTATCCACTAGAAGATGAACTATCTTGTGTGTGGGGGCTTGGTTTTTGCCAGCTGAAGCACATCTTTTAGTACAGATCTGAGAGGAAATATGTATGTGTGTCTGTGTGTGTGTGTGTGTGTATCCAAAACAGGGGCAGGGGCTTTTTGGGTCTTGGTATTGTTTGGCTGTTCATTGCTCCACTTCGAGACGCTCCTAGAGAGAACTGCTCCAGAGAACGCTTTGGGGCTCTGGGTTCTGGCTGCTGTTCCAGGTTCCAGCAGCAACTTTGGTGGAATTGCTGGTCTGCTGAAATCCTACCAACTACGCTAGGGGAATCGCTCCCACGAACTGAGTCCAAAAAGGTCTACTTCTCCTGTTCCCATGAACCTCTTTTCTGTCCTATCTAGAGTAGGTGGGTTGGAAGGGAGATATAAACATTAAAGAACCCCAAATAAAGTAGGTTTGGAAAAGGTCATAGCCTACACACAGGGGGACCACGGTTCAAGCCATAAGAAGTTGTTCAGGAGGCCTGAGAGGACAGCCAAGACTCAAGGGCCCAGTCACTTCACAGCCACAGTGAGAGAAACTGAGGTCCAGGGAGTCTGTCTGAGGCTGTTCCCCAGGTCTGGCTCAGCAGTTCTACCCAAAGCAGCTCACAGTGCCACGGAAGGCACCCCACAAAGCATTCTCAGAGCTGGTCAAAGAGTAGATCCTAGGCTCCACACCTAAGAGCTCACTGTGTTTGCATGTCAGAGTTTAGGGGCCTTTGTGCTGGAGTGGGGTACATGCTCTGGAGCTCGGTTTGGAATCTGGGAGAAGAGGGGGGCTCTGGGTGCCAAACAGTCATTTTCTACTTACTCATTGAGCGACGTTGGGCAAGTCATTCTGCCTTCAGGATTCTGCTTCTCCGCCTGTGAAATGGGCAGAAGAATAACACCACCATGTATCTCAGGGCTTGTGGAGGAGACGAAGCAGGTTGGTAATAAATTAGAACACAAGCTGGCTTAGGAGGACAGCTCTCATGCCCTACTCCTTTTCTGAGTTGGAAGACTGGGTCATAGCTCATTTTGCAGAGTGTTTACATGCCCGAGGGTCTCGGTTTGATTCCCAGCACTATAGAAAAAAATGGGTGTGGTGGTCCATCTGTGTACTTCTCAACATTCTGGATGGATCTCCCGCGTGGAGGCTGGAGTGCCAGAAGTTCAAGGTCATGGTTAGCTACATAGTGGTTTGGAGGCCAATTGGACTATACAGACCTTCATCTCACTGCGGGGCCCCCCCCCGCCCCACCTCTGCTGAACTGGGATTGGGGACAAATGGTTGCTGATGCATCTTCAAAGAACAGGGATGAGCCTTAAGCCTGGTTGGTAGCTGGCTCAGGTTTGGGGGTGGCCAGGGTCAGGATGCCCTTCTTACAGAGCCCCTCCTGTCAGGAAAGCCCACCCTCACACACTGCTCACAGACCTTGCCCTGAGTGCTGGTCTAGGGTGCACGGTTCTTATGGCTGAGTCTCAAAAAATTCTATGACTGCATCAGGCCCTGGGCTACGGGGGCAGCTCAAGGAGATAAATACTGCTGCGGTCTGGGCCACGTGGACCGTGGACAGAGGTGGACACCGGGTGTCCTGCTTGATCCTACTCTCACTGCATCCTGGGAGGCTGTGTGGTTTCGGTGGTTTAGGTCATAGATCTTCTGGGAAGCCATTTGAGTGACGATCTGCAAGGTGCAATGGGTCATGTAGACAATGGTGTGCATGTGTGTGTGCGCGCGCGCGCGTGCGTGTGAGAGAGAGAGAGAGAGAGAGAGAGAGAGAGAGAGAGAGAGAGAGAGAGAGAGAGAGAGAGAGAGAGAGCGAGCGCACCAGGCACGCTGGACAAAGCTCAGCAAGAGTAGGCATCATACTGCTTAGAACCATGAAAGCCCAAGCAGCTGAACAGCCCCAGCTCATTTTAACAGCCCATTGCAGGCTTGGCCCCCGCCCCCCATGAGGTCAACTTGAGGTTCAGGATCCTTCTACCAGTCTTTACCTTCCCACCTCCAGTATCAGGAGGATGGAGACGGCTAGAGTCTTAATCTAAAGTTTCTTGGCCATCTTTATTTTATTGAGAAGATCTAATCACATGGCCCCCATTCAACGGGGGTAGCGGGAAGGAATCCTGGGAGATGTAGTCTCTGAGCAGGCAGCAGCCACCCAGCTCAGCTCCATATAATGGAGGGAGTATAAACACTTGGTAGCTTTTGCTTTGGCCCTGGGTTGACTGCAGCAGACACAGTACTGGAGGCAATAGGAATTGGAGTCAGTCGTAATCTTACAGGGTTGCAAAGGCATTGGTAGATCTGTGCCTTGTCCTCCCGCCCACCCTCCTTTACTGGCGTACATTCCCTGTGATGCACATATGCTCATTCACATGTATGTGGGCAAATGTGCATGTAGGCTTGCATGCATGTGTGTGCATGCATTTGGAGGCTAGAAGTTGACATCAGGTGTCTTCTCTGCTAGCACCCCACTCTATTTACCAAAGCAGGATCTCTTGATGATCTTGGAGTCCACCAATTAGGCCAGTGTAGCCAACCAGCTTGCCCAGGAGATCCTGTCTTCCTAGGCTTGGGATTACAGGCTGCCATACCTGCCTTTCTTGTATATGAGTTCTGGGGATCCATACTCTGGTCTTCCTGCTTGGGAGGCAAGCACTTTGTTCACTGAGTCCTCTCCCTAGTTTTGTTGGTTTTTTCCAGATACAGTCTCATGTAGCCCAGGCTGATCCCCCTGCGTCTACCTCTAGAATGCTGTGCTGGGTACCTGCCCTTCGGCTAGTTCTCCATGGCGTGGGAGGCGTTGGGAGTCAGGGTCGACTATGCACGGTGCTCTAATAGGCTGGCTCCTCTAGCTGCTCTGTGTGTGTGGGGAGGTGGGATTGGAGCCGGGCAGGGATGCAGCTGTAGTTGTTAGTGGGAGATTTGCTGAGCAGCTGCACGGGCCTGGGCTCCATCCTCGGTACTAGCAAAAGCAGAGGAAAAGCCCACAGACGTGGAGGTGATAAAGCCAAGGAGGAGCGAGGCAGGAGAGACAAGCCAAGGTTCCTCGGGCACTGGGAAGGCGCAGAATGACTCAGCAGTGCAAAGGGGCCCTGGATGGGCATGGGACTTGGCATTTGGGCATGCTGAGGTGTTTCTCAGACCAGGTGGAAACTGGCCCCTCAGTGCTTCCCTTCATCCCCTGCAAAAGGGGGAGAGCCATACTTCCTTCCTCTAGGTGGCCGTGAGAGAAGAGTGGTGGGCAGGACCACAGGTAGTGAGAGGCAGCTTGTGACAGAGGCGCTGCTGCTGCTGCTGCTGCTGGTGGTGGTGGTGGTGGTGGTGGTGGTGGGGTTTGGTGAGTGTATGTTTGTGTGTGTGTGTTGGGGTGGGGGGCAGGGTTTTGAAGGTCTCTGAATTCCTGGTCTCCTGTTTCCTCCTCAGCTGCCCAGGCCACAGCAGGGTTAGTGCTGGTTTGCTGCTAGGCCTGTAGCCAGCTCCAGTCCAGGAGAGCACACATGGAGATCTGGGATTTGGAGTCTGGACCTGGCCTCAGTACATCTTACTTTGGGGCTTGGTGCAGGCACCTCCGAGGCCTGGTTTCTCGTGTGACAACTGAGCTGGGACATGGGCCTCAACACTGAGCTACAGGAAATGCACAGGATCTTGCAGGCATCCCTGCTAACTGGGGATGTGCACAACAGGCTTGTCGACCAAACACAATCCAAAGCAGTAATACTTTATTCCCATCAGTGCTGCAGACAGGGCCTGTCCTTTACAGTGAAGAGGCGGGAAACACGAGGGGTGGGCCAGAGGAGGTTCCGTTCTTATGACCCCATCACCCTCCCCCCACACCCTCTGCACCATTTCCACCTGCCATATTTGGCCCCACCACCAGGGGTGAAGGGCTCATCAGAGGCTGGATCTCTGGAGGGCTCCCTAGGTCAGGTTGGAGGTGAAAACAGGCTGGGCCCAGTGTAGCTCTTCGCAATCAGGCAGCAGGTGGAGAGGGTGTCACAGCTTGTGTTTTTGGTGACTGGTCCTGCTGAGGTCTCACGGGGGACCCTGCTGGCTCCGTCTTTCCTCTAGTGCTCTGCATACCCACATGGACACCACGGTGGAGTTTCCGTCATTGAACTGCATGATGAACGGGTGACCCTGTGGGGAAGAGCAGTAGGTATGACAGCAGTCCTCAGGCTAGGTGCCCGGAATGGAGGATGTAGCTGAGTTGGCAGAGTACTTGCCTAGCTTGTGCAAAGCCCTGGGTTTGATCCCTGGCACCATATAAACTAGGTGTGCGGATGTATGGCTGTAACCCCAGCATTCTAGAGGCAGAGGTAGGATCAGAAGTTCAAGGTTATTCATAGCTAGCCTAAGCTACTTAAGGCCTTGCTAGGAAAAGACAGACAGCTGCCTGACGTTGGTGGCGCACACCTTTGATCCCAGCACTCGGGAGGCAGAGGCAGGCAGATCTCTGTGAGTTCAAGGACAGCCTGGTCTACAAAGTGAGTTGCAGGGCAGCCAGAATATGCACAGAGAAAAACCCTGTCTCAAAAAAAGCCAAACCAAACAAAAACCAAAACACCCCCAAGTCCCCCACCTACCTCCAACAAAACAAAACAAACAAACAAACAAAAAAAAACCAAGCAAAAGAAAGAAAAACAGAGCAAACAAAAAGATGGTTAGGCATCTCAGGATGTATTCCAAGGTGCTTTCTAGTCTGGACCTGATTTCTTTTGTCAGTAACCCTGCGTCAGGGTCTTTGAGATGTTGCAGCAGGTAGCTGCTTGGTGACAAGCTGGGTGACCTGTGTTTGATTTCTGGGACTCGCACAGTGTTAGCAGAGAAATGACTCTGGAAAGTTGTCCTGTGATCCACACATGCACACACGCACTCACGCATGCCTGCACAAACTCACACATAAGTTTTGTTCTAAAAAGAAAGGCGGGCTCAGCCCTATTTCCCTGCTGAGGTAGCTGAGGTCGGAGGTTGGCTGTGATCTGCTTTTCTGGACCTTCTCTGGGAAGGCACAGCTTGGCTTGTTTTAACTCCGTGTTCTGCCTGGTCCTTTCCCAGCTCAGTTTCAAGCCGTAGCTACGAGGCCAAGGCCTGGCCCTGGGCAGCCAGCTTTCCGGTCCAGTTGCTGCCCAGAGAGCAAAGGATTATCTTGTCAGAGGTGTTGTCAATCCCTGTTAGTTTCCTCCTTTGTCTCCTGCTCCTCTGTGAGTCATAGTCTGCAAACCAAAGACAGCCAGGCTCCAGGAGGAGGAGGTGGCTGGCTAGAGGCGTGATGAGGGGTGTGGCAGGTCAGGGCAAAGGGCTGGGCTTCAGAGGGGTCCATCTCTGGCTCTAGCCTACTTGAGCCCACAGCCAGGACAGGTTATATTTACCCAGCACTACTCCCTCTATTCTGAAGCACTAAGGCCAACACTCCCAATATCAGGGTGTCCAGGGGTGGGGCTTCCAGGGAAGGCCTGAAGCAATCCAGGACAAGCCACAGGGCTTTCAGAGCCACACCAGGAAAGAGACTGGGAAGTGTTACTCCAGTCACCAAGTAGCTCCCTTTCAGCAGGAACTTTGTAGCCTCCATGAAAACCTGGGGATTCACAGCGGTGAGCAGAGTGGATGGGGAGATGAAGGATACCAGATGTTCACCCCCAAGTTCCTGCTTCTCACAGGGTTGTAGCTACTTTCCCAGTATACCTGGCTGTGACCTGTGGCCCTGGCAAACAGCCAGGCCATGGGACTGTGCTCTCAGCACCTCAGGGCCCAGCGATAACCTCATCACACCCAATGGGTAGGAGGGTGCAGGTTTACTGTGTCCTGACTCCAGCACCTACCAGGACCAGGTGGAGCTTGGGGAGGAGAAGGAACACTACCCAGGCCTCTTCTGCTTGCCTGATTAGGGTAAGAAAACTCTCTCTGGGAGCTTAGGGCTACGCCTAAAGCCTGCCTGGGTACTCTATTATTCCTCATGGAACTCTGGGGGTTCCAGACATGAGCGTAGGACTGCAAGGAAGGGGTATTGAAGGCAGGCTGGGGGTGGGGCGGGGCTGAGACAAGAGGCATTCCTTTTTGGCTTCTGTATGTTTTCTTGCGTGCACCTGCTCAGCTGCTGCTAGCTTTCACGATGGCTGCACAGACAGGGAACACTCTTCCTGAATTCCCGCGTTTGTCCTTTTCTGGACTAGGGAGGTGACCTTGTGCCCTTCTAAAGATCAAAAACAGAAGCTGTGCTCAGGAGGATGGGCCCCTCCCCTAAGCCCAGGGTAACAGTGTCATGGGGCCATATGCTCCATCAGAGTTGTCATCTGTCTGGGAACAGGTAGGGTGGAACTGAGCAGGGGAGTGGAGGCATCCCTCCTCAGTCTAGGAAGGGCTGATGGCTGCACAATGGGCAGCACTGCCCAGTACCCTGCAATAGTTGGGAAGTGGAGGGGCCACCAGGTTGCTGGCCTCCTGGTTCTGTGGATGCACCTGCCCTCTCCTGCCCCTTGCCTGCCGGCTGACTTCCATCTCGTGTACCACTGATGAGGCATACCCTCCCCTTGGTGCTTGTATTATCTCACAAGAAAGACTTTGACAACAGATTTGTTTCCAGTCGCTGCCTACTGCTTTCAGGCAGGTGTCTGCGAGGCAGATAAGAGGGTGACTTGCAGGAGAGAGAGACATGCACAAAGCGTGCCAGCAGCCCTGTCTGCAGAGCTTGGCAGAAGCTGTACAGCTTCTTGCTGCCTTCCTCACCGGCAGTGGGAGCTTTCATTTCCTCTTCTCTCACAGGGCCAAATGCAACAACCCAACTGGCAGGGTCTTAAGACTTCTGCAACACATGCTTCATCCCAGAGGATAAAGATGTAATGAAGGCAAAAGATTGGGGCCTGAAAAGGTAGGATGTCTCCCAAAGTGGGGCAGTGGAGTGAGCAAGATGGGCTAACAACAGCCAAAAAGCGAGCATCGTCTGGTACAGACAACCTCTAAAGAGGAGAGGGAAGAGGAGGAGGAGGAGGAGGAGGAGGAGGAGGGTACTGGTGACAACAGAGCTGTGTCATCTGACATGCCCTGACGACCCGCCCCCCCTCCAGCCCCAGCCTGCTCCTGCTCTCTGATGTCCTGGTCTCAGCTGATGGCCCTGCTTCTTGCTCACTTAGCCCTACTGCAATAAGATGTTTTCCTGCAGGAGACAGCAGGCCCTGCCGAGGGGTCTTTGAAAGACACAGGTGTGGCTGCTGTGTGGCAGGACTGGGGCTCCAAGCCCACCTGCCATGAAGGGCAGGTTCTACCTGAGACCCAGCAGCTGGTCGCCCAGTCTCGTGTTCAGTGATAGCTCCCCGTCTGCCATTAGTTGGGCTCTGAGTTTCGTGCCATAGAGGAATTTGCCCTTTGGGGTGCCCTTTTTTTCTGTGTAATGTTGGGAAGGAACTCTACGTATTTGAACTGAACTTCAACTGCAGGGCCTGCTATGATGTCTGGTTCCACAGGACTCAGCACAGCGCTTGTCAAATGGGAAAACAATATGTCTTCTGGCACTGGCTGGTCTGCATCTGTCCACAGCCAACCTGACCTCTCCTCCTAGCAAAGCTGCAGAAACTGCAAGGAGAGGGCAGCGGTGGTTTAAGACCAGGCCACTCTTCCTCCATGCTGTCTGCCTGCTGGTAGGGCACAGTCACTTTTGTCGTTTTTGTTTAAAGAATGCAAGCAGTGACGCACTGACCTCAGTGTGGGTAAAAGTGTAATTGCTTCCTCCTCGCTGAGATCTGCGTGTGCCAGGCACTGCCAACTACTCACCCTTTACCCAGCAGCTCCACTGTGCACTAATATCACCCCATTTTATAGATGAGGACACAAGGCTCTGGCTTGTCTTCCAGAGCCCACCCCTGGGATTACACCACCCTTTCTTCTTAGTGTGGGATGGAATGGAAGGCATGGCACTTGCCTGCACAAAAGGCCGGCCTCAGAGCAGGAGGGAGTGACGTCATCTGCTTGCTGATGTCTCTGGCTCTCAGAGTGACTGGGCCCAGAGCACAGGTGTAATGCCACAGAAAACTATACCTGAACCCATGTGACAGGTCACAAAGGGCTGGAGAGATAGCTCAGAGGTTAAGAGCATTGTCTAGTCTTCCAAAGGTCCCGAGTTCAATTCCCAGCAACACATGGTGGCTCACAACCATCCATAATGATGTCTGGTGACCTCTTCTGGTGTGCAGGCAGAATACTATATAAATAATAAATCTTGAAAAAAAAACCACCCATACAAAATGATGGTTCAGAGGTTAAGAGCAGTCAGTGCTCTTCCAGAGGACCTGGGTTCAATTCTTAGCACCTACATGGCAGCTCACAACTGTCAAACTCCGGAATCTGACACCACCACACAGATATACATACAGGCAGAACAACAATGCACATAAAAAATAAAAAGCAAACAAACAAAAAAGAATTTTGAAGTATTTCTTATTTTTGGAATATGTACTTAAAATTACATGGCATGGGCTGGGATTAGTGGGAGAGCATTTGCCTAGCATATACAAAATCCTCCAGTACCACCAAACCAAACCAAACCAAACCAAACTGGGCCTACACCCCTGTTGCAAGGTATTTGATCACACTCTGAACCCCAAGATCATGTTGTTTACTGGAAAAACCTGTTTCTAGTTGTTGTGTGGCTCAGCCCTAGCACACACCTTTAACCCAAAACAGGATTAAATAAAATCAACCCTAGGTCAAGAAGCGGAGCAAGCAACCAGTTGACAGGAAGTGAACACAGGAGAAAAAAAACCAGAGAGAGTAAGAGGAAGTCAGAAGGATGGATAGGGAGACTCACAGGAAGTAGAAGGGAGGGACATTCAGTTTGGGGGTTTTTGAGATGGCGTGAAGGGGGAGAACTGCCTTTTTTTATTCTGGGATGTCAGCTGAGGAGGAAGGTCAGCCGGTGCTTTCTCTGCCTCTCTGAGCTAGCAGGCTTTCACCTCAGCATTTGTCTTCATTGGCAAAATTGAACGAATAAGATTTTGTTTAAAACAACATACCCCAACAACATGGTGTTTAGTCTGCACTCAACATGGATGATGATGAGCAGCCAGAGGTGGAGCTCAGTGCTATGACATTTCCCAGCATGCTTTAGGGGCTGTGTTACAACCCTAATGTTATGATAGCCCCAGCACTTCAAGAGACCCCAAGAGCTGACTGACAGTGCGTGATGTGACTAAAACAATACTCGAGTTATGAAGGATTAAAAAGGAAACCCTGGGAAACAGCACAATGATGACAGTAAGACTATGAAAGACGAGACAAGATGCTAGACAGTTGGGCACTGTGATAAAATAGCAGCTTTTCCAAAACACTAGCAAGGATATGAGAGACTGGTAGAGGGACACAAATATCAGGGCTTGAAAAAAAAAAAAAAAAAAAAAAAAGGCAGAACCACAAAGCCTGCTCAAGTGGAGTAGCACCAGCAGGCCATGTATAAACGACATTATGAGTTGGGGTGGGGTGGGTGCTGACCTCAGCATACAAGAGACAGAAGTGAAGGTGACAGCCACCAGCCTGGGCTACACAGCCAATCCCTGTCTCATGCCCCTTTGTCTAATGTCATGCATGAATGTTGGAGGAAGCAAAGATGAAAGCGAAGGGAGGTAGAGAGAGGAGGGGGAGAGAAAGAGGGAAACAGACAGACAGACAGACAGACAGACAGACAGGAGAGAAATTATACGAGTATGGCTGTGAGGCAATGGTAGGCATGTAAGCTGAGGGTGGAGGTGATGGGCAAGGTGTCCTACACACTGATGGAAGCACCTCCCAGACCTTGATCATGTGTGGGTTTCTAGCCCTAGAATCACATTCTGAACTTTCAAAGCTACTGTCTTACTTCTAGAAGTGTCCAATTAAGCAGGGGTTGCTATCTGCTTAAACCCCACCTTCCTAACAGCCTTTCCAGTTTCGTCACATGAAAGAAGCCAATTGTAAACAGGCTACAAAGACAGAAATAAAACCGGACAAGATTTGATTGTCCTTTTACTGTCTGTCACTATGGTGCCACAGGGCTTTGGGAGCCTCACATGGGGCTGTGTGTCTGGAGGGTGGGCTGGGGTAGCCCCTTTGGAATATTACAAGGAGAGTAACAGAGGCTGAGGAGACAGCTCAGTGGTTAAGAGCTTGATGTGGGTTCCCAGGTGGCTCACTGCTCCAGGGAGAGCCAATTCCTCTGGCCTTCTTGGGCCCTGCACTCAGGTGTAAATGCCTCCCTACATGAACATAACTAACAAGAACAAAATAAACCTTAAAAAAAAAAAATAACAAGAAAGGCACAACACATCAGACCTTGCATGTAATACAAAAGATTAAAAACAGTCAGCACTTGGGAAGCAGGGGCAGGTGGAGCGCTGTGAGTTCGAGGCCAGCCTGGTTTACGAAGTGAGTCCAGAAAAGCCAAGGCTACACAGAGAAACTCTGTCTCAAAAAATGAAAACTCAAAACCAAATTAAACCAAACCACCACCACCACCACCACCACCACATCATCATCATCCTCACCACCACCATCATCATCATCACCACCATCATCATCACCACCATCATCATCACCATCATCATCATCACCATCATCACCACCACCACCATCATCATCATCATCACCATCATCATCACCATCATCATCGTCGTCAGTTTCTGGGTCCAGTGGTACACACTTATAATCACAGCACTGGGGAGGCAGAGGCAGTTAGAGCTCTTCAGAGTTTCAGGCTAACCTGGTCTACATAGTGAGTTCCAGGACAGCCAGGGCTATATAGTAAGACTTTGAAAAGAAAGAAAAAAATATGTCATATTTTCCATTTGAAACTACACTCCTTTCCCCGCCCTCCCAAAAGTCTGTCCCCCCCTCCCCCAAAAAAGGATGAAGTAAACTGGTTGAAAGTTCAGATCATTTTATAGCCCAGCAGCAAATAAAAATCAACAGAATCCACTGTTAGCCTTGAGCAGTATTTTCTAAAGCACGACACAAGGAACTTGTGATACTTAGCTATTCTGTTATTGATTTGCTGTGCTTTGCAAGGCAACACTGAAAGAAATTAAATGTATAGAGGCAGGAATGTGCTTCTGTGGCTGTGAGAGGCTGACCTGTGTGTTCTGAGGAGGCACACTGTGTCTGGGTACAAATAAGCTGGCTGCTGTCAGTGTGCCTGCCTCACTGCTAAGGAGGCAGATGGCTGACTTAGTTATAAGCACCGTGCTCTGCTTTTCTAGGAGGCGTGGATTCCACCAAGCTCCCTATGAAGGTGTTGGGTGTGTGTGTATGTGTGTGTGTGTAAGAGCTGGAGTTAGGCCTGGGCTTCAGAGCTCTGGAGCTTTTTCTTTGCCATATTCATTTTCCCTCTCTCCTTTGAGACAGTCTCAGGTTGCCCACCTGGCCTTTGTGCTTACTACACAGCCGAGGATAGCCCTGAGTTTTGTCTCCTCCTGTTTCTACTCCCCTGTGCTGGGATGACAGACACGCCCCACTCTGCTCGGTTTTGTTCGTGCAGGGATGGAGCTCAGGGCTCTTGCATGCTGGGCAGGCATTCTGCTCACTGAGCTTCGTCTCTAGCCTTCCTTAACACATGGTTATTTTTGATGCCTTCAGAAAATAATAGTTTGACAACAATTTGACATCTACTCTCATTTCTAACTTAAAAGCAAAGGATCATATTGCATTTCACAATTTATGCAACATACTTATTTATTGCTGATTTTCTAATTAGTGGGGCTGCTTGCTTCCAGATATATAGCTGTTTTGCAGTCTATAGCCACTGTAAATTAACACCACCATTCTAGACTGTGAGTCTGGAAGTTAAACTAAAATTTGAACATTTGATTTCGATCTGGCCCCTCAAGGTCTTACTCAAGGCAATTATATTGGCTTGAAAACTTACTTTTATTTTTTGGAATGCATGTGTGTGTATGTGTGAATGTGCATGCGAGAGAATGTGTGAGTGTGCATGTGAGTGTGTGTGTGTGTACGTGTATGCAGGTGTACACAGTGCAAGTGCAGAAGCCACAAGTTGACTTCTGTTTTTCTCCATCTTATCTTTGAGATATATTATCTCTCATTGCAGTGGGAGCTCAAACATTTGGCTAGAAGGCTGCCAGGGAGCCCATGGCTCCAGTTGTCTTTGCTTCCCAGTGCCAGATTACTGCTACACAGGCCCCAATACCCAGCTTTTATATGAGGGCTGGGATTTGAACTTTGGTCTTCAAGGTTGGGTCACAGACCCTTAATCCACTATGACACCGAAAGGCTCAATTTTAATGAGTGTGGCCTCTCCTTCAATCTTAAGCACAAAAGGAACGGCCAAATACAAAAGGACAAGGAAGGGCAGACCAGAAGGAAGAGCAGGGCCAGAGCTAAGAAGCAGCGGGCTATTAGCAAAGCTACATCCTGAGACTGAAACTGCAGTGCTGGTTTGGAGTCAACCACCCACGGATGCATGGTCCTATATATGCGAACAGAGGAGAAAGAACCCAGCAAGGCTTGCTGGGCAAGGGTCTATCAAGGAATTAAAGAATAGAAAAACACAAGTCTGGAAGTCCAGTTGTGTAGAATCTGTTTAAAAGGAAAGGAGTGTGAGATACATTTAAAATCTCTGATTTGTAGTTTTCATTTTTTTCTTTTCCTTCCTTTCCTCCCGCCCCAAACCCTTTTCTTTAAAGCCCGAGTCTATACAGAATGTGCTTTAGTTAGCTGGGTGGCTTCCTGGAGTGAAAGAGCTCTTTCACCAGCGACTCTGAAGTAAAGATATCCTGCTGCCTGAGTGTTGGAACACCAAGCTTAAACACAGAAAAAGATATTACTTTGTCCATGGCCTTTCTGGAACATTCTCTAGGAAGTAAAGTGTAATGTCACAGGGGCAGAGAGACCTGCCACCCTATACGTTTAGTAAAGAGACACAGGGCACTTAGGCCCAAGTGGCTCTTGGCTTTCTCTCAATAGCTTGGTTACCTCTAAGATTTATGCCCAAGGTGGAGGGGGAAAACCATCTCTCAGAGTAGATTTATAACCTTGTCTTGATTTTTTAATAACATTAGGGATGACACCCTATGACATAATCTTGGAACAACTGTAGAACAGCTCAGAAACTCACTGGGAAGTTTTGTATTTTGGCTTCGGAGTGTTTTCTGGTGGCAAGGTCAGGTGGCGAGGGCCAGGGAAACGAGCCAGCGCGGCTTCAGAGAGTGAGTGTCAGCTGGTTTAATTTTCTGTGTCAACTCTGAAAATTAGATAAACAATGACAAACCAGGCTTTTTAAATGAACTTGTCACTTCTGGTTTTCTTGATACAGGGTAACATTTTTCAAGTGTTGGTCGCCCCAAAGACAGATTTAACCCCTCCGAGGTTTACCGAAGCGTTTGAAAGACCCCATATCTGAGAACAAAGGTTTATAACCCTTAAAAGAAAACCAAATTATCCTTGAAATCTAGATATTCTTCTCACGACAGATGAGGGGACTTAGCTGGTCAGGTGTGGAAATCCTTGTGAAGGGTGTGGGGGCGTCTCGGCTTCCTCCTCGGTGCACTATCATCTTTGCTCTCCAGATCTGTGACCTTCAGCATAGTTCCTCTGACCCTAACCTGCTTTCCCCAGTGCAAGTCCTTTACCAGTGTTCTGGAACACAGAGGTCCCCACTTCCTCTCCCCAAACCCTGTTTTGTGGCTTCTCTGCTTGCTGTGCTGCTGGCTAGGGGAGGTGGGGAGCTCTGTCCGCACTGCAGCCATAGCATGCTCCCTTGTGGCCAGAGAGCAGTTGAGAGGCTTTTCCAAAACAATTTTTATTAGTTATTTATTTATTAACTTATTCATTGTGTGTGTGAGCATGTATACCCATCAAGTATGTGAACATCAGAGGTCAACTCGCAGGAGCCAGTTTTCTCTGTCTGCTGTGTATGCAGCAGAGACTGAACTCAGGCCATCAGGCCCGGAGTCATCCTGCCAGGCTGGATCAGCGGCCCTTTCTGCCTTCGTTGCCTTTGCTCTAGGGACAGCTATTCAGTGATGACATGGCTTGACCATGCTTTGTTGAGCCTGTTTACAGGCAGTGCCTCTGGGCAGGTGTTCATTCCACAGAATGTAGTCAAGGTCACTCTCACAGCTACAGGGAACTCACTGACAACATTGCTACTGCTCCGTTCCATTTGCTAGAAAACTAGGCTCAGGCTTGGCAAATGATTTGACCAGGGTGGGTGTGGGATTTGAAGTGCAGAGGCTCCAAACCTGTACCTGTTGTTCCAACACAGTGAAAGCAGCAGCAGCAGCAGCAGCAGACCACGACTTAAAGCAGGCAGAGGCCCCATGTGATCTCCAAAGGCCCCATCAGAAAGTAACAATGGTATATGCCTGTGACATCAGCACTTAGAGGTAGAGGAAGGATGAGTGTGAGGCCAGCCTGGGATACACAAGGAACTCCTGAGTTATGTAGCTAAAAACAAAGACAGGACAAAAATCAAATAAATAAAAGCTAACTTCTTTTACAGGCAGAGCTCCTGCACTTTGAGGTAGTGATGGTGGTGCTCCAGGTGCAAATCTCATTGGCTGGTGTCTAACCTCGGCTTCTCAGCTCCCCATTGCTCTCCTGCATGTCCTATAGCCTAGGGAAGAAAGAACTTCCTGAGGCTGTTCTATTCACCGAAGGGAAATCTCTAAGAAGCCCAAGCTTCATTTCAATGGCAGCCAAATGATCCTGGAGGAGCCTCCATTACAGAGGCCCTTGCATGGGCACTCCACTGCCTAAAGGAGTGTCAGGGCTGCCTGAGGATGCAGGGGACAAGCCAGCTGTGGGCCCCAGGGCCTGCGCTTGCTCTTCCTCCCCTGAGACACATCATGCCTGCTTTGCTCTGTGAACATCATCTACTATAAAATATAGGAATGGCCCCACCCACATCACAGGAGCTGGAGGGAGAGTCAGAGCAAGCCTAGGCCAAGCCTGTGGTGGGACACACAGAGGCCTCAGTTCTAAAGCAGCTACCACAGTCTCCTTCTCAGCACACTTACTATACCCACCACCTGGGCTAAGTGTAGACACTAGGCCAGTTTTTGACTGACTTGCTGACCTTACAGAGCCACACAGAGAGTAGGATGGGTAGGGAGGTCTGAGACTGCCCTCCAGGTGTGAAGGCTCATCATCACTTGAGGTGCCACCCCGCCCCCCACCCCGCCTTAGCCCTCTAGAACCAACTAGTTCTCCATGGAAAACAAGACCACGCTGACTTCTCCTGGGCTCAGTAGCCCATGTAAGAAAAGCGCAAAATAGAAAAAAGGAGTCCAACTGTTGCACTCACCAACAGCCTACAGACAAGGCGGCAGTGCCCTCAGACAGCATTTCAAATACAGTTTATTAGTGTGTGATATGAAAAGGGTATTTTTATTGCATGATATAATGCAATGGGACCTTGGGCGCTCTGTGGAAAGACCTCACACTCAGAAGTGTAATGAACCCATAGTCCCAAAAACATTATACTGTACATTAACCTATCATTAATGGCACATTAGGGCTAGGGGCATTGCACGCTTGCTGGTCAGGGCTCCATCAGGACAGTGTTGAGAAAACCACACAGTCTTCCCAGGCTGAAAACAAATAGAGAAAATAAATATCCCTGATGTCCACGGGCAGCTTTAAAGCAAGTTCAGTCCCCAGTTCTGCCTTGCCATGTCAGAGCCTGCTTTTTGACAAAAGGAAGTTGCACACTGAACAAAGAGAGAAGAAAATGGCTGCGTTGCTGTGTACCCCAGCCAGCGGCGTACCCCAGCTAGTGGTCACACAGCCTCAGTGATGGCTCAGCAAAATGCCGAGCAGAGGACACCTCTGGTAGTGTGAAAACTGCCTAATGTGGATGCAGACCTCACGGGGTGGAAAGGTGTCTTGACAGCTGTGTGTCCATTCCCTCGTTTTCCAGTCTGCAATGTCAAGGAATTCAAGAAGTGTGAAAGAAGGTAACACAGCCAAGCAGAGAAATGGCAAATGATATAAAAACAAACAAACAAAAAACCAACTGGCCAACACACACTCAAAAAAATAAACCAACCCCTACCCAGATCTAGCCAATGGACAGGACATTCTCCACAGTTGAGTGGAGAATGGGGTATGACTTTCTCACGAACTCTGGTGCCCCATATTTGACCACGTCCCCTGGATGGGGAGGCCTGGTGGCACTCAGAGGAAGGACAGCAGGCTACCAAGAAGAGACTTGATACCCTATGAGCATATACAGGGGGAGGAAGCCCCCTTCATTCACAGTCATAGGGGAGGGGAGTAAGGGGAAAATGGGAGGAATGGGAGGATACAAGGGATGGGATAACCATTGAGATGTAATAAGAATAAATTAATAAAATAAAATTAAAAATTAAAAAAATAGCCAAAACAAAACAAAAAAACCCCAAAACTAAAAATCTGAGCTGGGTGTGTGCCTTTAATACCAGCACTCCGGGAGGTAGAGGCTGGTTGATCCTTGTGAGTTTGGGGCCAGCCTGGTCTACAAAGCGAGTCCAGGACAGCCAGGGCTACACAGAGAAACCCTGTCTCAAAAAAACAAAACCAAAAACCAACCAACCAAACAAAAAAACAAAACAAAGCAAAAACAACAACAACAAAAAACAACAGCAACAAAAAAAAAAAACAAGCCAAGAAACCCTTTTCATTCTCATACTAATAAAAGAAATGCCAATCAAACAACAAACAGACACATTTTACCACTGATCAGATGGCAAAGATTAAAGATGGATAATTTATATCAAATGAAGTAAGGAAACTGGCTTCATATATCCAGCTTTAAAAATGTATCTAAAGTCATTGCTTAAAAGCTAAATTTATGTATGTATGTATGTATGTATGTATGTATGTTTGTATGTATATGTGCATGTACCATAGCATGGGTGCAGAGCTCAGAGGACAACCATGTGGTTCCCAGGAACTGAACTCAGGTAGTCTGGCTTGGCAACAACCACCCTTACCCACTGAGCCATCTTGCCATTTTGAGAGTCATGGTCTTAATAGCAAAAATACAGAAGCAGCTAACGTGTTCTGAGACAGTTCTGGGTGAATAGTCACAGCACATCATGTTATGGAATGCCAAGTGTCCACTAAGGGCGAGGACTTTTACATGGTGTAGAAGGAACTAGACGGGTGACACGTGCAACCAAAGATCAAAGGGGAGAACGGAAAGAATCCAGGCGTGAGGACGCACACTGGTCAGCTCTGGGATGGGGGTGGGGGACATGGAGGAGGAGGAGGCTGGCTTTTTGGTGTAGTAGGTGAGGAATTACAACAGTTTACAATCTAGTTTTGGAAATTAACCTCGGGAACTTCCCGTATCCTGTGCTGAGCGCTCTCTTTCTGCTTGACCGAGACTGAACTTTCACAAAACATGAATGGTGAGTTGGTCACAAGGATCCTTCCCAGTAGGGTGGACTGTTCAGGCTCCAGAGGACTTAGTTTCTTCTAGGTGACCCTCCTTCTGACCTCCCTTCAACAGAGGCCCAACATTCACAGCCTAGAGGAACTCCTCCTGGCTCCCCCTGGCAGTGGGAGAAGGGAGGACAAGGAAACTGGGCCAGGAAGGGCCCTGATTTTGGCTGAAGCACAATCAGATTTCTTTCTGGAAACATCTATCTTCTTAACATAAACAGGAGAAGACCTAGGGACCCAAGACTATATGCTGTCTGTATAAACAGTGCTTAGAAATCCCAGCACAATGTTAGGCAGGAAAGTGCTTCCGGGCCCGCCCCCCCCCCCCCCCGACACCATGGTTAATCTGTCTCCTCATCCCTCTGTCTTCCCATCTTCCTGATATTTTTGGGCAAGAGACTTGGCGGCAACCATCTGAAATGCTGGATGTTGTTTGTCCTAGGGTCTGCCAGCACACTCGGTAATTAAAATGTTGATTAGTAAACAGTTTCAACATATGACAGACAATGCAGCTAAAGCCTACAGTTAGGTCAATAAGTGATTTAGACTTGCCATTTAAAAAAATCTCATTTAAATTTTGCATGCATTAATCATTACCGTACTTCAAGGTTCTGATATCCACCTGACTACAATATTAAAATAAAACTTGCTGCCCCAGGGAAATCCTACTTATTCTTAATTGTTTCCAGGCTTTGATGGGCTTTTAATCTAAGATTAATTTATGCAATTTTAAATAACTCTTCTTATGATTAATAAGCTTGAAAATTAAAAGGAGTCTAAAGCAATTATAATGAGCATTTGGTCATAACCTCATTAGATGAAGGAGTGAAGGGTACAGCTTTGGAATTCTTACAAGACTACAATTTAAGGTTACTTTTAGAGAAGTCAAACACAGTCCCTGCAATTGCAAAGGCAGGTTAGCAGGGGTCAGTGTTAAAATGACGGCCAGCAAGATTAGCATAGTAATGATGTTCCCTGACAGAAGGAAAGGACGCAAGAAATGGGGAGACAAATGGCAGGCAGCCAGGAGGCTGTGGGCTTCCAGCTCCTTCCTGGTTCTCTTGGTTAGAGACCTTCAAGGCATTTTGGAAGGAGCTAGAAGGTTAGGGCAGTTTTTGCTTGATGATCAGTTTTGGGTTAGAACCTGACTCCTGCCCTCCAGCCAGCAGAGCTCAGCCCTATGTCCCTCTTGCTGGCTGCCTACCTGTCTGTCCAGCCACTCATGTGCTGAACAACCAACGGGATCCTGATTCATGGCTCCACTCTGGAAGGGTCCTCCCAGGTGGGCTAGCCCACCTAAAGTTAACCAACACATTTCCAAGGTTTATTTACTTTGGCCACGGTGGGCCCGCCCTGTCCTCTTATCTCAGAACTTTTTTCATGAGGTCTGCCCTCACCTCTCTAAGAGCAAAGGTGGTGACAGTGATGGGTGGCTACTACTTACTGAGCACTTTATGTCAGGCTATGCTAAGCAAGTAACATTTTTTACAAATCTTATCTAAAAGTGACACCTTGAGCCAGGCGAGGCAGGCGGATCTCTGAGTTTGAGGCCAGCCTGGTCTACAAAGCGAGTCCAGGACAGCCAGGGCTGTTACACAGAGAAACCCTGTCTTGAAAAACAAAACAAAACAAAATAAAAACAAACAAACAAACAAACAAACAAACAAAAAAGCAACACTTTGGCTAGGGAGATGCTCGGTTGGCAAAGTGCTTGCTGTACAAGTGTGAGGACATGCATTGCATCCCCAGAATGGGACTGGATGTGGGGCACATGCTTGTGATCCCAATGTCGAGAAGGCAGGCAGACAGATCCCTGAGGTGTTAATTCCTAGGCTAGTGAGATACCCTGTCTCAAAACAAAAACAAACAAACAGAAAATCCAAGTGTCTTACTAGGGTTATCGTTGCTGTGATGGAACATGGCAACCAAAGCAACTTGTGGAGGAAAGTGTTGGCTTATGCTTCTACGTCACTGTTCATCACTGAAGGAATTCAAGCCAGGAACTCAAGCAGGGCAGGATCCTGGAGACAGAGGACTGCAGAGGCTATGGCTGCTTACTGGCTTACTTCCATGGCTTGCTCAGCCTGCTTTCTTCGTTTTGTTGTTGTTTTTTCTTAGTAGGTGCTGGGAATTGAACCCGGGTCCTCTGGAAGAGCAGTCAGTGTCCTTAACTGCAGGGCCATCTCTCCAGCTATCAGCCTGCTTTCTTATAGAAGCCAGGAACCACCAGCCCAGGGATGGCCCCACCCATATTGGGCTGGGCCCTCCCTCATCAATCACTAATTAAGAAAATGCCCTATAGGGCTTGAATTTTTTTGTTTTTTGTTTTTTCAAGACAGGATTTCTCTACATGGCCCTGGCTGTCCTGGACTTGCTTTGTAGACCGGGCTAGCCTGGAACTCACAGTGATCTGCTGCCTCTGCCTCCCTGAGTGCTGGGATTTAAGGCATGCATCACCACGCCCAGCTCACAGCCTGGTCTTATAGACACATTTTCTCTCTCTCTCTCTTTTTTTAACCCATAGTTATTTATTTTTTTATTTGGGTCATTTTTTTTTCTTTTTTCTTTTTTTAAAAATTTTATTAATTTATTCATATTACATCTCGATTGTTAGCCCTTCCCCTGTTTCCTCCCATTCTTCCCACCCTCCCACTTCCCCCCTTCTCCCCTCCTCTATGTCTGTGATTGAGGGAGACCTCCTCCCCCTATATATGCTCTTAGAATATCAAGTCTCTTCTTGGTAACTTGCTATCCTTCCTCTGAGTGCCACCATGCCTCCCCATCCAGGGGACGTGGTCAGAAAAGGGGCACCAGAGTTCGTGTGAGATAGACACATTTTCTCAACTGAGGTTCTCTTCTCTTTGATGACTCTGCCTATGTCAAGTTGACATAAAACTAGCCAGGACACCAAGGCTGACAGCTCCTGAGAAATAAAACCCAGGATTGACATCTGGTCCCCACATGTACAAGCATAAACACACACACACACATACATACACACATACACAGAGACAGAGAGAGACACAGAGAGAGAGAGGCAGACACACACACACACACACACACACACACACACACACACACACACAGAAAGAGAGCTGCTTTGTGGAACTTAGGTAGGCAGGAAAGGAGGGTGCGGTGGGAGGAGCCACCCTCGGCTGCTCCACCACTTTCTAATGTTCTTCCTGCCCCACAGCACATTCCCAGTCCTGGACACACACTTCACTGCTGCTCTTGGCGGTTTCCTCCAAGCATAGGCTCATTACATCCTAGTGCTGACATGAGTAGGCACAAGAGTCAGGATTCCCAACAGGGGGGAGCAACGGCACACGAGCCCCCACCACAGAGACCACCAAACCAGTGCTCGGTAACTGCAAACATCCCACACACCTGTATTTGTTCTAAGTCCAAGAAGCTACAAACTGGAGATGCCCAAGAACGTTAGATGTGAAAACCATAACCCAAACAGGTTATGAGTGAAAGCCACACATGTCAAGCAATTAGCAGTTTACAAACATAAACTCTATGTGCTGCTGGAAGTTCACAGCAGAACATAACCCTGTGACATGGGCATTACCATTTCCAATAAAATTTATTATCATCATCATTATTATTATCACTATCATTATTATTTTCTTTTTTTTTTTTTTTTTGTTTTTCGAGACAGGGTTTCTCTGTGTAGCCTTGGCCATCCTGGACTCACTTTGTAGACCAGGCTGGCCTCGAACTCACAGCGATCCGCCTGCCTCTGCCTCCCGAGTGCTGGGATTAAAGGCGTGCGCCACCACGCCCGGCTCTCATTATTTTCAAGACAGGTTCTCAGGTAGCTCAAGCTAGCCATGAACTTCCTACATAGACTTGGATAACTTTGATCTCGTTGACTGAGTGCTGAGATTATAGGCGGTACCGCTGCGCTTTGCTTACGCTGTGCTAGGAATCAAACCTAGGGTCTTATATTTGCTAGACAGGCACCCTAGCAACTGAGTTACATTGCCCGCCTCACTCTCCCATTTAACAGGAACAGGCAGGGGCTAACTAAGCAGCTGGGGCTCCCCCAGTTTCCTAGAGGTAGTGCCTGTACTGGGAGCCCTGCTTTCCATGTCCAAACTCTGGCTCACCAGGGTGCTTGTCTCGTGAGCAAGAGGAGGACACCGAGATGTGGCCCGCTCTCCCTCTCTATTCGTTTTTTGTTGTTGTTGTTGTTTTTTTTTCTTTTTTGAGACAGGGTTTCTCTGTGTAGCCTTGGCTGTCCTGGACTCACTTTGTAGACCAGGCTGGCCTCGAACTCACAGCGATCCACCTGCCTCTGCCTCCCGAGTGCTGGGATTAAAGGCGTGCGCCACCACTGCCCGGCTTCCCTCTCTATTCTGAGCAACCCCTTCAAAGCTCTGGCCACAGTTTGGCATTGACAGGGTCTCATGTATCCCAAGCTGGTCTGGAACTCACTATGTTGAGGGTGATATTGAGTTCAGGTCCTTTCTGCCTCTATTTTAAGGGCCAGGATTACAGGTGTGACCACCTTGCCCAGCTCTACAGTTTTAAAAAAATCATTTGTTTAACAGAGACCACTAGAGAGCTCTTTGGTGCCTTTCCGGGGACAGCTGCAGAGGACGCAGTGGCTAATCTTAGCCCAGGACTGCTGTCTGACTTCAGTTACAGCTGTGCAACTCAAGTGGCTGGCTTGTGGCTGCATGTCCCCACCCATCAGGACACAAGAACAGGAGCTACATGTTAATGCAAACCAACACACAGCTTCCTCTGCAGAGAAGTTTCGACAAAAGAAAATGTCAGCTGCTTCAAACAATGCTCCCAGGCTTGATTCCTCTGCTTGGTGGCTGGGTTTAGGAAGCAATACAGATACCACCTGCCCACTTCCCAAACTCTGGGCACATTAGTCTGAATCTACACATAGTATGTGCTCAGTAAAGTTGGCCAGGCCATGGAAGCCTCTCCCAGGAGGACCAGGGCTCTGAAAGCTAAATATTTCTATAATGGTGACTGGGACCCAGAGAGTGGGAAAGTGGTGAGCAGAGAACTAGCTGAGCAAATTCTGCCCTCAGTTTTTGGCACAGGTTGCCAAAACCAATGAACAATAAAACCTTAAGGTGCCCATGGCTTTCCTTTAGACAAGCACTTAGCAGACCTGGTGAAAACCCCTGGTCGGGGTGGTCCAGTCTTTATCCCTGTTGCGCTCTCTGGTTTCAAGCAGGCCTCAGCTGTGCCATGTGCAGCCTTTTCCCACTCATGGCCCTGCAGATGCCGGAAGGGGATAGGACGGAGGCAGTGAGCCCGGCAAAGCAAGCCGAGGCTGCACCAGCACTCGCTTTGAAAGAGTCACTCAGCTGAAATCCTCAAAACCCCAGTAACCCCCTCTCCACCCCCCCCCCCAGTCTACTACACAGTGGCAGGACACACAGCCCTGAGGTAGAGTTCAGTACAGTCCTGGACTCCGGGCACGTGGTGAGCCTCTCTGAACCTGCTTTATGTGGCACCACAGTGGCAGTCGGAGCCATAGTATCCACCGGAAGGCAAAATGAGATAATGATGTGGGAGAGCATAGTGACTCTCATTCTTAAAAGATGTCACTGCCTTGGAATAATTTCTAAGATTTTGTTTCCATAGTCTCTGTGTCCAGGTGGCTATCTCAAACTCATAGGCTCAAGAGAGCCTTTCATTTCAGTTTCTTAAATAGCTGTGATTGCAAGCCTATGACAATAAATACATACATGTTTTTTAAGTCATCACACACATAATTCTTTCTAAATGCATCACAGTCGTAAGGTCTGTGCAACCACTATCTTTATGTCTGCCAAGTTGCTTCTGAGACGTTAAACTAAGGTAACAACCTTGGCCAGTGTGGACGTCCGAGAGTGGTACTTTCCCTTATGATCCATGTGGACGTCCGAGAGTGGTACTTTCCCTTATGATCCGAGTTGTGTCTCGCATTTGTGCATAGATAGCGGTGGACGCGCTTAAAGACCCTCCTGTCCCGTGAGGCCACTCCGTTCACAAAGTCTCGCAAGATACCCGGGGCCAAGGGAAACCCTTTCTTCTCTCAGAACTCAGTTTACCCATCAAATACATTCCGTTTCTTGTAATTCAGTAGCTGTGGGAAGGGTAACACGCTGGAGAAAGCTACCCTCTTAACCGCAGCAGGATCAAAACCGCAGCGGCTGAAAGCTGGCGGCTCAGTAAGAAAGAGTTCACCAAGCTAGGTGTGGTGGTGCCTTTAATCCCAGCCCTCAGGAGGCAGAGGCAGGTGGATCTCTTGTGAGTTTAAGGCCAACCTGGTCTACAGAGTGAGTCCAGGACAGCCGGGCTTGTTACACAACGAAACCTTGTCTCAAAAAACCAAAACCAAACCAAACCAACTTCCCCTACTGCCCCCCCCCCAAAAAAAACCAAAAAGAAAAGAGAGAGTCCACCCTGTGGCAGAGCACAGGACAATGCTCCAGGCATCCTGAGACTGCCAGAACCTGGAAGCTGAGACAAGGGAAGGGGAAGAGAGGAGGGCTGGATGCCCCCATCGGTTCCGTCAGAAGTGGCTGATTTATCCTCATCTCTCCGGATGGGCTGCATGCTGACTGGACCCAGGTCCACAAGATGCCCCTCCCCACAGTGAGTGGGGTGGGACACTAGCAGGGTTGGGGCTCAGGACACAAACCTGATGAATGCTCACTGAAATTCTCTCCATAGCAGAGAAAGCGTTTGAAACAGCCTGTACTGTGAGTGCAGGACGCTATCATCTTGCTGGCCCTGAAAGCCTGCCATGCCTGCCTCAGGTGCTTAACCCACTTTTCAGGAGCCCAGCCCAGGCTCTGCAGACCTCCTGACAGGGGCCATAGTTGCTCTGGAGAAGGACCCTTCCAGTGTCTGCCAGCTTCTAGAATTGCCTGCCTGCCTTCCGAAAGCCAGAGGGAGATCATTCCAGAGGCAAGGCTGTGGCTTGGAAAAAAAAAATCATGTTTAATTTAAAAATTAGAAGCTGGAGCAGGCTGTGAGCACAGGGGTTGATTGAAACAAAATTTAAATTCCTGTCAAGCCCATTTAAACACGGGGGCCCTTCATAGACAATTAGCTGCTCCCTGTGAACGCTGAATAAACTCAGGCCTGGTCACTGCGAGAAGAGAGGCGCCTACTGTGAGGCGCTGGAAAAAAAATTAACTAAAATCAGGCGGTATGAAATATTTAGCCTTCCAGTATATCACAGGGGTCTGCAAGTGTAAACAAGACAAAAATCGATTCCTTAGTGCCCTCAAATCAATCCCCAAAATGGCGAGGGCATCTGCTTTTGCTAAATTTTGTTTACATCGGCAGATTTGCCTTAATTGCGGTTGTTTATCTCTCTTGGTCCCTGGGGCCCTAATCTCCCGATTACTAATACTTAACACTCATTTCACATCTAAAGCTACTTCTAATCCTCAACAGGTTTGGGGGGCTCTTAAAATTATTGAAGGCACAGAGGCGGGAGACACAGCCTCTTTGTGAAAGGCCCATTTTCCTATCTACTACCAGCTGGGCCCAATCATCACCAGGGAGTGTGACAACAAAGGTGCTAAAAGGCTCCTCCACAATGACTGCTGCTCCGCCGGGGATTGAGACGATGAAAAGGAGCTTTGATGGGAAATCTGAACAAGAGGCTAAAGCATTCCAGCCAAATAAAGTTACTGTCATAATCAAATGCTGTCAATCACCATGAAAATCCAATTAAAAAATGTCTCGGCACAGCCCTCTTAAGTGGAAAAATGTACCCTATTTATACAAATTTTTGTCAACTCCACACCGATCCCACAATTAGAAACTCCTGCTATTAATTGAATCCCCCTCCCCCGCAACTTTAGACAGAGATGCAGGTCACACCGAAGCCTTCTGAGGGAGCCAAGACAAACGCAGGCTATTGGTGTACAATTAAGAGTTAATCGGGTTACATTTGAAAATTCCATTTTTATTTGTGCCAGGGGAACCTTTGCTTGAATAAATGAAGGGTTCCTACTCTCCAACTTCAGACTCAGTGACCATTTATAGGGAGAGAGCAGAGGAGTGGTAAAGCAGGCTACAGGGAAGAAAGTAGTCCACACTCCGGCAAATGTCTCTCGGTAGACCAGGGCTTGATGTTCAATTCGAATCTTGAAAATTAAATAGAGGACGGAAGGCCCAAATGCCTGCGCTGCCTTTCTGTAGTCTCTAAATGGCCATGCGAACCTCAAATTATCTGCAGACAGGTTTAGCACTCCCCATAACTGTATCTGAAGCTGTAAGACTCGCAGTCCCCAAAGGTCTCGCTCAAAACTGCTACAAATTAAAAAGCAAACAACCCATTAAACAAATCCAGCTGGCTACAACTGTAAACAGGAGGCTTCTCGTATTTTCCCCCCCAGCCCCTGACATTCCTGGTTAGACGCATTAATAATTGATAAGAATTGCCATCTATTTATCAGTGTGCTCTCACAGGGAAAACAACTCTGCTATCTTCAACAGCAATTCCCGAGTCCTGGGGTCTGGCTTCCAGATCCTTTTGTGCCTTCCACAGCTAACCATTCCTGGGTGTCTGCAACCTGACCACTATTCCCGTCAGCCCTGCTGCACGAGGGCGCTGTGCATCTAGTGTGCTGACTGATGTGGACCTTGGGTCTCCTGCTACTATCTCATTAAGAGAAGAGGGTGCCAACCAGGGAGCCCCCTTTAGGCCTAGGCTTGATAATGTCGTATATGGGATTAATGGTTGGAGGTGAGCTCTCCAGTGGTCAGATGACAGTGGTGTGCAACGATACCTGCTTAGCACCACCCCAGGCTGGCCTCAATCCTGGGTAGGACTGAGACACTAATGGTAGCTTTGCTGTTGATGGCCAGGCTGTACTGGTTTGTGAAATGCTTTGACTATCATCCTGTCAATAGTCATGTCCCTAGGAAGCTGACTGAACCTGGATGACCTCTCCCAGCAGGAAGTCAAACAAAAGTTTCAATCAGACTGTGCACATGTATGGGTGCCCTGACTTACAGGTGTGTTGTAATTTTCAGGGATCGCCTGTCCTTGGATGAGCTTCTTCAGGGAACTTGTCCTGTTTGTCTTCAGCTGTTCCTGTCCGGTAGTGTTTATTGACTGGCTTAGTGAGAATGGTGCATGCAAAAAATGATCAATAGCGTTTAGCCTGATTGAGAGGCGAGGCCCGAAACAGGCACTGAATTATGAGACCACGCTCTTCCTTCAGCAAACTTACAATCTAGTTGGAGGAAAATTGAATTTTGTTAAACTGTGAGCTTTCCCTCTGGATGCTCCTTCTAATCACCCAGAGGGCTGTAAAAAATAAAATTAACAACACGACAACACATGTCTGTTCCCTGACCTCAGGGTTGGAGATGCTCCGTCTAGTTAGAACCTCACATTTCTTTCTCTAAGCCTCCCACATGGTTCTGATGAGCTGTGAGGCCTGATTCTGCACACACTGACTGGCTCTGGAAAGCATAGCAATGTGACCAGGTGCTGCTCAGAGTGGGGAGTGAGCCCTGCTGCAGGAGGAGGATGGAGGCCTTAAGAAGCAAGAGGGAGGGCTGGAGACATGGGTCAGTGGTTAAGAGCGCCACCTGCTCTTCCAGAGGTCCTGAGTTCGATTCCCAGCAACCACATGGTGGCTCAAAACCATCTATAATGTGATCTGATGCCCTCTTCTGCAGATAAAGCACTCATACATTAAATAAATAAATAAACAAACAAACCTAAAAAAAAAAAAAGAAGCAAGAAGGTTGCCTTCTCAGCTGTACACCCAACAGCAGAACCTGCAGGTATTTAGGTGTGCCCACTTAGGGATACAGGGTAACAGTGCAGCTCCCTCAGCCCCCAGTGAGTCTGATGTGAAGGGAACAGGAGGCCACCTGCTCCATCTACTGCATCTAAAATAACTCCTTTTCCTTGTGGGCTATTGCTGAAACACCTCACTGTGCCTTGAAAAGAGATGCTGGGCAGGTGACAGCTCCATAAAATACAATGTGTTGTGTGTTCGGGCTCAAACAACCACAGTCTAAAACAAAGAAGTCATACCTGTCATAATGGACCAGACTTGGGGCCAGTGAGATAGCTCGTGGCTGCCTCGAGCCTGACCTTCTGAGTTTAATTCCCAGGGTCCACGTGGTGAGAAGTGATTCCTGAAAAGCTGTTCTCTGACCTCCACATGTGTGCCATGATGCTTGCACATACAACAAGCAAACAAATAAATATATGTCATTAACAGAGAGAAAGGGATCCAACCCAAAGGATTGGGGAAAGCTATCCTCATCTGGAAATGAGCTGTCAGATCACCATGACCAAGGCTAGGCCTTTTCCATCATGTCTTACCATGTGCATGCATAAAACACACACATACATCCAAGCATGCACACACGTACACATACTCTCACACACACATTTATCTTTTAAAGTCTTATAAAGAGAGTAAGCGTTCACATCTAAGGAAGAAGGAAGCTTGTTTGCTGGGGTTATAATCCAGAGTCTGGCTGAAGTGCTAACATGTTATCAGAAATTCAAATTAAAGCTGACTGACGTAGTGCTGTCTCAAGCACTCTGACAGTGACTCTGGCCATGTAATCATATGCAGTTAGCGTGCTCACATGAGCTTTACTAGATGACACCCATGCATAAACAAACACAAGCATTACTCTAATGGCCTTTAGAACCAAAGGAAAAGAAAAAGGATGACAACATGGTCATCAGTTGTATCCTGTGTGGAGCCACCACCACCACCTGGCAGGCAAGGACTCTTGTTCTAGAAGGGGCATCCAGCCAGGACTTCTGTCTATAAATTCTGGGTGCCACAGCTAATGAGTGTATAGGCGAAGTAAAGAACCCAAGCCAAAGGGAAGTCTGCAAGAATGAGCCAGATGCTCAGGGACATTCTAAAAACAGGTTGTATGTGGGAGACATGTTGGTAGAAGTCTGTAATCCTGGGATTGGGATTGAGGAGGACCTCAAGGAAGGGGGAGGGGGAGAAGGAAGGGGAAGAGGAAGAAGAGGAGGAGGAAGGGGAAGAGGAAGAAGAGGAGGAGGAAGAAGCAAAGGAAAACAATAAACAGGCAATGGGCATGTGTAGCGAAGGGCATCACTTTCATGAGAGCTTGCTAACTATCCTTAGTATGTTGAAAAGCGTAGGTTTCCATCAGCACAGCAGTCCTTGAGCACCCAAGGACACTGTGCAAATGTGCCTTTTCTGGCCTTTAGCCTCTTCAGTAGGATGTGCTGGTGATCCTGGACAAGCGGGGTCTTCTGTTTTCAGAAAGCTGGGCATCTTCCCACAGAGGACCGCCCAGCCTGCCTCAGAGATGAGTCCCTCTCTGTCCTTCAGCTCTCTTTACCTGTCTCTGTGAAACCCTGGCCAACCCCTTCCTTTTGGTCTTTCTGGTCAATGTGTGTTCTTACTACTGAGATAGCAGAGTAGAAATCATCTTACTTTGCCAAGTGCTCTTTGGCCCCTTTCACAGTGATCAGAAGGTCTGCGTCTCACAGTGAAGACACTGTGTGTGTGAACCCCAAAGTCATTCTGGGATCTGAGCACAGGAGGGACCAAAAATCTAGCCTGGTACCCCTTCACTCTTTGAAAGGGACTGCGCAGATGCCTGACTTATCACACACTTTGATTAATTAGAATAACCAAGCAAAGTATCTGAAAATGTAATTACAATTGGGTTCAGGCAAACAGAAAAGCTACCAGTGACAATTTAATTTAGAGGAGTTAAACAAGTTAACATCTCTTTGCAAGTAATTAAATGTTTAAGCAGGTTTTTCTGGAGCAGGTTAGTGTTTAATAGCCCCCAAACATTCCCACCTCTCATACACAAAGCCTTCATGGAAGCAGCTGGGGTGAGGTGGAGAAGCTAACCTCCAAAACCCTGTTGTGACTAAGCCTGAGCCCCCTCCCCTAAGGCCCACCTTTGCTTCTTGTATCTCCAGTCCCACTGTTTACATGGTTCCTAAACACATGGTGACATTCCAATTGCAAACTGAGCCCCAGGTCACTTCTTAGGAACAGAAAACCCAAACTGGGAGAGCTGCTAGCACAGGAGATGCCCTGTTCTGGTATGCACAGGGGAACACACAGGGGCATGCACAGAATAACAGGCTTTATTAGAGCCCACAGAGAAAACGCGTGTTTTTAAACAGTTACCGAAGCAGGAGAGTAATAGCATAAAGACAATTTCTGTGCCAGCTTGTTTTTCTGAGATGCTCTCTCACTGAACGGCGAGAACAGATAATAACTATTAGTAAATCAAACTCCTCTGCAATATCCAGCTGTGCCTCATGCATTTACATACAGATAGAATGGGTATATGTTTTTAATATGTATGGGATCCGTACTTTTCCCACAGCCGAAGTGCGTGCTGCAAAGGAGGAGGAGAATGGGTTCAGATCAGCATGAGATAATAAAGTGGCCAGCGATTGATCTCAAACCGGGACGCTGCTTTCTTCTGACCTGATTACTTACTATGCATAGATTCCATTAAATAGAGCTTAGACACGGGAAGCTCGGGGAAATGCTCTAAATGCATAGAAGGATCCTCCGTGCTGAGCCCAGATTGTAACTGTGTGGGTGCCTGTGGCCCTCACCCGTCTGCTCCTGAGCTATGACCCTCATTGGGGACAGGCTGGGAGGTTAAAGGGTTGCCTGACAGCTGGTGGGAGTCTGGCAGAGTCCCACCGGGAGGACGCTTCCTTTCCCTCCCCCACACCAAGCCAGCACTCTCCCCGGAGCGACTGCCTCCTCCTGAGCTGGTTGTCTGGCCCTGACAGGAAGCTGGAAAGAGCCGAATGGGAAGGCAGCCTGGGAGCTGAACAATCACTGAGGGTCACGGTCCCTTTGAAAAACTGGTGACAACTATGAATTTCTTTTTTCATGAAAAAAAAAAAAATGCAATCTGCACATGCACAGAGGATTCTGCATGTAATTGCAGGTTCTTCACCTTTTCCTTGGTCCAGATCCCCTGACCCTACACATCTCCTGGCTTTGCAGTGAAGATGCTGAAGGGGCAGGGTGGGTCACTGCTTTGGAGTGAGACAGGGAAGGGCTGTGGCTCAAGTTCTTGTCAAATTCCAGCCTGATCTTCACTTCACAGAGCTTAAAGGCAGTCATAGCCTCAGATGCAATTCTTTGTGGTTTGCACAAGCAAACTGCCTACACAGCAAAGTTCCACATACTAGCTTCTTAAACATTTAAACATACAATTTGAATAGTAAAATAAGCCCAGAACTCCCATCTCAAGGTGTTTCTCGAGTTTACACTCTGAGCTCGAGTTTAAGGATCTAATCTCTAGGAGCGTCTCGAAGTGGAGTGATGAACAGTCAAACAACAAGAAGCGATGCCAAAATCAAAATGTCAACAAAACAAAACAAACAAACAAACAAAAAAGCACCTCACCTCTTGTTTTGGACTCATATATATATTATCTGTTCTTAGAGTCCATACTGGGATGTTTATCAGTTGGCAAAGACCATGCCCCAGAAAGAGGCGGTTCCTCTTCCAGTGGACAAACATCACCTGTTCTCTCACAAGTCTGTTTCTAGTGGAAAAACACCACACACCCTCACACAAGTCTGTTTCACATCCCATACTTGGGATCAAAACAAAAACATGTTTACATCCACTACACTAATGTAATATTTTGTCTCTTCTAATCTGACCTTTGACTGGATGGAAGAATTTCTCCATGGCCTTTGTAGCGTTTCTTCCTTTCCTCCTGAGCCCCACCCATATTCTCAGTCTCTACTGCCTGGAAACATTTTTGTCAAGGTTTACTGGTACAAGGCTAGAGGCAGCACCATTGGGCTCTTCAATTGTGGAGTCAAGATCCCAAGAGCAGAGAGAGCTGGGGTAGTGCCCTCTCTGCCTGGCACATCAGCATGTTGAAGGCTCAGGCTGCCTGCATGGCTGGCTTTACTTCCTGGGGTTCAAAGTTGACTCCTGATTTACGTATTAGGCTCTTGAGGGGTGAAGAAACCTTGTCATCCTCGGCAAAAGCGACTTCCCTGCAGTTGAACAGGAGCAGCATTTCCAGAGTGTCTGCTCAAGGATACGGGTCTACACAGACAGGGAACTATGCTACTTCGATGCAGAGGCAAAGTTTTTAGAAGACTGCAGAAGAGGAATTTCTCTACTACCTGCCCGCTGGTGATACACCTTTGTGGGTTTGTAATTCTATCAGGCCAAGGTCAAAGGCGGTTCCGTCCCAGCAGGCATTAGGGGAGTGGTTCTCAACCTTCCTAACGCTGCGACTCTTTAACAGTGTTTCTCATGCCTGGTGACTCTCAACCATAAGAATATTTTTGTTGTTACTTCATAACTGTCATTTTGCTACTGTTATGAATCATAATGCAAATATGTGTTTTCTGATGGTCTTAGGTGACTCCTGTGAAAGGATCATAGTTGACCCCCAAAGGGGTTACAATGCACAGGCTGAGAACCACTGCACTAGGGGCTTCCACAGCTCTGAAAAAGTGTGGGGTGCACACACACGGGTGCTTCGCCTGCTCAGTCTCCTTTGCCTAGAAGAGCCCCTTGAGGATTAGTACACTTCAACCCACGCTTCAGAGGCGCTTTTCATTTGCCCTAACTACCAAGTGGGCCCCACACAGCTCTCGTTGCTCCTTTAAAATCGCTGCTTCACTCTGGCTAGCTGGGCACTGGTCTTCTCCCCATGTGGGTTACTGCCCTTTAAAGCTGCTGCTGGGTCAAGCACAGGACTCTGCCCACGGAGGTCTTCAAATACCTCAATCTGATTATTTGCCAGGTTCTGTGACCTCATAAGAGGATATGCACGTTAAGGATGAAAAATTTGAGTGTATTGTTATTTGTGTTTTGTATGCAAGCATGTGTGTAAATGTGCCTACCCTGTGGAGGCCAGAGGCTGACATGTGATGTCTTTATCACTTTCTACCCTATTTTATAAGACAGGGCCTCTCCCTGCACCTGGAGCTCACTGACTGGCTAGACAGGCTGGCCAGAGCCCCTCCTTGATCTTCCTGTTTCCCACTTCCCAGCACTGGGATTATGGGTACATGTCACGATGTGCCTTTAAAATTTATTTAATTCTTTTTTTATTTGCATATGATGTGCTTGTGTGAGATAAAGATATGTGTGCATGTACGTGGGAGCCAGAGAAGGACATCAGCTGTCCTGCTCTGTCACTCTCGACGCTGCTCCTTTGAGACAGTGTGTCTCACATGAAGCTCTCTCTCCTTTTTAGCTAGGCTGGCTGGCCAATTATCTCCTGATGCCTGGCCTAAGGGTGCTAGGGATCTGAGCTCAAGCACTCACACTTCCATGTGAGCACTTGGCTCCCTGTACCAGCTCCCAGTACTTTCTTTCAAAAAGGTTTATTTTATTAAATTAAAACATTATGTGTATGAGTGTTTTCCCTGAGTGTCGGTCTGTGTACTACTTTCATGCCTGATGTCCTCAGATGTCAGAAAAATGACATTAGATCCCCTTGAACCAGAGTTACAGGTGGCTGTGGGCCACCAGTGGATGCTGGGAATTGAACCTGGGTCTTTTGGAAGAAGAGTCAGTGTGCTTTAACCACCAAGCCATCTTTCCACGTTGTATGTATGTATGTATGTATGTATGTATGTATGTATGTATGTATGTATGAATCACTATGAGTTTATGTGCCACATACAGAGGCTACAGGGTGTTGGATCCCCTGTCTCTGGAGTCGCAGGCAGTTGTGAACTGCCTGATATTAGGTCGGGAACTGACCTGGGTCCTCTGCAAGAGCAATGCACACTCTTAACTGCTGAGCCATCTCCTGAGAACCTGGTGTTACAGGTATGAAGCAATGTGACTAGCGTAAATCCCGCCTACCAGACACTGTGCCAATCATACTGCCCTCAACATGCAAGCATTCGGAACATTCCTTGGCCCAGCTTTGAAAGACTTCCGCTTAGGGCATAAAAACAGCGACCTGAAGAGCAGCAGAGTAGGAATTAGGAGCTGGTACACTGAGATGGACCCTGACCTGAGATTTTAATGGTTTTAAGAATTTAACCGCGAGTTCCATGTTTAATCTCAGAACGACATGGACAATCATTGTAAAGCTTGATATTGGCTACTTGGGTCTATAAGGGTCTATACTCTACCAAATATACAGACAGTCTGATGTTGCTACGTGCATGGCTCGGTCCTGGGTCCAGGTGATCTGGCCTACCTGTCTGGCACTCAGTTATTTAGACAGGACCATGTGTGTTCCCAGTCACAGCCCCACCTGAAGTTCAGGTGAGTTTCCAAATGGTGAACTGGTAACTTTTATACATCCACACACCTCATCTTTGGAGGCTCTGACTGATAAGGAAATTTTTGATAATTCTGAGGCCCTCACAGCTGACACAGCCCAAGTACAGCCCCCTATGGTACTCTGCTGGCTAGAGTTACTGTACTTGGGAGATAACCTGATCTCTCTTCCCCCCCCAGAAAAAACAGTCCCCCACGCACAGTGACAAATGGGATCTATAGTTCTGGTATTCCATAGGAGGCTTGTGGCTTTAGATAGGAGCACCATCAAATAGGTTGCAGATAAAGGAAACATTAAATCCATTAATATGTTACAAGGCAGAGAGAAATGGTTCTTTAAGTCTGGGTTGCCAGGATGTGACTCAGGCTCAAGACAAGGGACAACTCACTGTCTTGTAACTTCCTACCGGGGCTGATTTTTAACAGTCATCTTGAGTACTGCAGCCACCACCCATTGTTACCTCTTCACCAACAAGGAGTGTGCCTCACTTGCCCTATACCTCTGGGGATAAATTCCACCAAAAAATGGCGAGAACTGCCTATGGGAAAGTACAAGATAGTGCTTCCTGTGACTACATTTTTCTTCATTAATATGTGTGTGTGTGTGTGTGTGTGTGTGTGTGTGTGTATTTGTTTTTGGTATCTCGAGGCACGGTTTCTTTATGTAATAGCCTTGGCTGTCCTGGACTCGCTTTGTAGACCAGGCTGGCCTCAAACTCACATTGATCCACCTGCCTCTGCCTCTCGAGTGCTGGGATTAAGGGTGTGCACCACCACAGCCAGCTATATTTGTTAATTAAAAAGATAGGGCAGCCCACACGAGGGACTAAAGAGGTAAGTGCCCACCCTCTAGCCTTATTTTTATGACTTGTACTCCCTTCCCCGGGGGTGTTTCTTACTCACACATACATCTGCATGCATTTATGAGTGCACACATGAACTGCAGCTCTTTTGTTTGTAAGTGGTCAGCTTGCTGCAGCATCCACTGTGCACAGGCACACAGGTACGTATTTTATGAAATCCACTTCTTTGTTTTAATGGCTGAGCTACCCAGCCACAGCACAACAATGAGAGGCAAATGCGTCTCCATTTCTAGAATCTGCTCCAAGCTTTCTCACTTGTGACTAACGGCAAGATCTCCCAAACCCAAAGACCAAACAAACACCCAACAACCAACAAAGCCCCAAACCAAACAAAAACCCCAGTCCCCCACCTTTAGTCTGGACATGAACCCCCATGTTACACACTGCAAAGGTTTTGGCGACCAAGTTTTAATTTGAAGCTTTGAAGAAAAGTGAGAGCTAGTCCAACGTGACACGAAAGAGAAATGAACCTGCAGGTGACACCAACGGGAACAAGTAGGATGGACTCTGTAGGACACAGAAGTTGGGTGCTTAGAAGGAAATCCAAAGAACAAAACCCTCTGAACTAAGATGCGTAAACTGCACTCGGTTAAAAAGGCTGAGGTTGGCTCTGGTTGCTGTCACCTGACAACGGGGCATAATACAAAAGTACCAGACAGGCAGCCACAGGCGGGCCACACTCCTGGTTCCTAAGGCTCCATCACAACGCCATGCTAACAGCTTGCACTGTCAAATCAACAGTCTGCAGCAAATGAATGACCACTGGGGAATTGAAAGGGAGCCTCTCTGTTCCTCTCCCTGCTTGAGTGAAAACTGCCATTTGCAATCAAAGCCAGCTTGCCTTGGAGCTGGCGACACAGCACCAAGCACCTCCCAGAACCTCTTTCGGAAGAAAGCCCACAGATTCACACTAAATTGATCTCCTTTTGTTCTAGGTGAGCCCAAGAGGGAACCACCCAACCTTCAGGACTCCCTGGAGGTAGGACCGAACTCCACTCTACTAACTTTTCTTGCTGCCTTCTGCTACCTGCCTGGGGCCTCTCAAAGGCAGCACTAAGCTGTGACCTCCAATACGAATGTGAAGAGAGTTCTGCAGGAAGCTTCAAAATGGTGGGGTTTTCAAAAGTGAAACTTAAGCCCAAGGGTCTGAGCTTCAGAAATCCCTACCCAGGGCTGGCGACTTGGGTCAGCAGGGGAGCGCTTGCTTAGCATGCATGAGGCCCTAGGTTCACTCTCTAGCATGGAAAGAAAACAAGAAAAACCTTGTCTGATAAGGTACATAATGTTGACTTCCCAGCCTGCGGATTTCTTAAATGTCCTAGTTTTAGGAAGGGCGGCAGTGGGTACAGACTTGTATCACAGGCTGGCCTCACCATCCTTGTGTAGCTGAGGGTACCCTCAACCTTGGCTCCTCCTGCTTCTGCTGCTCAAATGCCACCCTCACAGGTGTGCCACCACGCTAGGTTATCAGGTGCTGCTGCTGGACCCCAGGGCTCCGAGCATGCCGGCAAGCGCTGTACCAAATGAACCACATTCCAGGCCCTGGTGCCTGGCTGTGGGCACTCTCCTGCACCTGAGAAGACTCACTCACCATCAGTTCCTCGGGTGCTGGTCTTTCCTTGGGCTGCTTCCTCATGCTGCAGAAGGAAGACAAAAGGTCCACATTTATATCTGGTTCTTTTTTCCCCCTGTTAATTTCCATCCTGGTTTCTGCTGGAATTTGGAAGTCTGCAAAATCCACCAGCTCAATGCTTGTCCAAAGCACAATATATGTTCCTGCTCTTATGCTGTCTTTGTGTCAGACTTCTGGGGACACTGTGAATCAGCCTTTTATTAAGGCTATTGTTGAAATAAAGATAAGTTTATTGTAATTTTATTTTGTAAAGGTTTATTTATTTTATTTTATCTTATGGGTGTGTTTTGCTCGAATGCTCGTATATGTAGCATGTGTGTGCCTGAGGCTACAGATGTCAGAAGGTGGCGTCAGGTCCCCTGGAATTGGAGTTCCAGGGTGCTGGCAACTAAACTCAGATCTCTGCAAGATCAACAAGTATTCTTAAGCACTGAGCCATCCCTCTAGCCCTGTAATTCTATTTTTGAGATCATCGAGGAAAGAGCAGTGCTATTATCTTCCTGACTCAGTTGTCAACTTATTTTGATCTTAAATTCAGGGAACAGTATGTTTCTATTTTGGTCACTGGATAAGAAGGAAAAAAGAATGGTGACAATCAAGTCACATGAGAAAACACTCCTTGTGCTCTCAATGTCAAGCTATAAATAAAGGTCAGAAGTGGAGATAATACTACAGGACCACACAGGGCTCCTTAACATGTCCTCTTGTCTTGCATTTATTTTAGCTAAAATGCAAGGTAATAATTCATTTCATAGCTGTGAGACAGCTAAGTTTATTTAAGCCCCTCAATGAACCACTTTCCTCATGCAAACAGTTTCCTGTCTTCCCTCCAATAGCTAGAATTAGTAGCAGTTGCATGTACTTAGCTACGTGATGAAGGACCACAAATGGTACAGAGGTGACCTTGGGAGGCTGCCAACCTGTGGCCATGCTTGTTCCAAACTCAGAGCATTTGTGAGATGAACTCATGAAAAGAGACTGCTGCATTTGCTGACAATACTTTTTTTTTTTAAATAGAGAGATTAACGATCATTTGGTAAACAAGAACCATAGTTATGAACCATTAATAACACTGAGGACATTTGCCTTCCCTATAAATAACTATATGCACCTCTCAAATGCTGCACCCATTAGGCAGTGACTCAAGCTGTCTGCAGTGGAGTTGGTAACAGTCCTGATCTGACATTCCAAGTAGCTGTATCTCTTGGGAAAACAAGGCTATTACCCACGATCACTTCTGTTTTAGCTGATATCTGTGGAGATTTCAACACAGGTTATCCCTCCCCCTGTCTCCATAAAACTTTTATATAACTGCCAATTAATGTTTTGGATAGGAGGGTGGTAATGCCTCATGCGCTGTTCTCCCTGGCTACCCAGCTCACTCCACCTCCAGGCTGCTCTCAGACCACATAGAGACCAGGCAGGTGTCGGAAATCCATGCTCTCTCTGTGATGCCCAAAACCAGGGCTCCAGGCAGCCTGGAACTGCAGTTTGCTCCTCAGTTTCTGCATAAAGCAGGCCATGATGTACTTCTGAGTGTTTTCAGGAATTATCTGACTCGGAAGTTAAGGGGTTAATTTGTCTCTGGACAAGGGCTCTAACGAACAGTTTTAATGAGCTTCAAGAGCTCATAGGCCCTGTGTTTAATTAATACGCATTCTCCCCAGTATGGCATGCTTTGGAAACAAAAGATTTTTGGAGTAAAAATAGTTTCTAAAAGCTATAGAATATGATGTATTTTAAGTAAATAGAAACAATTACAATGCTTCGATCTGGGGGAAATTTTCTTCCTCATTTTTTCTAGTGGACTATAAACCGTACGAGACATTTTCATTAAGAGGTAACATATTACACTCAGTCAAAAAGGTGATAAAGCTTGACATTTATATTAAGGAATATTTCTTGGTTTCACTTTTGTGTAACCATCAGATGGATCATGGTGTGTGTGTGTCGGGGGAGAGACAACCTACAGCCATTCCAGTCGAGCAAGGACTCTGTGCTGTGGCCCATACCACCTTGCAGTGGCCCAGAGCAAAGGCTTCTCCTGGCAGGGGCTGCTTGTGTACCTCACAAGAAGGGAGTTATAGAGGAGCTTCAGAATGTTTGCTGCTGTGTCCTGCCTCCTGCTCTGGAGATCACCATTCCAATGTCCCTAATTGCCTCTTCTCTCCGGGGTAATTCCCCATGCTGGGGTGAGCCAGAGGGCAGTGGAGCAACTGGCCTCCTGAGGCCACAGCACAGAGGTCCAGCAGGACTGGGGAGATGGTGAAAGGGCTAATAAAAGAAAGATGAGTCCTGCCCGAGGGAAAGGCCGAAAGCTGGAGGAGAAGCCTGGGCTGAGGGCTGTTTGTTTCTTCAGGCTGAAAGGATTAAAGCCTTGTATGAGGCTGCAGTGACCACTTGTGCAAAACTCTGGGTTCCCTCTCTGTTCCTCGAGGTTGAGAGGGCTTAAGGAAGGTCTCTGAAACGCTGATCTGCAGTGAGATGTGACCAAGTTGTGTTTAAAATACACCTGCAGACAAGTTACTTACTAAGAATGGGTGAATTAATAAACTGCTGCTTTTGCTATGTAACAGGCACTTTTATGGGTGACTTGAAGTTACATTAAAAAAAAAAAAAGCTTTATATGTCTACAATAGGGGCTACAAAATTATGTCTTTTTTGGGAAGAAAAGTCAAAGAGGATAACAACAGTCCTTGTGTTGGAGGGAGCCCATTCTCAGTAGTTTATTAAGATGGGGGAACCTCTGAAATATGTTCAGAACCCTTTGTGTAAATAACATTTACATAATTTAAACAATTTCTTGGCTTTGTTGCCCCAGCTGCCCAAGGCCCCCCGAAGTCCCTCCCATCTCCAAAAGGAAGCAGGGGGAGTCACAGGGTCTCAGAGAGGCTCGGAGTTAATGGCATGTATCATTTACATTGAGGGCATGACGGGTTGCAAACGGGGGCTCACCACTGAGTGATGAAATGTACGAACGGCTCCGAGAACTCTCCAAGCGGAAGGACCGGGGAATCCTGGGAGGGAGGAGGAAACAAGTCACCCAAAGTCACAGGAGGCTTTTTTTCTCTCTTCCTCTTCCTCCTACCGTGGAGGGAGGAGCGGGAATGTCATATGGCCTCATCCAATTAAAAGGACTGGCTGAGCCCTTCTCCACACAGTGAGGTAAAGATGCCAAATTTCAAGCCACACACATTTTATGATGGTGAGAAACGCGAGAGCAGAGAGGGAGGGGAGGTGAAAGAAGGACAATGACAGCCCCGGGGAGGAAGGAAGGTAGGGGAAGTGTAAATGAGAAATTAATGATTATTTAAGTAACACACAAATGGTCTTGTAATTAACAAAGAGCTGGGAAATTATTCTTGTTTTGACCTTTGTTTCTTTTCCAAGATTTGCTATTTATTTACACTTTCCTGTTATTTACAATTTTTTTTCTATATTTGACTGCTCTGAAATGCTTGCCCCTTGCTGTATATTTGCATTGTAATATTTTTGTTTCTTAATTTAAAAGTAAGACACTTTGTAGGGTAAGTTGTTTCCTGAGAAGAAATTTTACCCATTCTGCCAGTCTGGGCTGACTGTTGTGTCAGGAAGCACGCGAACTAGCGACATGAGAAACTCCCACCTCTGCAACCAGACCAAAAACCAAACCAAACCAAAACGAAAAGCTAAAAGCGAAAAACAAGACCAGGGGTGGGGGTAGGAGTAGCTCGGAAAGAGCAGAAAACCACATGGCAACAAATGACTGGGCTCTGTGACCCAGGGAGAGAACCCCATCGCCATTCGCAGAGGAAGGCTTTAAGAATTTAGGAGTTTTTCCACGAGTGACAGAGAGCGCCGCTGTGTTTATAGCGTGGCAGCTCAGGATGTAATGAAATTACACTGCAGAGTACTTCAACAGTCATCTCATTAGGCCTACAGTTGGAACAAGAGAGCCACATAAAGTAGGCAGCTGCAAATGGCTCCATTCGCGTCTATTCTCATTTGCTATTAAAAATACCTTTCGGCGCCTTTTTTTCCCCTCCCTGACACCCTACACAAAGTGCCCTGCAAAGTATGATACATGCACCTATTTAAATTAACAAAGGAATGACTTATTTTAATCTCACTGCGCTTTGGAGTGCTTTGGCCATTTGGATGAGCAATATATCATTACATACAACCTTCCAGCGCTGCAGGCTAGGAACTCAGAGCATGCAGCATTTGGTGGGAGCCAAACAATTTCTCTAGCACACAACTGTGTCAAATGCATGCATGTATTCATTATGGAGAACGAGAGGAAATAGCTTTGATGTGGTGGAAAGCAGAGGAAGATAAAGGCACCTCTGCACTGTGCGTGTCATTATCAATGGTGGCAGATAGACACAACCGAACAGCCTCCTATGTGATTAGTAAATATACATATAATTGCTGTGGCCAATTATCAGAAAAATGAGATCAGTAATTACAAGACAGAAAATTAACTAGAACTCTTATTAAGGCTTTGTTTCCAATTCAAACAGTTTGGAAACTGCTGGAAAATACAATTAAATCAAAAGGAACTGAGGGGCCAAACCAGCCCCCCCCCCCAAAAAAAAGGTATGTGTGAGAAGATGAACAAGCTGGGCTTTTGCATGTGCACACTCTGAGTTTATTCATCCAGCAGAAGCAAGGGAGGGGATGGCTGCAATTCCAAACTTGAAATTGTCATCAGTACAGAAAGCCTTCCAGGAGGAAAGAAAACAAAGGAAAGCAAAAGGGGTGTGAAATAAAAGCTCATCAACTTCAAAGCATCGGGCACAGGCAATCCACAGAGCAGGAGGAAGAGGCTACTCAAAAGGCGGGAGACCCACTAATAACAAGACCAGCCCTCCCCCGTAACACCGCTGCAAAATGGCCACAGAAGTCCCATTGGTTTGAAAAGCAGAAATAAAACATAGTATCAATTTCAGACCTGGTCTGTTCCGAGGAAAGGCATCTCACACACACACACACACACACACACACACACACACACACACACACACACACACACACACACACACATATGGCCTGGGTCAAGAAATGACATTTTAGCTGGGTGTGGTTGTATACACTTTTAGTCCCAGCGCTCAGAAGGCAGATGGATCTCTTGAGTTTGAGGCCAAGCTAGTCTACATAGTGACTCCCCAACCGGCCAGGGCTATATAGTGAGGCTCTGTCTCAAAAAAAAAAAAAAAAAAAGGACAAAGAAAAACCCCAGAAATGGCATTTTGTGTCTTCAATAAGCATGAGAAGGTAGTTAAAAGTTAAAGACACAAAGATTAAAAACTCTATCTGAGAAGCATTGTTACTGCATGGACCTTTTCTTTCGTGTGTGTGTGTGAGACTCCAACTATCTGGTGACCATTGTAAAATTTACTTATTTATTATTTTTCAAGATAGGTCTTACTCTGCAGGCCAGGCTGCCCCTGAACACACAGAGATCCACCTGCCTTTGCCTCCTGAGTGCTGGGACTAAAGACACACACTGTCAGGTCCTGCCCAGTAGGTGCTTTCAAACTTAGTATTTAGGAAAATAAAGCTTAATATCTTAATGTGGAGGAATATTTACCAAGACAGTTAAACGTCTGGACAGGACTCTACAAAGCTCCTGTATAAAACCCGGTGCTAATGTGGCCTTGGATTGAAGGTGGGACGCCAAGAGCCAATGGTGAGTTAGAGGCGCCGGGCAGCCAGATGCGGCAGCGGAAGAGAAACAAGGCATGGAGTACCGTGCGTGGATATTTAATTTTATTTAAGACCTAATATCGTAGCCTGTTACATCCCTCATATTATGAAACTATGGAAAACTGGGTGGTAGCCGTGAATAATTTATTTTACTTCTGAAAACACTAGCCCATGTTGACTTTGGAGAGCCACGGAGAGCAGATTCTCACCTCAGTGGGGCCTGGAAGAAATCACTCACCGGAGATGTGTGTGTCTGTTGGGGGGGGGGGCGTTCTAATCTCATGTGCGTGCTGCCGGATACTTCTTTCTCATTTTAAAACCCACGTCTCTCGCATGCCTCAGGAAGCCTGTTCTGAGAAGCAGAGGGCTGGCTAGGGGGTGGGTAGAGGGAGCAGAGGCAAAAGTGGCCGTGGAGAACTCTGTGTTCCATAAAAGCTGTCAACACGCTGAGAGCGGGCAGACAGCTTGAGAGTGTCCATACTGCTGCAGACACTTTTCAAGCACATTTTTAAAAATCTTTTTTTAAAAAAATAAAATAAAAGTAGGAGCTAGTGTAGCTCTGGATGAGAAAGCCCTCTGAGAATACGCCAATTTTGTTATTTTGTTCAACTTTTAGGGAAGGAGCGAGGTCAGGCACAAACTAAACTTTGGGCTTTGGCTTCCCAAGGGTGCATCGGAGGGGAAGCACCCCATCATCTCGGAGGGGAAGCACCCCATCATCAAGAGGCCAGAGGGGACTGAGACCCATCCCGAGGGATTCAGGGGCCCTAGTAAAGTAGATGCTTCTACATATAAAAAAATGTCCTCTGTCAACTGGGCTCAGGCAAGGGGGAGAAATGCATTTGGAACTGGATGTGTTGACTGAGGAAGCGGGTACACTAGCGCCTCAGAAGTCCTGGTGGGAACCAGGAGAAACAGGCATTAGAAGTCACCTCGAGGGCTTTCTTGTTTGGATGCTTTTCATAAGCATCTAAGCATTAAGGACCAGACCGCAGGAGTGGGCACAATCTTAGCCAAAAGCTTTAACCTGAGACTCAAATCCCCAAACAACTTTAGAATCCTGCTAAGGGCCACAAGCCAGATCCTGCCACCAAGCAGGCAACTGCTAAATGACAGCAGCCACCATGAAGCATTTCAGTAAGCAGTTCTGTGCATGCAGGGGGACAGTCTGCCAGTCTCAGAGGTTTCATAACTATCTGGTCAGCCCCTTCTGCTAAACAAGCACACATACAGGCAGGTTGCACACCAGAGAACAGCGAAGGACACTGGGAAAAAAAGTTTGAATGATGCCTTTGCCTTGTGAGTAATGAACAGTTCAGAGAGGTCAACCCATTACAACCGAAACTGTTTAATTATTAATTATGCACAATCTCTGAGCAAAGGGACAAGTCCAGAATGTTTAATGTGTGTGCTAACTTCAACTGGACTCTCTCTCTGGGTATTTTGTTATTAGCACTTGTCAGCAAGGTATTCAGGCATAAAAAAAGACAAGAGGCAGAAAATCGTGTGTGTGTGTGTGTGTGTGTGTGTGTGTGTGTGTGTGTGTGTGTGTGTGTGTATACCTCCACATTCACTGAAGTGGAAGAAGAGACTTAAAGACACTCAGTCCCAACCGTAGCTGCTGCCAGCTCACACACTTGTGACTGACTGCAAGGGCAGGAAGGTGAGTATTCCAAATCAGAAAACGTAAATGAGAAAATGCTTTTGAACAACTGACTTAAAAGGGAGGTCACTTTTGTAAAAGGATATCTTGTTTGAGAACCATATTTTTTGGCTTTAAAAGGGTCCCTGTGAAGCTGGAAAGGGAATGCTTTTCCAGTGGGTTGTATCCCAGCACTGGATGGTCACAACTGCTTGCAACCCCAACTTGAGGGGCTCTGACACCCTCTTCTGTCCTCTGTAGGCACCTGCACGCATATGCCTACATCTACATGCACACATACATATAATTAAAAAAATAAAAATAAATCTTTGAAAGAACCTCTGCCATTAATGTTTGTGTCTCTAGTGTCTCTTACTCCTGTCCCCACAAACAATCACATGTCATGTTGTAAGATGTAATTGAGGCCAGTGCCCAGATCTGTGCCCATGTTAGCTTCCCAGTTGCTATACTGTGTTAGACTTAGGACTGAGTTGTAGGTGGGAAAGTAGGTATCACTAGTGTCTCCAAGTACATGCGCATCTAAAATTATATTAAATGACAATACTTAAATAGAAAAAGCTATTTCAAAAAATTCCTAGCTGGGCATGGTGGCACAAACCTCTAATCCCAGCACTCTGGGAGGCAGAGACAAGCAGATAGCTGTGAGTTTGAGGCCAGCCTGGTCTATAAAGTGAGTCCCAGAACAGCCAAGGCTACACAGAGATACCCTGTCTTGGGGGGCGGGGGAACAAAGAAAAAAGAAAAAGAAAAAGAAATCCTAGGAAGCTCAAATTCTTAGACCTCTGCTTTGTCACAATCCAAAAAAGTTGAGGGACTTTTGCATAAAAAATATATCTGAGGACTTCAGTTTTATGTTCATCTAGAATTAAGGATGACAACGGACTTTTATAACAATGTGGTGGTTAATTCAAACACTGTTAGACTTCAACACGAAGCACTGCCCCAAATGGTGAGTTATGTATTTGCTCCGCACAGGACCACCTACCTCATCAAAGACAATGAATCTGAGTCTGGCACTGTGGGAAGGCTGAGACTAATACCAGGGAGCAGTGGATGTGAACCTTTGCTCTCTAGCTGTTTTCTTCCCCCACTCCAGGGAGCAAAAGGGGTCTGAGCACCATGAGCGTGTCTACCTGCTAAGATACAGCTGTCCCTCCAAACAAAGACTGTATTTTACTGACAGGGAAGGGAATGGGCTAACTAAACAATCTTGGAGGTACTGACTTTGTGTGTGTGTGTGTGTGTGTGTGTGTGAGACCAATGTTAAATGAAACACAGTAAAGCCTTCTAAAGAGCGAGGGGCTGGGGAGATAGCTCAGTGGTGCACAGGATGAGGACTGGGGTTCAGATCCCAGCACCCATGGGTGTGCTCCTGAAAATACCTGTAACCCAAGCATGAAGGGGAATAGAGACAGGGTGGTCATTAGGGCTGGCCGCTCCAGGCTCAGCGAGGGCCCCTGCCTCAAAGGACAGGTGGGGAGTGATAGAGAGCGCCTGACCAGACAGCCCTCTGGCGTCAGCACATACATCTTGACACATGTGTACACCCTACACACATGTGCCTGTCCCCCTCCTTCCTCACACACATATGCAAAAGAGTAAGCTTTCTAAATTGTTTTATTTTATTTTATTTTTTTGAGATAGGATCTCTCTATAGAACCCTGGCTATCCTGGAACTCACTGTGTAGACCAGGCTAGCTTTGAACTAAAGGCATGTGCCACCACCTCTGGCCTGCCTCCTAAGTTCTAGAATATAGCCCATTTTTAGATATATTGTTGCTACCGCACCAACCCAGTAAGACGTTAACATTAAAGGATCACATGAGCCAACACTGAATCATGTTCTATATTTTAAGGCTAAGTCTTTTAATTTGAGGCTGATGTCCCTGCGGTTTGGCCAAAGCATATCTGGTCTTAGGTCCTGTGGTTCATACTAATTAGCACAGCAATCTTAGATCATTCAATTTCTACTCATGGTGCTGGGGTCAAAGGTTATTTGTTATTTCAGTGGCTTCAGGTCAGGTTTTGCTGTCAGATCCCAAATTGGTTTTTGATCCTCACTGTTCACTCCTTATGCTTGCCACCTCTGTGTGTGACAACTGTCAGGATTCACAGGCCACGCCGTGCTTTTGGCGAGGAGAAATGCCAGGGCCAGGGATGTAGCCCGGCGGGCACAGTGTGTAAGCCTCAGGTTACATCCACAGCCTCATGGAAAACTGGGTGTGGTGCTACATGCTTTCAACACCAGCACTTGGAAGGTGGGGGCTAGAGGACCAGAAGTTCAAGGCCATTCTTGGCTACTTAGGAAGTTCAAGATGAACGTGGAATATAAAGACTCTGTCTTTAGTAAGCAAAATCCAATAGCAAAAGAGAAGAAAATTAGATACTCCCCCTTTTGTTAAATATATGTACAGACAAGAGCTAGCATATAAACCAAAAGCTTCCTGTGCAGTAGGTAATTGAGGTCTTGGGGACACGGGCTCAATGGGTAAGAGGGTTTGCTGTGCAAATGTGGTGTCTTGAGTTCAAATCCCAAGAACCTGCACAAAAAGTAAGATGTGGTCATGTGTACCCGTATCCCCAGCTCTGTGTGTGTGTGGGAGTGGTGGCAGGGTTAGATCAGTGGGGGCCATCAGACTCCCTCTGGGTTTGGCGAATGACCATGTCACAAGGTAAAGAATGACAAGAGTAGGACGCCCAACGACCTCCTTTGACCTCTGTGCTCACATAGGTGTATGTTCCCACATACATGTGTACATATACCTTACATAAATACAGAGCATACATGCTCACATATACACATGTTAAAAAAAAAAGTATGTGGCGGCTTATAGGAAATTTGTACGTTTTAACACTTTAAACGTCCTTTAGGGCTGTATGTGCATACTTCTTGCTGTTATGACTGCTGGACAGAAGAGAAAGTTAGGAAGAAAGGTGCAGGTGTTTCTGCTGGGTAGGTATCCCGCTACAGACATGAGCCAAGCCTCAGTGGAGACAGAGCTTACTGAAGAGCACGGCCACCTCACGGCCTGAAGTGCACTCTTTATTCCATGCTGAGATGAACTTGCCCAACTCGGGGAGTGTTCTGAGGCCAGCACTGGGGCAGGAGCGAGGCTCTGCATTAGCAAAGCGTTTGACAACATCAACAGAGAAGATGGCCTCTGAAGGCTCAGCTGGAGCCCAGAGCCCCCTCCACCCACACCACTCCACACGGGGCCTGAGCCCCCTCCACCACACCGCTCCACACGGGGCCTGAGCCCCCTCCACCACACCACTCCACACGGGGCCTGAGCCCCCTCCACCACACCGCTCCACACGGGGCCTGAGCCCCCTCCACCACACCGCTCCACACGGGGCCTCAGCCCCCTCCACCCATAGCACTCCACACAGGGCCTGAGGCCCCTCCACCATAGCACTCCACACGGGGCCTCAGCCCCCTCCACCCGCTCACCGGGCCTCAGCCCTCACCACACCGCTCCACACGGGGCCTCAGCCCCCTCCACCACACCGCTCCACACGGGGCCTCAGCCCCCTCCACCACACCACTCCACACGGGGCCTGAGCCCCCTCCACCACACCGCTCCACACGGGGCCTCAGCCCCCTCCACCACACCGCTCCACACGGGGCCTCAGCCCCCTCCATCACACCACTCCACACGGGGCCTGAGCCCCCTCCACCACACCACTCCACTGGGCCTGAGTAGAGATAGTGAAAGATGATTCAATTTCCACCCTGGGTCACCCCATGTCTGGGATTGCCAGACATGACAAATTATACATGTGGGCATTTTGGTGTGAAGTTCTGTCTGCTGGGTCTGGCCTGACAGTAGCAGTTCATTTAACCTGTCTCCGATGGGCCTGGAAGCAGGGGTTAAAGGCCTGAATTCTCCCTACCGAAACATCCACCCTGCCCATAAACCCTTCAGTCAAGGGAACCAGCTGCTGGCCAAGAGAACGCCACCACCAGATGGCTTATAAAAACCCACACTGCACAAATGAATAGGTCTAAAGGAATTTGTCTCTGGGTAATTTGAAACTGACATCACAGATATCTTTTCAGTCATATATGTTTTACAAGTTCCTCAATATGAGGGTGAAAAAGAAATATATTTGCTATCAATGTCATAATGAACCGGTTACTATACTTATTTTGCTGTCATTAAAAGATTTACACAAAGACTTTCTAAACATGGCAAAAATCTGGTGTTTTAGAAAATTCTTTGAAAACAGAACTGGAAAGTGGGTTTGTCTTCTAAACTATCTGAGGTGGCTCCCTTCCCAAAGCCAATGAGCATCTTTTTTCTTTTTATTTTGGGTTCTTGCTGTTCATAAGCTACAGGGAATGGCGTTATTTAGAGGTGCCCATATGCACCTTCGCACACACTCAGTCACACACACTCACAGTCACACACACCTCCCTTTCCTGCAGCTTAGGCACAGCTGCAAAAGCACACTTCGCCTCATAGCAACGGGGGTTTCATTTACAAAAGTACAGCCCACTACGGTCCTCACTCTCTGCAGCTTCCCAGTGCATTTCATAAAAAACACTGCCACAGATAATCAAGCGTGACCACTGACATGCACAAGATTGAGTTTTAGGGCCCATTAAATGAGCTCACCCTCCTGGGAAGTCGCGCTCAGGCTGGTCTGGGGTAATTATTCAGGGACTCCTACCTGTGGTTTTACCGTGTCCCCACATAGTGTCTGAATTCATACACTGGTAAGGTCAGCCTTTTTTTCCTCAGGAAAGTCCAGCTTCACACGCTTGATTCAGGACCTACATTATTACGCTAATACACGCTACTGGCAGTTTACCAGGTTCTCCCTGCAGAAGAGCTGATTAAACGCTGTTGTACATGAAGCTATAGTAAGAAAAAAACCAAAAACCAAAAAACAAAAAAACAAACCCCCAAACCAAAACCAAACAAACAAAAAACGGGAGAGAAAAATAACCCTCCATGGATCAGAAATGGAGGACTAATCTCTCTTTGCAGACTCCTCAGCTGCACAAAGGCACCCGATCCACTCACACTGCTAAACTACAAGAACCTGGCAGGTCCGCGTCCTGAAAACTCAACAAGCCAGAACGCCATCAAGTCAGACTCGGAGAATTCACTGCAAACCCAGAGTCCACGCCCCTTGCCACACCGTGTGTCCCCCTGAATGTTCACTCAACTGTTAGGATAATTACTGCCACGTGCCACCTGCACTGGGAGCTATGGAGAAGGGGAAAACCGTAAGTGAACTCGAGTGAACTTGAGGAGTTCGGGCAGCATCTGCTTACATTTTTAACCAAACCCAAAGGCCCATCCGCTGCAACAGCAAGCTTGGGATTGTATGTGAAACCGTGCTACACTTAGCTCCATAGAATTAACAGGGAGGGAATTTAAAGCTGGCTGAAGGAGATACTGCATCAGTTTAAAATTAGTTAATATGAGAGAAACAAAGGGGGGGGGGTTGGGAGGATATGAAACAAAACAAAACAAAACTACACACTGTGAAATGAACAAGTTCAGTTAGAACGTTCACCAGGATTTGGGAAATCATAATGCCATCTGCTACCCTGGACCCCAGAACATCAGGGATCTCGGGGGCCCAGCCGCCTCCATTTCCAGGAGGAAGGAAGACAGCCGCCTCCATTCTGGAATGGCCGACCAGTTCATGGTCTCTTCTGAGAGCATTTCACTTCTCACATGAGCATCTCCCCTGGCTTAGGGAAGCTAACATCAGGCAGAATCATTACAGCAACCGACCCTGGCAACCAACTTGGGTTCAGGGTGTGAAGGTCCCATCATGGCGGATTAAATGAGCACTGTCCTACGGCGGGGTAAGACTTCACAATAGCGCAACATGTTAAATGGCAGCAGCCAAAACCGGCCCCACCGGGCAACTGTCCATTCACACGATGCTATTCACAGGCCTCCGCCACCACGAAATTAATTCATTAATAATACATCAGGCTTTGTGGACAATTCAAAGAAACAACACAAAGCTACGATGTATCCTGTCTGGTCTAAAGATTCTCGGACGCTCCCTCCCAAATCAGGATAAGATAAAAAATCGCAGCAATGGATACATTAGTATTTTGGTTAGTGAAAAAGGAAAAAGTGGAGAAAATTTCTCCACTGAATTTGCTCAGTGCCACTAAGAATTCATAAAAACATAGATTTTTCAGCATTAGATAGTAAAGCATGTTAGTAATAATAGTAAGTACAACTGTGTTTTGAAAATTGTTTTTTTCTCTTCCTTCAAGTGACTTTGAACATCTTTTAGACTATCAGAGAGAAAAAAATTTCTCTTACATTGTTTCTCCTATAACATTTTTTAACTAATTCCTCCCTCCCACGAACTCATAAATATGAATTAAATATAATTATAAGTGAACAGAACATTAACTTTTGGATTACTGCTGTGTTTTTGTAGAATGTTAATGTCATTTCTAAAGAAGCAGCTATTGTCAATAGAAGAAAGTAATTACTAATGGAATCTAGCCTTAACCTATTTGCAATCTTCAAACCAGCCAAACTGCATTAATTTAAACACACTGGACGTTTCAAAGGAGGTATCAGGTCTCTAAAGACTGACTCACACAAAAGTACTGGCTTCCAGGTTTCCAACGATACATCCTCCCATCACCGTGAGACATAGGTCTAGCTAATACACGGCTGGAGGACAGGACTGCTGTGTGCATCCAGGTGCACTGGCTCGCCAAGTTTCCGAGGCCTCCGCCATTAACCCACACATGCTGCAAGTACCAGAGAGAAACCTCATCAGACAGCTTCCCCTTTGCCAGGGAGGGGCGGGTGCTGACACATGGTCAAAAGTGCTGCCTGCGTGGGCTGCTGAGGGTCAGGCTGGGGCTCCTTTTCCTTTAGAACACGTGTAGTTATGAGCTGTGGAAGTGCCAGGACCTCTGTGTGCTGCCCGCAGGGGAGGTGGAAGCTGGCTGTGGCCCTTCTTGCTGGTTTCAGAACCCAGGGAAGGAGAGCAGGACATTGACCCCTTAGACTTTCTGACTGTGGAGCGGGTACTGTTAGGTAATCATATTCTCAAAGACTTTCCCTAATACTCCCCTCTGCTCACAGCCCAGAACCTTCTTAGAAATGATTCATTCTTCAGAGAACAGCTCTTTCCCGCTTTCCTTCCCTCCCACTCTTGCCTCGAAGATAGCAGAAACTTAATAGCCAACTCTTTTGGCTTTACCACTGAGCTACACCCTGCTGCAAACTACAGTTAATTCTTCAAGGCCTGGAATCACTATATAGGTGACAAAACTGAACTCCTCTCGGAAGTTCCATGTGTCTCCGACCCATGAGATAGATGTCCCTGAAATCACTATGCTGTTGGGATGACCTTGGACTCTGGGGTTGACAGAGCTAACGAATGATGTTTTAGGGGATAGCCAACAAATTTTAAAAATATGCATGTGCATGGGTTTATGTGTAGCATGTATGCACATATACCTATGGAGACCAAAGGACACTGGATATCCTAGAAAGAGTGTTGCAGGTGGTTCTGAGTCACCAGATATGGGTGCTAGGAAATGAACTGCAGCCTCTGCTAGAGCAGTTAGTACTCTTAACCACACAGCCATCTTTCCAGCACAAATAGTCAAGATTAAAAAAAAAACAAACCCATAACCCATGGACTCCTGCACCGGATGCTGTAGGGAGCTGTGTAGAGAGCCAAGTGACCCAATGCTCATTACATCAGAGTAGCTGCTTGCTACTCTGTTTGCTAGGGTGGGGTTCTGAGTAACATTAACGAGGGATTTAGAGGTATGTGAAAACTAACTTTTTTTTCTTCAAAGATTTATTTATTGTATTTATTGCATGAGTACTTTATCTGCAGAAGAGGGCATCAGATAACATTATAGATGGCTGTGAGCCACCATGTGGTTGCTGGGAATTGAACTCAGGACCTTTGGAAGAGCAGGCGGTGCCCTTAACCACTGAGCCATCTCTCCAGCCCATGAAAACTAACTCTTAAATTATTTTTAAAGGAGTTTTTTTTTTTGTTTGTTTGTTTGGTTTTTTTTTGGGAGCGCTGAGACCAAACTCAGGGCCCCATGCCTGATGCATTCTACAACTGAGCTAACCCCTAAGCCATGAAAATGAATTCGGGAACCAACAGGAAGATACAATCTCATTTGTAAATGCTTTTAAAAGTATGATTAAAAAAATCAAAACCACAATGAGCCCATCATGGTGGCACAAGCTTTAATCCTAGCATTCTGAGGTGGACCCAGGAAGCTCATGAGTTTGGGCCATATAAATAAGTCTATGTCTGAGCTTCTAACCCTCTCAGACGTCATTTCATAGCAACTGTGTCCTTTACACACCTACCAGCCCCTTATGAGGGCTTTGCCCTCTCTAAGGACCAGTCAACACAAGCTCTTCCTGGTGTCACAGCGATTACAGGCATCTTCTGGGAGGCAAGTGAATGCTGCCTAGCTGTTAACAGTTAGCCCATGAGTCTCTTTACTGGCCATTTGCAGGTCTTTGGAATAAAGTTATTCAAATCCCTGCTCAGTTGTCTTTTCTCTTTGCCTCTGACTTGTGTCTTTACATATTCTGGATGCTAGACTATTATTTTTTATTTTGTTTCCCCAACCCCCAAAGTTGCTCAGGATGGTTTTAAACTTATGGTCCTTCTTCAACCGTCCTGAGGGCTGAAATTCATTCTTTTGTTTGTAGCTGAAAACAACTCTGCTTTTGCCATGTGATGCTCTTGACATCTTTGTCTGGAAACATGGGTATGCACCCCAGGCTATTTGTGACCCCCCCCCTGCCCCCGGCTCTATCCCAGGTTCCTGCCTTATGCCATAGCCACACTACTTGATTGCTACAATTTTGCTATAAGTTTTGAAATACATCAAACTTTTCCCACCTCCTGACTGTTCTAGATGCTTTGAAGGTTTTAAAGGGTTTAATGATGCATATATCTGTGGATGGGCCACTGCGCATGCAGTCCAGAGCACTGTGTCTCTTCAAGCTGGAAGTCTATGTGATAGTGAGTGCTATGGGTGCTGTGAACGGAGCTCGGGTCCTCTGCAGGAGCAGCAAGTGCTTTTACCGCACACTGATCTCCCCAGCTCTGTCTGGCTACTCTTAAGTCCTTGTATTTGCATACAAAATTTGGAGTCAGTTTATTCATTTCTGTATAAGACATATCCCAGTAGGTACCCTGGCAGGAATTACATCTACTCTGCAGATCAACTGGGATATCATCACCTTGTTATTTTTTTTAAAATGATAATTAGTTAATATGTTTATTTAGTGTATGTGTGCTCTTGCCACATTTGGGTGTGGAATTCAGAGGATAACTTGTGTGTACGTGTGTGTGTGTACGTGTGTGTACGTGTGTGTACGTGTGTATACGTGTGTGTCAGTTTTCTCCTTCCACCACGAGGGTCCCAGGGACTAAACTCAGGTGGTCAGGCTCAGGGACAAATGTTTTAAGCTGCTGTATCATCTCACCAGGGCAACATCATCTCCCTAAAGTGGAGCTTTTACTACATAGAAAAGATTCCCCTTTATTAGCAGTTTTAGTTTCTTTCAATATTTTATAGTTTGTTTTTTCTTTTCTGCAGCTACAACACAAACTGCTTTGTCTTGTTCAATCTGTGTACAGAGATTATAGAAACACAAATGACGCCTGCGCACTGATGCTGCTGGCTGCAGCCAATGGACCCGTTTCTTAGGAGGGATTGTTCTGTCTTTTCTAGGGCTTTGTCTATTTGCCAACGTATTTCTAGCTTCACCTCCTTCTCCCTGATCTGGACGTCCTTCTACACAGACATGCCTGGCCAGCGCTGAGTGGGAGACGCACTTAGTCTTTCTTGACTTTAGGGGGGATGGCCTTTTTCCTGTAACATGTGCTGGCTCCTGGTCAGTGTCCTTTATCAAGGTCCTGCTCCCGTGGTCGCCTTTCCTGGGGATCCTTATTAGAGGGAACAGAGGGATGTTCTAGGCCTTGCCATTCTCAAGGCCAGAATCTCCTTTCTATGTGACTGGAGAGAGGAGTCGGTATTCTCAGGGTTACCACAATTTAGCCCAGGCCACTGTTTATCCACACTCCAGTCCTAGGCTATGAGAAGTAGGGAAAGTTGGCTCATTTTAGAGACCAACACACAGTCATTATTTCTGAGCAGGTATAAAGCATCACTCCAACAAATTCACTTTTTATGTGTAAAACGAATAAACAGAAGTATAAATCAGGGATTTGTTAATGGTTCTTTTGAGCACCTACAGATGCTAGGCAAGACTTTATGTTTAGTTATAATATACCTGAAATGTATGTATATGCTTAGAGTAATAACCCATTTTTCTGGTTGTCATATTTTAGACAACACAAACATTCTGGAATACATCTGTGATCTCAAAAAATGATTTATAAGATAGTTTCAGGTATTTCTGCCAGCATTTATGGTTTCTCCTTTTTTAATCTAGGCAACTCCATTTCTCTTTTAAGACTGAGTTTAAATGCAATTCCTCCTTACCCACCCCACCCCTGGCTCTGCTGCACCATCCTACACCGAACCATGCTTATCGGCTCTGTGTACACCTCTTTCCCAAGGATGTGGACCATGTAGGGCCAACCGACTCCTGGGCAGAGTTCCCTTTAGACTTCCTAGTTCGTAGCCCCTCCACCCACTGACAATTCCACTAGCTGGCTTGAGAGACCTTGGGATCTGATGACACAGGCATCAGTGTTCCATGTTGTCGCTCCACTGTGACAATCCCTATCTGGCCAGCCCTTTGCTGCCAGCCATGCTGGGAGCCCAGGAGTGGGAAGTGGAGGAACCTCTGGTGCTACAGCGTGAGTGTTGGCCCAGCCCAGGGGACCATGCTCTACCTTCCTACCCTGGCCTGGAAGCCCATTCCTTCTGGGTCTGAGGCTGTCCTGAGTGTTCTTAGCTTAGGCACCTGATGACTATGTGCCAAACGAATACAGGCCCATCCATTCTACTGCGTCAGAGGGACCTGAGCTTTGTTCTCCCTCTTCAGACAAAGCTGTTGGATCTTACAGTGACTACTTGGGGATTTGATTTCATTTGATATATTTTAATTTTCCTAGGGTCACCATTAGGAGTGCCAAGACCAAAGGCAGACCTGTTTAGATAGCATGTAGGTAGTTCCTGACAAGAACAACAAGTAACCACAAGAAGAGAGGTAGTCTCCAGAGAGAACACAGAGGGGGGCACCAATCAAAAGGCACGGCTGAGCCTGGAGGCACTTGGCACTATGATTTCAAGAGGGCCAAGAACACCACTGAGTGTCAAAGCCAAACACATAGCTACATTCAGTGACAGTACAAGTCAGCTCTGGTACTTTCACAGCCCTAAAGGACATTGGTATATTCAAGTTCAGTTTAACAACACATTGCAAGCACAGACCAGAATCTCGGAGAAAATGCTAAAGGTCATTTGCTACCCTGTCAGTAGGCTGCCAAGGATACACCTTTCTTTTTAGAATATAAATTTTTCATGGATAGCAGAGACAGTAATAACATTTCTGTTATATAAAGGATCTGTTGGATTCCTGAGGGTACTGGGTACATACAGCACCAGGGCGTAGGGTCTTAAGAAGTTCTCCTGAGACTTACACCCTCAGCTAGTTGGCTCCAAGCCACCTAAAGCAGACTGGATTGTACAGACTTCTGACAGGAGCTTAGTAGTCTGGTTGCCTTGGCTACTCTTCCAGCTGCTGGCCTGTGGGCCGAGCAAGTCTCACCTTTGGGGTTCTTATGCTCCTGTTTAGTTTTGGTGTCTTCCGCTTGGACATCTGGTGGCTAACTCTGGCTCTACCTCACAGCTCCATCTTTGACTCTCAGAGTGGCTCTGGCATTCCCCTCTGGGTCTTCTGTCTACCTGGGTGTTGATTCATCACTGTCCACTCTCTGTTCTGCTCTGGTCAAGGTTAAGTTGAAGCCAGTAACCTGATATGTCACACTAGGATTTGCTACTATTGCATTGTATATGACTTGAAATGTGCCTGAATTGGGCTCCCTTTGCAGGACTTAAAAAAATGTATGTGTATGCCCGTGTGTAGATATGTGCATGATGCTGGTTCCCACTTAGGTCAGAGGCATGGGATCCAGGTTGTGAGCCACCCAGCCTGGGAATTGAACTAGAGTTCTGTGCAAGACTAGCGCATTATTTTAGTTACTGACCCACCTCTCCAGGCCCTGGTGAAACATTTTGACCTGACTTTTCTGTAACAATATAAGCAACACACACTAGCATCAGATCCCCAATTCCTGACTGGTTATAGTTACTTACAGAAACTCTGAAAGTTAGATGTAAATGAATCTACGGGAGTATTCACAACCTCACAGGCCTCAGATGAACCGAAGCCATCTATACCGAATGCTAGTACACAGTACAGCAGAGTCACCAATGGGAAGTCCAACTCTGTGACGGGCCCGGGATTCTGCTTTGCTTGTTTGTTTAATGTGACATTGGGTCTCACAATCATGATAGCCCAACCCAGTCTCAAACTTATAGTCCTCCTGCCTCTGCCTCCTGAGCGCTGGGCTTGTGGACCACTGTATGAGGAACACCCTGTACACAGTGATGAGCGACACACACAGGGACAGGCACAGTGAACATAAAACTGACCCATGCTTTCTCTGTTGGCATGATGTACCCTGCCTAAGGCAGCTCATCTGGCTGGTCCTTTCCTAGCGACCTTGATGAGATTTGAGACGCTCGCTCTTCCTACTGTTGGTGTACGATGTCACCTCAGTTTTAAGATCAACTTGGTTTCAGTTGAAGACAGACTCAAGGTCTACGTTTGCAGAAAGAAGGGTTTTGGAGTAAGCAGGGCTACTAAATTCTATTTTTCTTTTGTCTGAGGGAGAAAGGCTATAAGGAAGAGAATTCCACTTAAGCACACTACTATTATTGTCTTCAATATGACTCTCTAATATTTTCAAGTCTCGTGATTTTGCCCAAATTAAACAAGTAAAATATTTTAAATGTATAATGACCATCTTATCTTGAAATAAGGAATGGAAACATCTATTTGACCCATAAAATCTTCAAACTAGCTCTGTGATGACACATGTATCCTCAGTGAGGAAGATGTGTACCTGGGTGTTTTGATGCCCAGGGGCCAGGCACACCAAGAGTGCTGGAACCCAGGAAACGGCTCAGGCTGTCCATTTGACTGGCTAGGCCAAGTTTCCCTGGGCACTTCCCCAAGCAAAACTGGAGGGGAAATCTCAGAAAATGGCTTAATTAGGAGGATTCTGATGGGGACAGGATGCTTTTGGAAACCAGGATGACAGAGATATTAATGAGCTATTAGGTCCAGGAGGCCTGTCTGATATTTGAGGTAATGGACTTTACATTTGTTTCAGGATGATGCCTTCATTTCCACACCAACCTGGTTTATGGCTTGCAGGGGATATCTGGGCTGGCAGGTGCACACAGGAAGGACTTGAGAGCCCTGCACTCACTGCTGCTGCGGTGTGCATGTGCTTGTCCTTTTCCTAGGAGGATCTTTTTTTTCTCCCAAATCTCATAACTAGTTATGCAGATGTTTAATTGAGAAGAATTGCTATGAAATTACTGTTTGTTTGTTTGTTTTTTCCTTTCAAACTTTCCTATCTGGACCACTTATTGTCTCTCTTCTCTATTTACAAATGCTCTAAACATTATAAAATTTAAGTTTTAAAAACTAAACTGTGCTAGGGCGCTGAGGTTTTTGAGGAAGTTATAGTGTGTTGGCTGAGAGCCCTGTGCCCTGTGTGACTGCTGTCGGAAGAGCTGAAGTCAGAGTAAGGAGCAGAGTCAGCTGAGGGAGGCAGAGGAGCTCCAGGGAGGCGGAGGGACAGCGGAAGTTCAGGGGAAGGATGCTCAAAGCAAGAGAAGGTAGGAAGAGGCTCCTTACCAGAATAGTAGGAGACTCAAGAAGTTAGGGGCAGATTCTCCAGAAAATGCCTTAGGAGGTAATTAACGCTCAACTATTGACCAGAGCTTTGAGCAAGCCCCTCCCCCCACTTTAACTGTGATTTGCTTTGATGGTTAGAACCAGAAAGGCCGATTTGATCCAGCTTGTTTCTATTCCTTCAACTCTGACCCTCCTCTATGGAAGGCCTTGCAATGTCTTTTACGGGAGGAGCGATGCCGCTTTAATTTCCATCCCCATCCCCATCTGGTCAGGAAGAGGATCAATTAATAATATCATGTTTTGTCTTCAGGGCCTCTGACATCCCTTAGGACCAGCCTGTGGGACAGTGTCATCACAGCGCTTCTCAGCCCGGATGGGGACAGCAGGATCCAGGACAAGGCCAGCTCGTGTAACACAGCTCAGAGCATACCACACAACTTGCTTCGAGGATGTTGGGCATTGTGCTTCATTAGGAAACAAAATATAAGCTTTCCACACCATTAGGGATGACTTTAGGAGTGGAAAGCACATAAGACGATGCCTCACCTCATCAACAATGCACTGCAGAAGCTGGAGAGGCTGCGATGGGGAAGGAGAGAGGGAAAGTATTAGCCTGTGTGCAATATCTTTACAGTGGAGTGGAAAGAAAAAAATCATTAATGCAATAAAATATAGCAAGATTAATCAACAACAGCAAACTCTTATAAAAACATGGATGCTCAGGACGTCCTATTATTTCTAATGGTACCTAATCTAATACAGGCAGTTAAAGGTTTGCATTTTCTTCAAAATGCAATTTGCTAAGTTTAAAACAAGGCATTCAAGCATGCAGAGGGAGCAGCCATCAGGAAAAAGAAAAGTGAATTTTTTTTCTGAACTCATAAAGCTTACCATTAAAGATCCCTGGTTTTTCTGAATCTGAAAAAAGGCAATATGTAATTAGCATGTCATAATCAAAATGACTCACTTGGACACATTATGATCACTGAGAGAAAATTATTGCATTGCTGGTGGCAATTTGTGGGCATGTGTTAACACAATTTACATAATGAAAATACACAAATGTTAATAGCTCGCTTCTCATTTATAGGCGAAAGTCAGCAGAATGTTAATTTCACACAACACTTTTTAGTACCCTCCAGGTTGTATTAGAATAGGGAGAAAAACCATAATCCATTTCAAAAGGCTGTTTACGATTCAGATATAAATAATGTTTTATATTGCTAGATTGTGAACACTGGGCTTAATGTTGCAATCATTGCTAATGTTATGAAGCTCACTCTTTTTAAATTAAAAACCGATTTATTTAAAATTGAAATTAAATCATAGTCAGAAATTAGAATTTTGGATTCCTGCCAGTGTCTGCTCACAATCCCCTATTTTGTGAAGAAAACTTTAATTATGTGGTTGAAGTGTTTGCCTGGAACTAAGGAGTGGGGTAAAAGTCTACCCTTTTCAAAGTTCTTTTGGACTGCTTCTCCAGCAGCAAGGCTCTCTGGGAAATACCAAATGCATGAAGTTTTATAACACTTTGCTAGGGTGCCTGTTTCCACTCAGCGTTCTGTGGGCAGGCTGCTCACATCTAACACAGACAGTTAACCAAACGTGACAAGATCAACTTCAACTTACTAGTCAGAACATTAAACACATCGGTGTGTCGTTGCCCCACCCCACATCTACAGTTAGTGTACACAAATCTAACGGAAATGTGGTCCTGGTTCCTGCATTCTGTAAGCAGAACACTTTTAGGAACTAAATGCTTCCAGGCCAGCTCAGTGGATTTCTGGGTTAGATGGCATGAGTAATATCTCAATGTTTGTTGCAGTGCTGGGAAATCAAACTGGGGGCCTCAGACAGGCTGGGCAGATGTTCTACCACTGGGCCCTTTATGTGCTCTTAGTGGTACCACCTGTGTGTGTTGTACGCATGTGTGTACGTGTTGTGGATGCTAGAGGCTGATGTTGGGTGTCTTCCTCTATTGCTCTCCATCTTACTTTCTGAGACAGGGTCTCTCACTGAACCGCGAACTCCCCATGTCAGCTAAGCTGGTTGGCCAACAAGGTCCTGGAAGACATTTGTCTCTGCCCAACCAGCAGTAAGACTGAATGTTACAGGTGTGTGGCCAGCACATGGCTTTTACGTGGGTACTAGGGTTTTGAATTCAGGTCCTCATGCAGCAAGTACGCCAGCCACTGAAGCAACTCTTCGGCCCCTTACCAATACGTGACAATTTCTTTCCTACACACACTCATTTGACCAGCACAGCCAACCTTAAGGTGTGCAGGCATGGCAATCTGTGTTCTTGGATGAGGAAACCCGCCCTCCTGCAAGACAGGGCAGGCTCGGGTCACAGGCCCAGGTTTGGCGATGACAAGCTTTCCCAGCATTCCTTCACCTGCCTATAAGCACAGGATTCCTTAAAAAACAAGTGGCTTTCATGTTTTTAACTTGCATGGTATGAAAGACTATAGTCCATGGTCTGTGGACTGCGCTTCCGAGGGTGGGTGCTGGCTGTCTGATTTTCTTCTGCATCAGTGTGGCTCATCAGCAGTCCTTCCTCCCTGCTCCCAAGTCTTGCTATGAAACCCAGGCTAGCCTAGAAATCCCTATCTTCCTGCGCAGCTCCTCCTGGGACTACAGGTGCTTTAGACGGTATTGCCATGCTCTAGCCCAGCTGACCCAAGTGGCCTGCCCATATTTCAGTCACCACAATGGGAAGTAGTTCCAGGCTGCCTGGTTCTCAGTCTTCACTGCCAGTGCCCGCCTGACGTTACCCTCAAGTGCTGCCCATCTGGTTCCTCTAGTCAGAAGCACTCCTGGCAAGGCTGGCAGGCAGAGACTCAGTCTACGAGGGGAGATTGAGGTGCTTACTCCTTAAGACTGCTTAGAAATTTAGTAAAAATCTCCAAGAGCCAGGTCCCTTCTCCTATTGTGTTCACTTCTTTTGTTTCTTCCAAGCACATATGGGCAGCCCTGTGCTAGTATTAAAAAGGTATATCCACTTGTATAGCTGAGCTGTCTGTAATGGACAGAGCATTAGCAATCCATTGTTGACATCAAAGAGCATGTTTTCTCACAGATTTCCGAGAGTGGGGAGATTCAAGACTCTTTGAGAAAAAGGTGATGAAAATTCTATGAGATGCCTTGAAATAAGGTTAGGGTTGGTTTATGGTACTGTCTTCAGGAACATGAATTTTGTGGTGAAGAGTGACAAATGGGGAATAGTTCCTCATGACCTGGACCTTACAGAAGGTCTCTACATTAGAAGCAGAACACCTTAAGATCACACTACACTGACTGGGCAAGCGAGGTGAGTGAGTCACTAAAGGCACTTGCCAACAAGCCTGATGATCTGAGTTCGATCCTCAGATTCCTCATGGTGGAATGAGAAAACCCACTCTGGCAACGTTACCTCTGACCCTCTGACCTTCACGTGTTCACTGTGGCACATGTATGCCCTCCCCCCTACAAATAAGTAAATATAATTAAAAACTGTCCTATATTAAGGCTTGCTACAAGGAAGAGAGGAATGATGACTGACCCCCCTCTTTCTTTTTAAAATTTTCTTATGATGTAATGACACAGTTTTGCCCAAGATCTTAGAGATGCCATGCCAGGGTTTTATTACAGTCTTGATAGCAACATACGACAGGATGTCAACTTCATGCATTTTGTATTAAGGTAGCAGAGCCAGAACCTGAAATTGATTCAAAATGCTTATGGTACTCAATTACTTCTGAACATTGTTACACAATGCAGTGACTTATGCCTTCTATTTCACATGGGCCTGATGCGATGATGCAACATCATCATAATTGATTCATTTTCTCAATTAAATAAAGCTACTGTGCTTTTCTTTATAGGAGTGCCACGCAGACCATGGAGTTAGATGTATTATCTCCTTCCCCTGCCTCAGAAATATTGCCTTAAAGGCTATGTTCTGTTCCTCTGTTAATTCCACCAGAAAAATTTAATGCTGCAGTCATATTTTTCAAGTTCTGAGCTGCCACGCGCATGACTGTATTTATATTAGGCATATTTTTCACTGCTAAACTCTTTGTTGTTTACCTTTTTCAAGATCATATTACTGTCTGGGCACAGTGACTATAAAATAGATCTGAACCAAGTCAACCTCTAGCCCCGACTCTGCTTTTGTGCACAGTTCATGTAAAACCGAAGCCTTTGTTTTATTGTGCATTAAAAGTAGAACTGACTCGGTGTAAAATACCAGCTTCATGGACACCTATCTTTACTCTGAGTCTGCCTTTCCAAAGGCCTGACTGTGAGAGCAGAGTTGAGAGGCGCACGGCCGTGTTAGCATTGATGTACAGCTGGCTCCTGACAGCACCTCCGACCCTCTTTATAACCAGCTTGCTTAAGCCCGTGCTCCTGCCTGTACATTTTGCTTGTGCCGGGTGACTTCTGTGGCTGACTAGGACTCAGGGACAAGGACCAGAATGTAACTGCTCCAGAAAAACACTTCGCTCATCACGCTCTAGAACTAGTGCTGTTTTGATAGATTAATAAGATGAACCTCTTTCCTTTCCGGGCATTTTTTTTCCCTTCTTCTTTTGTCAGTTGTCAGATCCAAGATTTAAAGCCCCACTAATAGGAGAGTTAGGCCTCCTTCTGATGTAAGACAGACCCTCACGTGTTTAAACAGGATGAATGACTTGTTGGGGGCAGCTACAAGTACCAGCCGGGCTTTGCCGACTGCATTAACATTTGTCACATCTTTCTATGCAAGAGCCATACAGGTGGCAATTAGAAAGCCTGTAATGTGACTCATGACTTTGTAAAGTAAGTCTGGGAAAGCAATTGTTAATGCAAAAGCTCAGCTACTTGTCAATGGTGCTGGCACTAAAACGACAAAAAACGACAATTTCAGGAGTTTCTCTTTCTGCTCCCCTCTCTGCACACAATGGCAAAACAGACCTCGACAGCAGGGCCTTTCATATCATATTCCGAGGCACAATCAAGAAACCAGAGTGGATCCACTCTGGAGCTGAGGGAAGACACCAGCTAGGCTTTCATTTCCCCTCTGAAATGATGACTTGCCCTGCAGCTCTTGTCGGAGAGATTTATGTGTGACCCGGGTCACATCTTCCAATATCAGTTGACAAATTTTCTCTTTACATATTTACTGCTTTTCAAGCTTGTGCTATTTTCTCTTAGATAGAAAAAAAGAAGTCTGAAATTACATGGTACGGCTGAAATTTTTAAAGAGTAGCAGCTTCATTTCGTGTGTCTTGAGCCATATTCCAGTCCTTAGTGTTCAACTCTGTTCTTTTTACATTTTAACCCAAATGTAAGGACCCTCAGATGCTCTAAAGATACTCTTTTCAAATCTGACATGTGATGCTACAGCCTCAGCTCAACCTACAGTGATTACGGTGAATCAGGGTTTTATTTTCTATGTGACGAATTAAGACTTAGAGAAAATTTTCAAGCGGGAAGGACCTCAGAGCTGCTCAAGCTTGATGGAATTCCTTATGGAAGTCGAGGCTCGGAGAGGAGCAGTGTTCAAGGCCGCAGACAGAGCCTGGCCTGACAGCCTGCTCAGGAGGCTGCCCCCCCCGGGGGGAAATGCCTGCACCTGAGGACTAGAACGATCCATGGCATTCTTGCCAGATACCCATCGCCTCAAAATCCTTCTCCTGCACTGAGCTGTAGACCATTGTGTGCACAGTTCAAGGCCCAAACAAGAAGACTCCTGAAGCCTCTCTGAAGATGGTGCTTGCCATTCAGGAGCCATGCCTGCCGCCTATGCCAGGGAGACACCGCCCAGGTGCTGAGGGGATGCGCCATCTCCAATCTATTATAGATTATGAGGCTTTCTGTAAGGATACAATTTACTTCCATAAGCTTTAACCTGGTGCCCTGCCCCACTAAAAGTGTATCATGCATCACCAAGGGCTTCTCAAGGACTGTTTTACAAAAAGGAAGAGTGAAATTTACTAGGCCTACTTATCAGTGGGGAATGTTGATAGAGTGTCTTTTTTCCTGAAGGCAATACAAGACAAAATAAGTGGGCATATACATAGTTTCTAGTGAGCTAACACAGACAAGCGTGACATCACTGCTCGTCCTCTCTCCCCAGAGCACTGGCCTTTCTTCTTGTTGCAGTTCTTATCCCTCTCATAAGTCTACACTACATCTTAAATAGGTCTAAAACAAACGCTAAGTCATAAGTGAAGTTATCAGGCACGGCAGGGCAGAATGTGACTAAAATGCCACAGTCTAAGATCTGCTTTCACAAGCTGGATGTGGTGGCATATGTTTTTAAAATGTGCATTCAAAGTCATTCAGGGCTACACACTGAGAAATCCCCCTCCCATGTATGTATGTGCATGTATAAATATGTATGTGTGCACACTATGTATGCAAACACTGCTTGAATAAATGATTGAAACAAAGTTTAAAACAAATTATTCAATTCAGTTTAAGATCTAGTCTCTGTCCCTTCTCTGGCCCACAGCTCAGACTGCAGCCAGGCTGTGTTTGGGAGCCACCATTTTTGAGAAGAAAAAACTAGCTAGCCAACAGCCGGGTGTGACAGAAAGGCTCCGAGCTGCCTTGAGGAGGGCACAGCTCAGATGGGGTCAGACAGAAAAATCACCAAGGCCATAAATTAGATCACTTGGCTCTTGCCGCTTCCCAAGGATCAAGGACAGTGCATGTCTACACAGAACACAACAGCTGGAGCGGCGAGTGTGGGGCAGCATCACTCATCCGCTGGGGCGGCCAGGCAGAGCAGGAGGAAGGACCTGCTTGCCCGTCTCCTCTCTACCCTTTGCGTATTTCACACTGACACAGCTCATGTCCCACTCCATGGACATGGAGAGCAGCCACAGGAAACCCTGTGTGGGCAAATACTCACTTAATGTTTTGACACGGGATTGCAATTGGAAATAAACAGACAGGAATCATATGATGAATCTGTTTGCTGGTGGTACAGGCCTGACCAGCATGCCCATCAAGTACCTATTAGGTATCCAGCTTTGAGAAGATTTTAGAGATTTTTCTGTCTCTAACTTTAGTTCCCCTTTCTTCTGTAAGGGGATGCGTTTGTGTGAATCTAGCTTAAGACCATCAGAGAGACAGTGTGTGTGTGTGTGTTTGTGTGTTTGTGTGTGTGTGGGGGGGGTTGTGGTGTAGGAGATGCAATTTTCCTGAGCAAGGCCTTCGGATGACACCAATCTTATGGTCAAATGACCCTGATCCAGTGACGATGGTAGAAAGGGGGTTTCTGAATCTATCTTCTAATTTGCTTCTAGGTCAGATTAACCACCCCACCCTGCCCCACCCCCACCCATGCTGTGGAACCCAAGTGTCACTGGTTCACCTGGTCTATCTTGGGCATACGGAGCCATTGGGAAGTTTCCTTGTTTCCTTCCTTCCTGAATGGAACTTAGGATTGCATTGTCTTCATAACAAAATGTGCTCTGAATGGGATCACAAGCCTGTTATAACTCCCAGTCCAAGCAGCTTGCATCTTAACAGGCAGCACTCTCTTAGCTCACCTTGACACTCAAGCTGCAGAGCAATCTCCTCTGTAGCTTTAGCCTTTTCTACAAAGTGGGCTTAGTCTGCCTACCACAGCCACCCTGCTTCCTGTCCCGACACACAGAGACTCCTCACCCTTCCCGTACTGTGTCACCTGGTGGGGCTGGTGCTGCCATGTTTCCTGTATAAGCTTATCGAGTGTTAGGACGACGGCTCATTACAGTTTCAGGATCTATTAGCACAGGCGGCTGTTAGAAAGTTCTTTTGCAAGCCCAAATTAATCTTCTTAAAGGTAAGCCCATGGCCCTTGAGCTGTGGTGAATACAACTGATTCCAGTTCCTTACACGTTTGGAGACAGAGGCCATGTCTTCATCATCTTGTGTGCTGAGCAAGCACACTGGCTTCCCTCCCCAGCATCAGCTGCAGCTCTGGGTGCCATCACCCTTCCTCCTCCTACAGCAATGGCCACATGCTCCATCCCCCCAGTCCCTTCCCCTACATCAAGATGAGTCCATGTGACCTAGCAGGTGGGGCCTGAGATCAGGCCCAAGTTATCAAGACATGTACATGGTCACAGCGAGTTAAACAGCCTTCAGATGCTGAAGGGGAAACAGTTGCCTGTCCAGCAGAAGCCACTGCCAGACTAGGAAGAGCGCCAGGAGCTGGGTGTGGTGGTGCACACCTTTAATCTCAGAGGCAGTCAGATCTCTGAGTTTGAGGCTAGCCTGATCTACATAGGAGTTCCAGGACAGCCAAGGCTAATATGTTTGTCAATAGGTGAGCCAGTAGTCACTGGCTAGATCTAGCTTTCCCCAAAATAGCAAGCCTAGGCTTTTCGTTCAGTAAATTCCTTAATGTGACTTTGAGTTGGGTTTGTAAGAAAAGTTGCCTGAAGACCAGCCATGATTTTACATGCTGTCATTTGTGGCCAGCTTCCTCCAATTGTTCTTTTATGTATGGCAGCCCGCCCTGCCCCATCCACCTGGCTGGTTCAGGACTCTCAGTAGAAACCTGAAAACCTACTCATTATTTGTTTTTCTGTACAGCCCCAATAAACTTGCATCTTCCCCTTAAAGGGTTTGTTTTAGGCACAGGATTGCCAGTGTCACTCCACCTGTACTTTGGGATCCTCACTAAGAATGAGTGCTCCCTGAGTGCAGCACTGTGGCACCTAACAGTTGATCTGATAACAGTCACTTGCCAAGTGACTGGCAGGCAGGTAGTACATACAGCACAAAGGTTTTATTCGTACCCAGAATGTGACAAAATGGGGTGGCATGGGACTCCAGCAGGTCTATGGTTCCACAGTTGTATGCTTAGAACAATTTTTCTTTTGCAATTTTCCACTTCATATATTGGCCTGCAGTTGACTGAAGGCAGAGACCAAAAGGGTGCATAGAGGGGGGAAGACTATCAAAAGGTCCTCATGAAACAGGGTACCTCTGAATACACACACACTTTGCCTTGATGGCTTAACTCACTGTTCTGGATCCTGTATCAGAGACTCACGGGTTCTTGGCAGCCATAGCTTATAATTGGCTCAACTGAGAGAAAAATAATATGTAAAAAGTGCTACTTTATCTCTGCTCTGTGTCTCTGTGTCTCATACAGATGTAGTATTGAAGGATGCTTAGCTAATTAGAGACCCTGGACAGGTCTGAAGAAGCCACTATTTATGCCTCTCCCTTGGAACAAACTATAGGAGGAGCCTTTTGTTTGGTTGAGACGAAAGCTGACAGCCCTACAACAACACAGACTTCTGGGATCTGAAAGAGTATCAAAGGGTTTTGAACACTACCTAGCTCCTACCTGTTTCTGGTCCTTTAACCCTTCCTCCTCTGACCTAACAACTGTCTGGATTCGTCTGGTAAAGGAGTGCTTACTGCTCTCTTCCTGTCCCCTCCATCCCTTGCGGCCGCTGGACTCTCCTGGACCAACACTCAAGAGAAAACAACCATGCCTCTCGCAAGGACTTGTCCTGCAGGCAACAGGACAGTTGGGGCAGAGTGGGAGGATGAGATGAGGGAGCAAGGGGAGAAGGCAAGACGGAGAATGGGGAGTCTCAGGGTCTTGACTCTTTCTAAATGCAAAATTGGTTTTGCCAACAGGTAAACAAGTAAACTTGAGGCAAATAATCACCTCACTGATTTCATTTATATTTGTCAAGCAGTCTCTATGCCAGACATTATGAGTGACTCTAGAACTGGGAGGCAGGTGAGACACAACTGCTGACCCCCAAAGGTGACTGACTTATTAAAGTTCCCTGAAATTAGCGGAGAGCTAATAAGACTTAAGAACAGAGTTTGACTTTCTTCTAATTGTCACTCAACACTGGGACAAAACATAGCTACCTAGGACTGGAGAGCTGGTTCAGTGAGCGTATTTGTTGCTCTTGCAGAGGAGCCGGGGTTTGGTTCCCAGAACCCACATGGATGTTTGCAACTCCAGTTCCAGGGACCTGACACCTTCTCCTGATCTCCTCAGGCACCAGGCATGCTCATGGTGCAGATATATGTGCTGGCAAAACATCCATACACATTTTTAAAAAAAGGTCGTCTTCTTAAGCTCACAGCTTCCTGTAGTTTTGTGCTTTGCCCAGGGCTCTGTAGGTTTCTAAGATCTTTCTTCCACCTCACACCACCCTGGTTATGCTTTTAGGCATCTCAGGAAAGGCTGTTTCCTCAGCCTAGGCGCTAGGCATCACATCTGACTGTACTAAGCACCCCACGTGTGTGACATCACTCTTTGGCTTGCTCAGCTTCTGAGATAGCTTCAACAGTAGCAACCCATGCATGGTTCACGTGGGATGACAACAGGAAGACTCTGGGCACATCTTTCAACCCACATGCTACGCTCCTCATTGCTCTGGTGAATGAAATGCAAAATATATGTGGAGCAGAGTCACAGGACTAAGCCTAATTTTTGTTTTGGAGTTCCAGTTCATTCTTTTCAACCCATTCCAAGGGGGACGGCAAGAAGAAAGTTACAAACGGTGCTCACCTTATTCCATTCCTTTAGAGAATGAACACACGTTCGCAGATGATCAGATCCAGCAGAAATGCCCTGGTGAGTGGCTAGGGCTGGGCGGTGTCCTGTGTGTTCTACATACTGCTTTCCCAGGGGACTACTCCCAGCACCTTCCAGAGGAGGGGATTAAGGCCCGAGAAGGAAGTGTCAAAGAGCTAGTAAGAAAGGCCAGGACCAGAGGTCAGGATAGCCTTGCCTGTGCTTGGGCGGACGTCATACACCAAGGATGACATACAGTGTCACCTGGGTTGGTGGGTATCATTTGTTGCCTCTGGTTCTCTCTGGCCAGGAGTCTCTAGCTAATGAGGAGACAAACAGCTGTCTAGAACAGGGCATGAAGGAAGGCCTCTGGCTAGAAAGTTGGTTTTGCTCATGGCATTTTCCCAAACTGGATCTAGCCCTATACAGAAGGTTTCCTCGGGCCACAAGGGAGTGCTGCAACCTATTTCCGCTCAGGATTAAAACAAGCTTTATCTCTTACTTTAGTCTATGTACCCCCCTGTGTCTGGGGATGCACAGCTTCCCTGTCGGGCAATTCTACTGCCTGACGGTCACTACATGCAGACATGGAGGTACAGCCTAATAGAGTCCACACTTGGCCCTAATGGGTTGCCCTGGTTCCCCCACAATCCTTCAGAACTGACACCTTGGCTCTGTATAAACACCCCGTCTTTGCTCCCCTTTGTTCCTGGCTGTCCTTCAGCAATCCTCAGGCCTGAACTGTGTCAGTTCTTTGCTTCTTTAGAGACTTGCTGGTTTTCCAATGAACTCTTCTTGTCTGCTTTATCGGCACTAAAAAGGGTTGGGTTCTTAGGATCATTAACATTTTAGTTGAAGAAAATTCTCCAACACCCCAGGCATTAATCCAGAACTGTTAAACAGTTAAAAGTAATCTGTGTTGCAGCAAAGCTTGGCCGGGTCTGCCACCTTTTAACTGGGATGCCAATGAGCTCCTAACTCCAAATCTACCCCAGGTTCTCCATGTGGAATGATGATGAGCAGCACAATTGAGAACAGTAAATGCTGATGTCTTTGCTGTTGCTGCTGCTGCTGCTGCTGCTGCTGTGACCACTTTCCCGCCAGGGATCCTTATCCAGTCAGCAATTACCTGGCAGGCAGGGAGCATCCTGGGACAGTAATTCCCACTTCTGTAGCCACCCGAGGTGGAGGCGGTGCTCGATGGCTGGATGTGTAAAATAAGAGTGGCTATTTGGGATCAAAGCCTCTAGGCGCCTCACTGTACTCCCTGTCCCCACCCTCCTCCAGACAAGAACAAGACACTCAACTGGGAACTACAAAGGAGCCCTGCAAGTCACTTAATGGCCGTGGCTCCCATTCCATCCCCTACAGAATGAAAGCTAGATAAGGTCTTCTTGCGCCTTAAACTCTAGGATTCCTTGAGGTGGTGACAGCCAAGGGGCAAGAGTAGAAATCGCTCTGGAGTCTAAGAAGGAGACAAGATGGCAAAGCCGTCAACTGGGAGCCACAGTGGGACATCAAGGTCATTGGGCTACAGTTCAATCCTATTTCTAGGCTGATTATTAAAAAACTGCAAAAGAACCATGGTCCCAGTTACCAGACTACAGATGACTCGATTCTACATATAATTCTGTGTATTACGACTGTGAATGATAAATTGTAACTCAAAAGAGAGGGGACCTGGACAGGAAGGCCCTGGTGGGATCAGAGAAGTAATTCATTTCAGTCCAACCTGGCACGAGACACAGTCATATATTTTCAGAGCTACATAGGCAAATCCCTGAAGTATTTTCTGGAAATATAAATAACACCACCATTGCCTTGGTCTGGTTAACCACCGTACACTTTTCAAAGTGCCTTCTTAGGCCTTGGCTCATTTGGTTGTGATAATTCCTTCCTAGGAGCCTAGAAACTGTCCCGTAACGTGCCAAACCAAATTCATACAACGTAGGGAGAAGCTCTCAGGCCCTGTGGCCAGTGCCCTCAGGGCAGAGATCTGGAAATACAAACCCTTCCAGCCTCAGACAGGCTCCTAGCCACCCCCAAGGGACTTGTGACAACGACACGATCAACTATGCCCACACAGACTTCCTTCTCCCTCCTGCAGGTCTAGCATTACAACTCACCCAGGGACTCTGCTCAGCAGGGGAAATGGAAGTGACCATAGCTACTCTTTAGTAAAACTGCTGGAAGGAGGCTTCACAGCTGAGGGGTTAGACTCTTGGTGAATGCGTCTTCTTTTGATTTGGTGCTTACAGTGGTCCTCTGCCATTCTAATAGACTCCTCACCTGGCTCAAGTGTCTTCTAGTCTATGAAGCATTCTTGGCTTCTTTTAAATAAATGTTTATTTTTATTATTTTAAAAATCATGTGGACACAGGCCCACATAATTAAAGACTTTAATTTTAGCACTTGGGAGGCAGTTAGACAGATAGATTTCTGTGAGTTCAAACCCAGCCTGGACTATATAGTGAGTTTCAGGCCAGCCAGGGCTACATAAAGAAACCGCTCTTAAATATATATTTTTTAAAAGTTTATTTATTGTTATTTTATGTGTATGGGTTTTGCCTGTATATGTGTATACATATGCCACACGCATGCCTGGTGCCCATGGAGGCCAGAAGAAAGCACTGGGTGCCCTGAAACTGGAGTTACAGATGGTTGTGAGCTTCCATAGAGGTGCTAGAAATTGGATTCAGTCCTCTGCAAGATCAGCCAGAGCTTTAAACTGTTAAGCCACACCACCAGCCCCTTTCCTTGTCTGTTTGCTGGCTGGACCCTGCCAGGTAGACTATGCTGGCTGGCCAGTGAACCCCAGTGATCTGACTGTCTCTGTTTCCCCAGTGCTGGGATTTTAAGTGCATACCACCACCACGCCTTACTTTTGACCTGATCCCATTTCTGCTCTATTTTAAGGACAGACTAGGAACTCGCTTCCTGGGTACCTTAAAAAGTCCTGGGAAGAAGGTGATGTGTACAGATGAATATCTCCCCATCACTTAAGGATTACCTCTGATTTTATAGAGCATCTATCTGATCCTGGGGCTTGGAATATTGGTATATTTTAAGTAACTATATCTTAAGTAGTAAGGGTAATAAATAAATATTTTGTCAGAAATTTGTTTAACTAAAAATCATTTCACATAGCTAGCTTTTTTTCAGTTAAATATGAACACTGATAATTCTGTGGACTACCCATTGCTTTTTTTTTTTTTTTTTTTTTTGTAAGAGATCTAACTCAAAACAACAGGTACTTAGAGTTTATGAACTTCAAAAAGTCTTGTCTAACCAAGGATGAATCCAAAAAGATTTGTTTAAATAAGATAAGCATTTTAAATACTTGCATGGTCACAGCTAGGAAGCTGGTATATAGGTGGGGAAGGATATCTGCAGTCTAAACTTAATATAGACAGTAAGACAATATTATACGATCAACGTTGGCGTCAGTAACGATGTGCCAGTGAAAGGCTCTTAACACACACACACACACATGCAAATTAAATGTAAAAAAAAAAACCAAAAAAAAAAAAAAAAAAAAACTCTGAGTATTTTAGCTAGACATAGAGGTGCAGCCTTAATTCCAGTACTTAGGAGGCTGAAACAGGAGGATCACTAGGGCTTGAGGCCAGCCTGTGCTACATAGTGAGTACTAGGTCTGCCAGGGTTACACAGGAAGACCCAATCTCAAAAACTCAGAAGAAAACTCCCCGGTGCTGTGACACCAGCGTTTGAAGAGAGCTCCGTGTTTAACCAGCTTTAAGAACACGGGCTCTTCACCCTGTAGTAGGACAACATCCTGAGGAGGGGCTCGCTGCTGCAGAACAAGTGCAGCGTTTCCAAGCCAGCCCTTCACGTGGCAAGGGCAAGAAAGGGACAAGCCCAACACATTTAAACAGCAGGGTTCCAAACCAAGTTAAAGTATTTCTCCTTGAAAGGCTGCTTCCATTTAAATGAACACAGGGTAAATTTGGTCAATAATATGCATTACATAGAGTGAAAAGGACCTTGGGTCACGTTAAGACAAGGATCAGAAAGCAGTAATGTCAATAAAACCAGATGTAGCAAACTTTCAGGTACAGCGCATAAGTTAATCTGTTCTCAGCGTAGGCATCTGCATAAGCAGCCGTTGACCCATGAGTGGGGCTCAAGAGCAGCAGTCCCGGAGAAGGCAGAACCCTGAAGCACGGCGAGGCCCCCAAATCAAAGAAATGGCCCTAGTAACCCAAGGCATGTGAGAACCCATTTCCTAGGTTGGCAGCAGGGGGCTAGGATGAAAACGCCACCGACAGCTCCCTGTGTACCTTGAAGGTCGTGCAGGGCGCAAACACACATTGCTCCTACCATGGGATGCTGAGAAGTATCTTGGTTCTAAAATGGGGCATTTCCATTTCTGTAGTGTCTGTGGGAAGGACAGTGGTGACACCCTTAGGAACACCTTCTTTCACTGGAGACTGTCTATAGTCTACTTATGTGCCACTCATATTGAGGTTAAAGATTTCCTCTTGATTGGGACAGGAAATACGTAATCACTTTGGCTGGCTAACAACTGTGACAGGCCTGTCTCCTGTCAAAACAGCAGATCTCTGTATGCACACTGCTGGCCAAAGCTGGAAGAAACCACGAGAACTTCTAATCCTTAAGATTAAATGTTCTTTTTAAACTTAGATTTACTTATTATTCTATTTGGTCAGATGATAATAAAATTTTTCCAGTAAAAGTGATCTCTTCCACTGCAATAATTTGTCTGATGCCATTCTTACGTACTTCTAATAAATAATGCCTCTATTCGCCGTCCTTTTCTCTTTTTGATCCCCTTTTCTACTTATCATCTTCTTTATTTGAAACAGATTTTTAACAGATAATCTTGATCGTTACAACAATATCTTGCTTGCATTTTATTCAAATAATTCTTAAAAACAGCTTAAAAAGCCGTTTGGAATAACATCAAGCTTGCCATCAATCACAGGAAAAAATTCCGCTGGCGGTTGTATAAACATCAGATCAAGTCTGATGTCTTCAAGGATTTCAGAGTGAACCATAAAAAACTCCATTAACTTCTGACAAAGAATGCAAATTAATCACAACATGGGGTGAAATGAAATTAAAGGCTCTTTTCTAATCAATGACAAGGCACGATGAAATATATGTTACCATCTTTGCACCAGGGCTGTCGACGATGCCTGCACACCGCTTGCCAAGCCCAGAATGCGAGGTGTGGGCTCAGACCCACCCACCCTCAGTGCCGCCCCCCACCCCCCGCCCGTCCCCTCCCCCAGAGCGAGCTGCTTACAAGTCTCAGAGATTCACAGCGCACACTAATCATCCGAATCTCAGGTGCATCCAATTTGTTATTCACACTCTCCCATGCCAGTGAAAAGCCTGGCGCCGACAGATGCACCAGGAACCCTAAATGACAGTTTTGGCCTCCGGAAGTAGGATCACTACAGCAGAATCTAGTACAGCCTCCAGGTGAAATGTCTGGAGCTCCATATGGAGCAGGGGAAATTAACAACAAGATGGAAATCACTGCAGCAGCGGGGAGTCGGAATTTTTGAAAAAAAAAAATGAAATTTAAAGATGAAGAAAGAGAAGTAATAAATTAATGGGGTGTGAAAACATTCAAAGCTTTACAATACCAGGGGCACTATTTGCTCAGATTCTCCCCCCCCCCCCCATTTTTAACTCGGGGTCATTTTGATGTAATTTATTAACCAAGATCAGGAATTGTAGGCAAAACAAGAACAATATTTTTATATATGCAAAAGTATCAGTGTTCGCTTTACTTCCCTGATGCGTCCTGCCTACCAAGTCCCCTGGGTGCCCTAGTGGGGCCAGCCCCTCATGTCTCCCTGATGGACTCACCACTGTCCGAATGGAGGGAGGGCCTCCTTGTAAAGTTTGGATGAAGGATGACAACGGTTAGCAGACAACCATTTTCATTTCTTCCAAATTAGGGTGTCGTTAAACAAACCACTGCCTGCTGCCATGTTTCTTAGGTCTCTGGATCTACATGCTCCAGTCCTTGTCCAGACCTACAGACCTTTCCATATTGCCATGAAAGCTGAACTGTTCAATGGAGTTAGCTTTGTAAGATGTAAAAAGCAAATACTCGTTATCTCTTTATGGACCATGCTCCACAGGCTCCTAGAATTTCAGGGCACTGGGGCTGGGGAGGGCTCTGAGGCCATCTGCATCCCCCTGTCACTCTACTAAACACATAACGAGAAAAGCAAAAGGGCTCCAGGGAAGAGCCTTGTCATCTCCATCAGCACAGGCCGCAATGCTCATTCTTCCCAGCACCCTCTGGCAGGGAAGGTGAATGAGAGGAGGGCTTGGTGAACTGCCTGGGGTGGGGGCCAGGGTATGGACAGCCACCAAGCTGAGGTGACACAGCCAGTCACTGAGTTTAAATGCCTCCAAGTCCTAGACCTAATTGGCCCCACTCCTGTTAGGATGAGGTGTGTGGGCTGTTTACTGGGAGGCTGGAAGTAACAGTTCCCTGTGGTGGGATGTATGGCCTGGTCACGGAAAGTGCTCGGGAGATCTGAGTAGGGAAGGGGCTGGGTGACTTCAAGACACTGTACCATAGTTTTTTGTCTGTTTGTTTGAGAGTTTTATGTACCTCAGGCTGGTCTCAAACTCACTCTAACCAATGATATCCTTGAATGCTTTAGCCTCCTGTCTCCATCTCCCAGATAATGGGGCAAGTTAGGACAGAACCTGACCAACTGGATCATATCCCCAACTCTGTTTTTCTCACAACAGCAGCAATAGTGAACATTGCTATAATGGAGGCCCCTAGCCTTTCTTCTTAGAATCCAGACAGCATCCAAATGAGGCAGTGCTACTCTAAGGCCTTAAAGGAACTGCAAGTGTTTCCAAATAGCAAGCAGCTGATTACACAAGACAATGACATCCACATGGAAGGTGGTCTCTATGAAACCTAGCCTTTTCACTTAGTTGTCGCTGGCCACTGACTATCATGTCCAAGCCCTCCTCCCTCATCTGCACCGATACACACCCTGTCACCAGCTGGAGGAGGGACTGCTAAAGATGCTGTCAGCAGCACTGACACTGGGCTGGATGAAGGAAGTCTGGAAGCTTGCCGCTCCTAGCTTTGCCCTCTGTCTAGTGGGGCTGAGTGTTGCTAGGATGCTGCAGCCCTGCACTGGAGCCCTTCAGGCTGGGGTGGGGCACTGGGGCCTCTCGGTATTTTCCTGTGTAGCTTTATATCTATTATTTTATTTCAACAGCAGAAGCTCTCAAACCAGAAAGAGAAGATTTCTTCCTCAGAGATGAGCAAGACAAGGTTTCAAGAAACTTACGAAGCAATAGGGAAGGACTGGCGAATCTGCGGTGGAGCCGAATCATTCGATCCAATCTCTGATTTGCCTTTGCGCTCTCAACTGCCTCTAAGTAGGAGATGTCATCTGGCGCCTTGATTTCACTTTGGGTTAAGACTAGCAGTTCCATGGGACTAACCCCAGGCCAGGTGTGGAGGGATTCGAAATGACGGGACCTTAGTGGTCAAGGACCACACTCAGGATAGCAGAGTCTTCAGTGTGGTGGACAGAAGATGGCTAAGTAAAGGGCTGAGCTTCTAGTCACCCAAGCTAGCCAAGCTGGGACATCAGCTTTTTAGACACCACATTGTGGTTTGATACAATGTTGCTTGTGATCCTTCTCAACTCAGAGTGTAGGGCTCATGTCTACCCACTCCACTTGAGAGGCAATGGAACCAAGTCAGCCACAGGACAGCAGTCAGTAATGGCGACGGCTTATGTTACGCCCGAAGGCGGTTTCACAGCACCCAGGAGTTCAAGTATGGCAGTGTGGGACAAAATGAAGGGGTGCTCTCATGATCTACTACCTCAGAAACATACATTTTTCCTTTACCTGTTTCATTTGAGGGGAGAAGAGATGAGCACGGACTGCAACAATTAGTTGACTGATTGCTTTTTATATGTATGTGTGTGTCTGGGCCAGTTTGTATGCACCATGCACAAGCAGGTGCCCACAGAGGCCAGAAGAGGGCACTGGATTCCCTGGAGCTGGAGTTACAGGCAGTTCTGAGCTGCCCAACATGGATGCTGGGAACCAAAGCTTGGTCCTCTAGGAGAGTGGCAAGTGCTCTCAAGTACTAAATGTTCTCTCCAGCCCATGGAAGGCATTGATAAAGGACCTTTCCCCAACCTGTCTTCAAGGACCCAAAGTCTGTAGGGTAAATGTGAATCACCCTGATTTTCAGTAGGAACCGCCCAAACTTCTAATGAGAGATCTGGGGAAGGACCTGATGACATCAAGGCTGCTTTTACGATCTGAAATAAAAGCATCGTTTTGTAGACAGCATTCAATCATAATTCAAGGACTTGCACATACCTTGGCATAAAAGTTACTGCTAAGTAGGTACATCAGCCTATTAGAATCTTCTAACTTCTACTCAACTGATCAAGGACAGGTATACTTAGTCATTTAGCAAAGCCACATTGTCTGTTCCCATATCTGCCTACAGACTTGAAGGGCTTAAGGTCACACAATGATAACCACCCTGCAGGCCACCTACTCAGGTAGTGCCACTGCTTTCTTACTCTGCATATTAGGGACATAGAGGATGTGGCTATAGTTTCAATCTTTTGAATTTATAGAGTATTTTATTTATTATTATGGGAAAGGCACATACGTAGAGGCCAGAGGCCACTTGTGGGAGTCACTTTTCTCCATTACACACTTTGGGTCCCAGGAATCATACTCGGACCATCAGGCTTGCATGGTAAGCCATCCTCCTGGCTTGCAATCTACATCAGATGGCTTGTAAGTGTCCTATTAAGAATAGTTTAAGAGTTAGGTCATGAAGGGCCTCATGCTCATTTTCAGCTTTACAGGATTATATGCATTAGTCAAACACTGAATTGTTTAAAAAATACTGACAGACTTAAGAGGCTTAGCGAGATAAATATTCAAATGACTGTAAATCTTGACAATGTGATGTTAATCCGATGGACTACCTATAGAGCTGAGTGGCATGGCTGTATGTGTCAAAATCTATGTGCTACTGTGTGTCAAGTGGCTATGTTCTAGAGGAAAAAGATTATGCTTAAGCAAAGTGACTTCCCAATTTGAAAAGTGAGGCTAACGCTCCTGAACCTATTGGGAGGGTTTCTCTTCCACTCATCTGATGATTTTTAACTGCAGGAAAAGGGCTTCAGAAGGGACATTTCAGTGTGTGAAGGCTCTTTAAGTGTCTACATTGGCACTAGAAGAATATGCTGAGAACCGCTTCTATCTAAAGACCGTTAGGGAGAAGGTGCCCCCTCCTATTATTCAATAACCATGTTTGTGATGCATCTGCATAATCTAACCATGCATAAATTAGTATGTGTAATACAACACTTATTTGCATAATAATAGCAAGTTAATAGATGCTTAAAGAGCAGAGACCAACACCACCTTTAAATCAGACATGCCTCCAGGCACTTTGGCCCGTTCAGACCAAGATGTCAGAAAAACAGTCCACAGCAACCGTGAGAGAAGTGCCAGCCGATCATTTCTCATCCCTCTGGACGGTTTGCTTACTGCTCCCCAACAGAACCATTTTCAAGCCACAAAATAGCTTTCTATCTTAACTGCTAGCATCCTTCTCTAGTAAAAATCATGAGGAAATTATAAAAATTTAGGATTTGCAATACTTGACAATAAACTATTTGTGGACAGGAATGTGCAAAATCGAAAAGGTGCGTATTCGAAATCACATGACGTGAAACTGGGGGCCTACGCACCTGCTGAGAACAGTGTGACCCACATTAGATAGCTGCACCCTGTTTCATCTTTTAAATTGAATGATTTTAATTGAGTCCAAAATGCTCATAAAGGGCATGAAGAAGAAGATGGGCCCCTCCTCCAAGCTCACCATGAGCACATGGCGCCGGGGAGAAGGGGCACCTCAAGTGACACACAAAGAGGAGCACAGTGGTCTCAGTCAACCTTTAACAAGGGAAGAAAGTCTAGCATTAAAAAAAAAAAAAAAAAAAAAAAAAAAAAAAAAAAAAGCCAACAGAGACTTCTAATGACTCCTTTAAGATACTACTTTTCATTTTAACAGGACAGATTTATTTGTATGTGGCTCAAATGTTCACAATCGCTTCCTGTACCTTCATACATAGGAATGAATGTCACAGTGGCAAATGGCAGTAATGAACAATCTTACCTGAGGATATGGAAACCTCCCAAGAGCAAGCTGGGAAAGGAAATAATATTTGTCTAGTTATAGATTTGCATGCAGGGCAGATCTCCTTAACACAGACAAGGACTACATTTCAGAACCGCATCTAGCAAATAAAAAAAAAGTCGACCCCTCTAATGCATGAGCTAAATTATTGCTGTAATTACATTATAAACTGTATTTAGAATGGACATTTTTAACAGACAATATTTTATCTCTGATAACAATATTTTAATTTTAGTAACTGAACACTATACCCCATACTTTCTCTTGGTATATTCTCAACCCTGGGATGCTGCATGTGTGCCCGCTTCTTTGAGACAGAGATGTACAATTCTGTGGGCCTTTCCTCTTGTAAGATAGTAACATCTTGTTGGTCTAGAGCGCAGCAGATCTGTGGGTTTTAGGCTACAGGTCTAGGTCAAAGATTGCAGGAAGTGGGAGTGCGCTGTGTTATGAAAACGAAACCTGGGTTATTATTTTCACCCACTTACCATTCCATGTGTTCCTGTCAGAGGCCCCCCTACCACTAGTACAGAACTGGCCATGCGAGCATGGAACTGGAGGCCTCCAGCTAAACTTGGGAGAGTGAATCCTCCGTGTTTATTTTGTTTTTGTTTTGTTTTGTTTTTGTTTTTTTGAGGCAAGGTTTCACTGTGTAGCCTTGGCTGTCCTGGACTCACTTTGTAGACCAGGCTGGCCTCAAACTCACAGCGATTTGCCAGCCTCTATCTCCCGAGTACTGGGATTAAACGTGTGCGCCACCACGCCTGGCTCTGCGCTTATTTTGATTTGTATACTGCAATTTGTTTCTGGCCTAGGCACTTTTGTTACCTCACATGTAAAAACTAAGCGACTTAGACAAGAACAGGCTTGATATTATGTATTAAGACCAGGTTGAACAAATAATATACTACAACTTCTCTCTCTCTCCCCCCCCCCCCCCCCTTCCCTCCCTCCCTCTTAGCTCTTTGTATATACAGTTCTGGCTGTCCTGGAACTCCCTCTGTAGACCAGGCTGGCTTCAAACTCACAGAACTACCTGCCTCCACCTTCCAAGTGCTGGGATTAAGGGCTGGAGCCACTGATCCTGACTGGCCATAACCTGGTTAGAGGAGACCATGTTGAAAATGTGGAGCTTCCCAGCGTGGCCTACCCTCAGTTCCGAACCCCCACGTATCTGTACCTGCCTGCACAGGAGAAGCGTAACATTAAGGAAGCCAAAGTGCACCTGAGCACATGGACTGACAGGGCAGATGCAAATCCTGGAGTCCCACTCAGGGGATTCTCATGTGGTTAGTCAAGAGAAATCTAGGGACTGTGCCCAAACCTGCTTCCTAATCCAGTGTGCCTCCCAGCACATTGCACTATCTTCTGAGACCTTGATAGCTGCACACTTGTTTTCAAGACACGCACGTTGCTCAAACACTTCAAATGGTGTTTAAAATCATTTGATGAAACAGCAACAACAACAACAAACCTCTTTCCCTTTATGAGAACTACTCACAGCTTGCATTTAAAATGACACCCTTAGCTTGGTGACCATGTGACTTTCTGTAGCCTGACACCTGAATGCCCATATATGTGCAAACCTTGGATACCTACAAAGATTACTTACTGAGGGCAGACTGCAGTGTTGAGGTTTTCATAATTCTAAAGGCAGTTTGAACAGCAGTGTAGTAGGGATGAACTATAGCACTTTGTATGGCGGACTCCTTTGTAAAGGCCAACACTCATCTGGATGTCTATGTGTGCTGTGTGCACCTGCGTGTGCTAGAATAGCTAGTCAAGTGCCACCTTGTGCTCTTATCTTAGACACATTAACAAGCATACGGATTTTCAAGATATACATTTAGGCTCTTATTTCATTTGACAGATTTCCTTAATCTTTTCAAACACAAGTGAGAAGACGTATAAACCGAGGCACGGGAGAGAGGACGGGTGCTCAGCTAACCTGGCAGGTTTTGTGGGGCTCTGGCTGCTGCCTACGTGCTGCTGTGCTGTTCCCACTCTGCTCTCACCCAACACAAGCTGCAGGCTTGTCTTAGATTTGAAGAGCACAGTGTGCGACTGCCAGCGAGTCACTGTGGTCTGTTGTGGTGTGTGGATCATTCTGTAATGACCTGGCCAGCAGTGAGGAGAGACCAAAAAGCTGCCACATATTATCATATTGATCTGTATGAATTTCATCTGGGTAAAGAAACAGCAAAAGGTGGATGGCTCATCCAAAATGGCTAAGGGCCAAGAAAACTGTTACAAAACACTGAGAACATTCTGGTTTAATTCTTTACAGAGATATGTCACTCTTCATATGGGTCCATGTTGAACATATCATTGGGGACAGTGGAAGACTTCTGCCCACATGATTGACTGGCAGAAGCAACGTGCCTACCACACGTATTACCAAAAGCTAAGCGACTCGGCAGATGCCAACACTCTTGGTTCTTGCAGTTTAGAGAATTAAGGACTGAAAGAGGCACGATGGTGTCTGCCTATAATCTCAGCACTTTAGAAAGCTGTGGCGGCACAATCCTTGTTCAAAAACAGCCTGGGCCGCACAGTGAAGCCCTTTCTCAACAACCACAACCACAACCACAACAACCAAAACAGAAAAAAACAAAACAAAAAACCCAAACAACAACCACAACAACAACCCACCAGAAGTAGAATAGGCAGAAGGCCTCAGAAGCCAGGGCAGAGCAGGATGTTGTGAGAACTAACACTGGCCAGTCAGCAGTGGTCTGCAGCTGGGACCCAGCAGACAGGAACATGTACATGCATGCACCAGGGCGCTCTGTCATAACTGGGACAGAGAAGCAAGGATGGCTGGTGTCACTCATTCAAGACCCTGCTTTGCAGGAGGCTGGAGAGAAGACTTGGGCAGGCTAGCGGCGGCCCCTTTGCCCAGTCTGCTTAGGAACAGGCAGCAGTGGCTGGCCTGGGGAAAGCAGTATTCTTGGGTGTGACTTTGCTTCATGTTTTCCTGACATCTAGCCATTGGGACCTCAGTCCTACCTGGCATCATGCAGGTGTGATTTGTTTGGATTTACATGACACAGAAGGGTCCCTTGACTTTGACAGGTAGCAGAATGGTCACTTCCTTTCTTATGGAGTGTCAACAGGCTAAAGGGTCCCAGCTCTACACTAGTGAGTTCAGGCTGGTGTAACGGGGCTGCACTGAAGGCCCCTTCAGAGGACTCTGTCTTCTCTGTGACTTTATCCTTCAGCTGAATGCAGCCCCAGAGCTGTCCGCTCCCCACTACTTGTCTCATGACCAAGTGGAAGGGAACACAGGGTGGCCCAGAACCCTATGTCAAGCTGTTAGGTGGAAGCAGAAAGAGGACTCTGCACAGACATGGCTCTGTGAAGAACTTCTTCACAAAAGTCAAAATAGACACTGAGCCCTTAGGGAGGGCACGCATATGCTGCGGGCATTTCAGATGGCTGGGTCTGGGCTAGTCTGTTTCTCCTACCCCTACTGGCCTATTAATCAACTTGCATTTCCCCAGTTTTTATTGTCAAGGTATTATAAATTAGGAAACTTACAAAAGAGAGTGTGTAATCTTCTCTGAAATGGCCTGCAGATATGTCACTGTACTAAATGTGTTTCAGATTTAATGAAGCTTTAATGTCCTTTTTAATTTTGCCTGTTTCTGTATCACCAGGGGTCGGGCAAGGCAATCAGCACTCAAGAGGGTGGTTTGGTTTAAAACTAGGAAAAAACTCATTTGCTTATGAGTTGCACTGTATTTTCTTAATTAAATTTACTGAGTAAAATGGTTTAAGTTCAGCCAACCAATGACCTCTGTGTGTAGATTTAGATTTATAAATAGGTTAACAGTTAAAGTAAAGCGGGAGGAAAAGAAGGATTGCAACAAAGCAAACAGATTAGGGCTTAGCCAATAGGGACCGCCACTCACTCTGTCATCTTTACAAGGGAAACATTTAAATATAGGCAGCTTAAGTCCAGTGTTAAAAAAAAAAAGTGTACTGAGAAATGAAGACACTCCAGCAATCCATCAACAGACTCTCATCCTGCCACTCCCAGGAGGGGACAGCTGGCTTTGTATAGGACCTGGAACAGTCTACTATTGGGTGGCTGGGTGGAGGTGGACAGGAGGCAGGGAAAGGATTCCATTTAATGTTAAGTAAACAAGTGCATTTTAATTCCAAACACTAACCAACTGCTCGACAGGGGTTGTGGGACATTTCTTATATAAAGGGCAGGAAAAAGAGGCTGTGGACATGACCACGAGTTGGGAATACATCGAAAAATGGGAACCACTAATATTTTACTGTGAAACTAGAAATGTTCCTCAGAGTTGTTTATTGATCTTTGGTTTGACCAACCATGCCCTACGAGTTGTTCTTGACGTAGCAGCACTGGAGTATGATGGATTTTATAGTGTAAATAATAAATGTATTTGGGCCTCTGTGTGTGTAACACACACACACACACACACACACACAGAGAACTAGAACAATTGTCAAATACATAATAGAACCCCCCCCCCTTTTTTTTGAGACAGGGTTTCTCTGTGTAGCCTTGGCTGTCTTGGATTCGCTTTGTAGACCAGGCTGGCCTTGAACTCATAGCAATCCACCAGCCTCTGCCTCCTGAGTACTGGGATTAAAGGCGTGTGCCACCACGGCAGGCAGAAAATATGTACAAAGTAACAACGTGACAGGAAAATAACTGCTATTCTGGAACTATAAAGAGAGAAAAGGCAATGTAACCAGAAGCAGTGAGGGCACACTCAGGCCATCAGCAACGCAGCCAGAAGCAGTGAGGGCACACTCAGGCCATCAGCAATGCAGCTGGATGACGTTTTTTCGAGACAGGGTTTCTCTGTGTAGCACTGGCTGTCCTGGACTTGATTTGTAGACCAGGTTGTCCTTGAACTCACAAAGAGCTACCTGCCTCTGCCTCCCTGAGTGCTGGGATTACAGGTGTACACCACCACACCTGGCTAACGGGATGAGTTTTAAGTTTACACTTGCACTAAAAATCACTCGATTAAAAGAAAAAAAATCTTAATTTAGACATATCCTGTTTCTCAGCATAACGGCAAATTGAATATAAGCATTTTCAATATAGCTGAAGGGAAATTTTCTAGTCCAAAATGTTCTGAAATTTGTTCTTAATTACCTCGTGCGCATTTTACACAATTAAACTTCCATCTACAGATTTTGCATTTAGACTGTGTGCTGCAGTTAAGCCTTCTTTTCATAGAAACTTGACAGTCACTTGGTGCATTCAGACATAGGGAGACTTAAAAAAAAAAAAAACCAACCCAAAACAAAATACACTTAAGTACTAAATGACATAAAATTCCCTAGGTGAGGTTTTATCCCAAGACCAAATTACTCAGGCCTAAAGAAAAAGCTTAAATCACCTCAAACTATGCTGGAGAAGACCCACAATAAATATTAAATACTTTAACATCTACCCTACGATTTGACATTTTTTCCCATGTATCAATTTCACTGTCCGCTTATGGAATGGTTTCAAGACAATCCAAAGGATATAACAGCAATTTGCCAGTGTTAAAGAGCTTCGGGGTTAAACTGACAACAAAGAACGCAGAAACACAGAGCGTCTTGAAGTAGGGTTTCAATTAAATGTGGAGGATTTAGCAATTCGGGACCAAAAAAAAAAAAGGAGTTACAAATTAATTTAATCTTCTGCCTATAGTTTGCAGCTGTACTCCACAGTGTCTAGGGCTTAAGAACAAAGCCTTGCAAGGCCTTGGAGTGAGGGGAGCTTCCATTTTTAATGTATAAGGCCATTAGCTGCTAACTTGTGGAATCTGCGACCCCTGTGGAGGGGCATAAGTGCGAGTAACAGAGACTGATGAAATGACATATCTGTTCATGTCTAGAACCATGAGGAAGAGGGTTATTACTGATACCACCAGGCCCCACAGAAATCTGCCCTAATAACCTTTGGGACCCTCCACATCCGCAGTTCTCACTACATCAAATATATTGAAATCAAAACCTAATTCACCTTAATTAAAGACAATTAGTTTGTTTTACTATTATTGTTTAACTCATATGATGTGATAATGCATTGGAAATTAAAGATGGCAAATAAATGTAATGAAGGTGCCACACTATGTGCCTTCCCAGCCTCTCACTGGCAGCTACGTCAGGCAAGCCCAGGAACAGGTCATCAGAAGCCGCAAAGCTCATCTGCAGAGAGTTCGGTAGAGCCGAGTCTCTTGCCTTATTCAATTCATACTTAGCTCGACATAATGCTTGCCTACAAACTCCAAGGATTTCTTTAACACAAACAGAATTATGGCCCAATGGAGGCACCAGAAGCTTAATTAATTTGCCCAAGGTCATACTGTAAGTTGGTGGCAAAGCTTGTTAAATTATTAGATGCTGGGCTCTACAGATGTTTTGGCAATGGCAGGAACCCTGTCTGTGAAGGCCCCGGGGACTTCCGGTGCACTGGGTGAACCTCAGCAAATAACTCATTATGCCTGCTCGAAGAGTGCCAAGTGCCCCTGAGAGCTGGTAAATAACATTTTTTTTTTCTCTCTTTGTGTAGAAAGAGCCTAACTGGGAGGTTCCCGCCAGGCTTGCTCTTTAACATGTGCCAACATTTCTAAAGGAAATCCTCCTCTTCGCCAGACTCCACAGATCCTGAGTAGATTTATTGTAACTTAAGGAGCCCAAACACAGAAGCACAGAAGGATAAATCAAGCACTTCTCCATCACTCAGAAGGTCTCGCTTTCCACCCCGGATCACCAGTAATCATGGAGGAAAGACAGCATTACAAACAAATGATTCTAATACAGCAATGCTGTTTTTCTAATTAGGAGTGGGCTTATTACAGTGGATGCTTAAATGGGGAGAGGGCAACAGTAATTCACAAACACAATATCCTAATGCTGGTCCTCTAATTGCTTTATTTGTTTCACTGTTAGAAATGATCGCTTGCTGTGGCCCGACCTCGACCGCTCAGAAGCATGATACATTGAGGTCTCAACCTGGGCAAACTGTACCTAAACTTACACTTTATTGCAGCTTAGTTCACAATCTTCACCTAATATAGGGTTGTATCCCAGTGCAGCAGGAGGATAAATCATCCTGGAATATTACTCCGGCAAAGTTTAGCTGTGACTGCAGCATATGTGCTTTCGAGCCACTGAAGCAAAGGCCCATAAAATACACTAATTACTGCAAGTTATGGTCACTGAGTGATTGATAGCGCTCTGCGAGGCAACTTCCTCATTTTCAACTCTTCTGACGGGCTCATCCGCCACATAGCAATTACTAATTCATGACCCACCCCTCAGGCGTCAGTACCTTTACTCCTAATTCTCCTGCTAGCAAACTACTGCCGGACAGTGGTTTTCCTATCCTGAAGGGCCAGGAAGGATGATAAAAAGTAGATTGCATACTGAACGCTATTGTGTTGAATCTATAAAGGTTTCTTGGACTTCTTAACCCTGCTGACCTGAAACATAAACATTCTCCCCGCATTATGCTATTTATTTGCGTCATTTTTTTTTTTGTCTATCAATGTGTGTGTGTGTGTGTGTGTGTGCGCGCGCGCATGCGTGTGTGCGTAGGTGTGTGTATGTGTGTGCCTATCTACCTGTCTATATATATACTACATTAAATCAAAGCCTGGCTGGCTGAATACTGTGTTTAAAGGTAATATATTAATTTCAGCCAGGCCACAGTAAATACGAGGTTGCTAACTGTTAAACTTAATAAAAAGAGAAAAAAAAAAAAAGCCTCTCTATTTGAAAAGGCCCACTTCTGTGGCCTTGCAGACATTCTAATTGTTCTATCTTGATTTTCATCAGTGACTCTGCTCTCAGCAATGCTAATTAAACTATAACAAAAATCTCTAAAAGTCATGTACAAACAACCACAAAAGGGTCTCCTTTGATGGCAGTCCCTGCATTAGAGGAGGCTTGGTGTGAGATTTTGAACTAGAAAGACGTTGCGTTAGGATGGATGACAGCCACACCAGGTTTCTAATGGTAAGAGCATTGTTCTTCAAATGACCGCAGCACCCTAACTGCAACAGCAAGGATGGTTCCGATCTGGAACCCTAGCCTGTGTGACAGATGACAAACGGAATCTGCCTGCCTTTCAGGACACAGCTCCTACACATCTCCTTGTTCTTCCTCCTCTGTGGGAATGTCTGTTCCAGAAGAGTCTGGCCGCAACTGTGCAGACAACTCCATACTACTCCTTGCCCATACTTTTTTCTTGGGGAATTTTATCACAACCTGCCTGGTAACGGTCAGTGTCAACATTTCCCTGTCTCTCTAATACCTAGTGAATTTTAGCACTGTGGACAAACGAACAGTAAGCCAAGAGTTTTTTTTTTTTTTTTTTTTTTTTTTTTTTTTTTAAATGTTCTTCATTACAAGAGAAATACTACCAGGGCCAACAACATTAGGTATTCATGTGAATCGGGATGGAGACACCTTCAATTGTCTGGTCAGCTTAGAAGGACATGGTGTGGTTGCTTCTAGCTACCATGCCTAAATGACCACACTACATGCTTCAGCGTTGGGGTCTGCTGCCTTAACAGACACACAGAGCCCTCTCACTTAACACATCTCGACCTAGAAGGACCCGCCATGACCACATTTACATAGTGAAGCATCATAATGATCCAGATGGATTAGTTCTTATTAAAGACTTAAACACAGAACCCCATCTCATGTGCTTCGTTCTCACCACTGGGAGCCTTATAAGAATTAAGTCATGGCTCCCCTTTAAGGTGATATGTAGTGCTGACCTGTCCTCTGACAACAGACAGCTCCACCATACGACATCTCTTAGAGGAAACCTCTGTGGGCTCCCAGCTCTAAACTGTTCTCTGTAGTCGTGCAGCTGAGGATATCTGAGAAGACATCAGGGCTGGGGTTTAGTCTATTGAGCTCCAGTGAATCTTCACTTTTTCTAGTTCTAGTTCAACGTCAAGGGAGTCAAAATGGGATGATGCTCCGACTTTCCTGGCTTGGTAAGTGCTCTGCTCCAGCTGGAAGCTGTCTGCTAGTGTCTACCCCATCTGGCAATATTTAGCGCACCACCATTTCTTCAGAAAGTCATCTGCAGGGAGCTGTGTTTCCAGAGGTGGACTGCCCTACCAGGATGCTTTACTGAGCGGCCTTGGTGCTTCCTTATCAGGGACCTGTGCAGTTTCAGAAACACGCGGCAGAGGTAGTTTTGTCCCACTTCGGAGGGTGGAGCTCAACAGTGCTGCACCTCTGAGCAGCTTACACACAAGGTGCAAGGAGCCTGAGCTAGCCAAGGAAGCAGAGAAGAGGAGCGCTTGTGTGGTCAAGAACACCACAACAGCTATGCTCCAGCCTGCCTTCTTCGCCACTCAGGAGTCACACACGCTGGTGGAACCCCCATTCTAAACACTATCCAAAGACAAGCTCCTGAGGCCCTTCATGCTGAAAGGGATGGCTGACCCCTGCTAGGACTCCTGCCCCACAGGATCCTGAGTAAATAAATGTCATTTTAAGGGCTTGTTAAGCAGTGATGGGTAAATGCAATCCTCCTGGACTTTGATGGCAGCCTTCCCTGTCATCAGTGCAGCTTTCCAGCCAGGAGCTCCCAGGGCAGAGGCTAGACTCTTAGTGCCAATGCAGGGCAGCACCAGGCAGATGAGCACGCTGAACTCCTACCTCAGCTGTATCAGAGACTAGGTTAATTTTGAAAAAAGTCAACTAGGCCTTAGTTTCTGGGAGAGAACTGGCACTCTGCAAAGTGTTGTGCGACACACCCGCCACAGGGCACTGCAGAGTGATACTGGGAACCAGTGTTGATTAGGCGCACAGCCAGCGTGCCTCGGCCTTCACATAATGTCCTGCTCATTCACTGTCTGCCCCGTTACTCGACAAGAGCAGCACATGTCATCTGGGAGGCAGGAACTGGCTGCTCTATGCAGCATGGTACAGCCATTTAACCTTCTGGAAAAGTCCGTCAGTTTCTCTAGATCTTAGCTTCCTCACTTGCAAGACGGGAGATTTGACACTTACAAAGTAGAGCACAGATCACTAACTTCTCGTCATTTCCCATTACTCCAGGCAGAGCTTACACAGGTGACAAGTATCAAATGCTTCCTTAGCTGTCGGTACACGTGAAGAGATGTGTGTCACCCTTCTCGTTAGAACGTCACTGAGCAGAGGGCTATCAACAGCTCTAAAGAGGAAAGAAGAGCAGACTCTATCCCTGAACGTCTCAGTTCCATAGGAGCTCATGGTGTGAACTGTGTGGGGACCTGGTGGGCACATGCCACTTCTGGAGTGGCTTCCTCAGTGCTAAGGGGCACGAGTCATCGGGTTCTACAGTCTTTCCTCCCTTCCTTAAACAACAGCAATGCTCTAGTTTCTAAGTAAAAGACAGGGGCTGTAAAAGAACTTCCTAAATAGGTGTGGTTGACATGTGGAAGCTCCTTGGGGATCAGAGTTGAAGTACGTAAGATGGCCTGCAGGACTGAGAAGAGGATTTGCAAGGTATCCCCAGGTCACTGGACTGAGGAGGGAGAGGACTCTAGGAGCAGTGGGCCTCGCCTGCGGGTTTCTCTAAGTTGAGCTAGAGTTCCCTGCATTGTCCGTCTTGTGGGACATGAGCCATAGAAGACTGGTTTCCTTGCACCCTTTCAGATCTCTACTCAGGAAGTAATCTCATGCCACCAGCTCTTTACACCATCCCCAGGACTTCTGTCTGGGAAGTTACAATTGCCAAGCACCCTTCTTTAAACTGTGGGTTCCACAGAAGCAAGATTTTGTAGTTTGGCTCACAGGGACCAGTGATGGTCATGGGGCCTGCTAGCTGAGCGAAGCAAGGCACAAGAACGTGTTTGATCTACGCGCACACTGCTCTCCTCCACGAAGAATGTCTTCTGAGTCAAGTGGCCATTCAAATCTTACTTAAATGTCCTCAGGGACAATTCCATCACTGAGTAGAAAGATTACTGGGATCTATCTATTAGAAAAGGATTTGAAGCTGGGCACAGTAGTGCACACCTGTGATCCCAGTGCTAGAGAGGCAGAGGCAGGCAGATCTCACAGAATTGAGTTCGAGGCTAGTCTGGTCTACACAGTGAATTCCAGGACAACTAAGCTACACAGAGAAACCCTGTGTCAAAACAAACAAACATCTGTTTCATCACACTGAAAATCTGGTAGCGGCTATTGTGAACAGAACTTCTGGGAAGATACTGCGTCTGCAGAGACTGACCAGAAGCTCAGCACTGTGGAGAGACTGGAATGTCCCAGGCCCAGAGTCTAATCACCTTATCTTGGGCTAGTTCTAGCCCTCTGCAACAGCCCTTCTCCGCCCACCTCTGTGTCTGAACTAACATTTTGTGACTAATAAGTACGAAGCTTTTAGAACCTACTCACTTAGCAGACCTAGCTTCTACCAACTGCAAAGCTGAAACCGTCATCAACCAGGCAGCATCTTGGGTCTTTAGAAAGCTTCCCAGCTCTCTGTGACTGCCTCTCTGAGGCACCACTGGAAGCTAAACTTGCCCTGATTTGTGACTTTCTTAGTTCTTAAAACTAGAAAACTTCTCAAGACTGCTTCCATACTGGAATGTGGAATTTAGGACAACCTGAATCTGTGTTCCTGGGTCATGGTCACTTGAAACAGCTCCAGAATCAACTGTTGCTTATGGCTTTAAGATGACAGCTGTGGTTTTGTGCTGACACTGTCTTCCCTTGTGTTGTGTCTTCAAGGGACCATGCCTTCATTTTATTTTCAGTAGCTCTTGAGCTGAGTGGAAACTAATACCTGTGGTCTGCTGCTCTCTGGGCAAACTGGCTTGTTTTGTGAGCACTTCAGACGCTGTTTCCGTCTAAGGAGAGGGTAGACCCTACACTCTGAAGTGGAGCTGCCACCTTAGCTGAGGACACCAGGTACTGCAGCCACAGTCCTTTGCTTAGACAGCTGTGGTTGAGATGGAATTTGAATCTGGGTCTGCTGCGTTGGCAAAGAGAAATAATTTCTTTACGTGTGGGTGACAAGTGACCTGCCACAAACATGATTCTGTCAAAGGCTCCATCAGACCTAAAGTCTGGTCTTTGTTTTTAGGAACTCTTTAAAGCTGTTAGAAAAGTTGGAAAGACTGAACCAAAAAGATTCCTGAGTACTGGAGTACTGAGTACCCTTGGGTGCAGGAGTGACTGGAATACTGAGTACTCCTGGGTGCTGGAGTGGAGTACTGAGTACTCCCGGGTGCTGGAGTGGCGCTGGGTGATATGATGTAGGTCAGGAGGGAATCAGATATGAATTCTGTATGAATTATTCAACTATGAAAGTAGGAAATGCACATGTCACAAGCCAGATGCAGATGATGGTCAGAAGAACAGGGCACTCTCAGCTGCCGAGACCATGAAGGACACATAGTATATCTTGGGCAGATTAAGGAAAAAAAGTGCTCATATGACAGGAGAGTGTCATACTGCATGGATTTATTTTAGTAAAGGTAATTCTAAACTTTAAGAAAGGGCTGGGGCACAGCTCAGTGGCAGAACATGTACCCTATGGGAGTCCTGGAATGCCATCCCTAGCACTACAAGAAACAAAAACAAGCAAAACCCCCATAAAACAACCCCCCAAATCCCCACCCCCAAACCAAATTGCAAAAAAACCCAACCAACCAACCAACCAACTTAAGAAAACTCTATGCAAGCAGTGACTTTGAAGACAACACCCTCGTGTCCTCTCGGGGTGTGCTCCCCGCCTATCTGGAGACAGTTCTGAGCTATGGTCCTTGCTTTCACCGTTTAACACATCATTCAAAGCACTTCAATACAGCAGCGCTAGTGCTCAAGAGGGGCCTCGCAGGACCCGGTGACACACCAATTAACCAAGCATGTCGAGCCAGCCTGCTCTGCGCCTCAGACTCAGGAGACAGGAGAGAAGCTGCAAACAAAGGCAGCAAGAGCGGGGACAAAGTGAAAAGAGCAAGCGTGGGCTGGAGACAGATTTGCGGTCTGTCTCCTGTGGAGAAGTCTGTGGGGAGACCGCTCCTGCTCCTCACCAACCTCAGTAGGGTTCGTGAGAGTCCTCCCCAGAGTCCCTAAGCAGAGCCCCGTGGGCCTGGTGCCTTTCCAAAGGGAGCATTTGTTTGTTTTGTTTACTTCATTTTCAGTTTTAAAAATGGTTTACTTATTTATTGAGACAAATTTACACTATGTACCCTGGCTGGTCTGGAGCTCCAATGGATAGACAAGACCAGATATGTCTGCCTCCTCAGTGCTGGGATTAAAGGTGTACTCTACCATGCTCAGCCTTTAACACCTCTCCCCACACAACACACACCACCACACACACCGTGTGTGTGTGTGTGTGTGTATGTGTGTGTGTGTGTGTGTGTGTGTGTGTGCGCGTGCATATGTGTGAAGTGTGTGAGGGAGCACATGTGGGCCACGCTGAGTGTATCAGCGATCAGAGGACAACTTTGAGATTCTTGCACCTTTAAGTAGGTTCCAGGGGTTAAACTCAGGCCATCAGACTTGTAGAGCAGGTGCCTTTACCCACTGGGCCATCCCAGCAGCCCCTTGTCTGTGTTTTAGAGATGGGGTCTTGCTATGTAACTTAAGATCTTCCTGTCTCCACCTCGGGAGTACTGGGCTCCTCCACACCAGGCCCTGGTTCCTTCTTAACACTCATGCCCCATGCTGGGCACACAAGGTAGAGGAGGGGGTGCACTGACCTGTGTCCCCTGTAAGAAGACTATTTGAACACATGGCTGTTTACCTCCCCTTTACAGATTTATGTTTTGACTCAAATGGTATAATATAAAGAATAATTAATTAGTGAAAAATCAAAGGAGTAGCCTCTCCTCAGCCACCCCGTGAGACTAGGTAAGGAATGCATTGCTTATGAAATTAAGAAGCCACTCCAATGTGTTTTTGGCATCACTACCCTAAAGTTTATGCAAAATGCTTCAGAGCTGGTGAAAGCAGAGCCCTTGTTTTGGCCCGCCAAGCTAACTTCATCCTAAAGCTGAGTCCTGAAGTGCTGAACAGCAGCAGCAGGTGACCAAGTCTAAAAACTCACTGGGTCACTGGGCCCAGAAACTTCCTTCTGCGGTGGGAGGAACCTTCCAGCTTGCCACAGCTCTAGATCTGCAGCCTTGCTGATCTCACACCTCTGCCCTCTCCTTTACCCTTTGTATCCCCACACTGACTCTTGGTGTGTTTTAAAGGAGGGACTCACATCCATGTGGGGTTTTTCCTCCTCTACAAAGTGAGCCCACACAAACCCCCACATGGAGACCTCTTTTATTTGGCTTCATAACCAATGCACAGGAGGAGAGCCACATTTAAAGATCTGTATGGAAAGCCATAGGCACACAGCAGAGAAAGGGGCCAAATCCCCCAACCCAAGAAGCCACAGTCCTCAATTAAGGTTGAATAGTCTCATTTCAATCTTTGTGCTACTTTGCAATCTCCAAATATTTCATACAGCTGACAACATCTACAGGAGACCCACTTTATCCTAGGAGCAGAGGGCTGCTGGCCTGAGAGGAGATGGGGGGCAGATAAAAGATAGTCTGATATTAAAAGTTCTTTGCTTAAGGCAGAAGTGAGGCTGTCTGTGATTCTTTTTATGCGCACACTTTAGTGGCACGTAGCATTATCTTTTATGAAAGAGCGAGGGGAGAGGTCTCACTACAACTCCCTATGGGGACCATGGCAGCACATTAGCAGGGAAGCGACACAGGAAGGAGCTGCCAAGGATGAGCCTCAGAGAGGAGACGCAGGAAGCATTTCCATTTGTCTGGTTGTCCTGGGTGATTCTGGGAAACTCTTGCTCCATTTCCTCTTCTGCTGTTCATTGGTTTTTCCTCACGACAGATGAACTATGACAATAAACTAACTGGTCTGCTGAAAACGCCCTGAGAAACGAGTGCCCACATGCCAGGAGACTGCTGGGAGACCTCAGCTTCCTGCAGTGCCATCTATAGAGTGGTTCACTTCCGAGCGGGCTGAATGGGTGGGGACGAACCGCCAGTTAGTCCCTCCTTCTCCCAGTGGCAAGCTCCCTTCAAGGCCAGCTCCACTCAGATGTCAATCCTTTGTCATCTCCCAACTCCCCATGAGGCCTTCAAGGCCTGTCACTTCAGGGTTCTAGTGTCTTTCTTCTCTACCAGAGGCAGGCTCTTCCTGGTTCTGTGGCTAAGCCTACATGCCATTTATACCAGTGAAAACTGATAATGAGCAAATGGAGGCTTCTTTCTTTGAGCACACACAGAGTTGGTTTAAAAGTGAGATCAGAGGCTGGGCGTGGTGGCGCATGCCTTTAATCCCAGCACTCGGGAGGCAGAGGCAGGTGGATCTTTGTGAGTTCTAGGCCAGCCTGGTCTACAAAGTGAGTCCAGGACAGCCAAGGCTACACCTTGTTTCTTGAAACCCTGTCTCAAAAAACAAAAAACAAAAACTCCCAAACAAAGGAAACAAAGGAAACAAAACAAAAAGTAAGAGCAGAGGCAAAGCTTTCAAAGTACCAATTGTGGTTCAGGATGCAATTTGTTTCCCAGATTTTAGGATGCAGAAAACACTTCTACCTACTGTGTGTTTGTGTGTGTACACGAAGTGGTGTGTATGTGTGAGTGGAGGTCAGCCTTGAGTAACATGCTTAAACTCCATGATTCGGCTAGGCTGGCTGGCCAGCAACCCTAGGGCTACTTGTCTCTGCTTCCTCAGCACTGGGTTCACCACATGCATTTCTGTGGGTGCTGGACTGGGTGCAGGTCCATGCGCCTGGGTAGAAAGTGCTTTACTGACTCAATCTCCCAGCCCTGCCCCCCCCCCCATATTAACATAGCTCAGGATGGCTTTGAACTCATGATCCTCCTGCCGTAGTCTTGAATGCTGGATTACAGGTTTGTGTCTGTAGTGGTTTTGAATAGTATTTATCACACTTATACCAACTACATTCTGGTAAAAAGAAAGAGGAGCCTCAGCCTTCGAGCTCTTATTTTGACCTAATGGATGGCATTTCCTCATATTAACCTAAGGACAGAGGAGCTTGGGGTTTTCCTGTAATTTTTACTCTTGAACCACTACAACGTCTTGTGCATAGACTCAAATCCTCCTTCCCCTGTATCATGCACTTCTTTACCACAGGCCCTGAATAAATTTGGCATAAAATGTGTGCCAGGGGCTGTACTGGAGTATTCTCTAGTGACTTTCACTCCACTGCTTAAGTTGGTCACATGTCACGCTCTTGCCTGGTGGGCCAGAAGCTGTAAGAGGCAGGGACAGCCACCCTATATTCTCAGATGACCCTTAGTTAAGTAAATGTCCTGTTCCACTTGACTGCCGTAAGCAGACACCACTGCACAGCCTGCTTGGCGACTCACTGGAAGAGCCCAGCCCTTCCAGGCCCTTACCTGCTGTGGGGTCCTCCTGCTCTCGCTTCCCCACACTCCTCCCCACACTCCTCCCCACACTCCTCCCCACAGTCCTCCTCACACTCAAAGCTGGCTTTTCTCACACAGTTCCCTATGCCCAGTTCTCCTCAGTCTTGCAAACGCAGTCTGTTTCCTTCAGTGCTTTGGGATTATGTACTAGTTTGCCTCCAGGAAGAATGAACACACTGGCCATCTCCCTCATTAAGATGGGGGAGCCTCTTAGGCTTACCATTCCCAAGGCCTGGAAAGTTACTGATGGATACACAGTTCAATAGGTTACACTGATGGGGAATCTACCAATCTTTCCACCTACATCAACTGAGCCTCTTGCTTCCACGCCCAGCCTTCTAGTCACGCTCCACAGAGCACTCTGTGATCCACTACAAACTGAAGTCAGACCACTTACATCTGGAGGCCTGAGCTTGGCCATATGTGACCTAGCCCCTGGCTATCTCTCTGATTTAATTTTTCCCAGACCTTTCCTTGATAGCTCTACTCTAGTCAAGTAAGGTAGCGAGAAGGAGGAACAATCAATCAATATAACTCACGACCTTCTTCACACTAGCCTGGTTATGCCCTGCCTTGCCCTGCCCTGCCTTTCCTTTCCTTTCCTCCCTCCCTCCTCCCCTTTTGGTTTTTCAAGACAGAGTTTCTCTGTGTAGCCCTGGCTGTCCTGGAACTCACTCTGTAGACCAGGCTGGCCTCAAACTCAGAGAGATCTGCCTTCCTCTGCCTCCCGAGAGCTGGGATTAAAGGTGTGCACCACCACCACCGCCCAGCTTGTTATGCATTCTTATCAGACTGGCTTCCAACTTACTACGCATCTGAGGACGATCTTGAACTTCTGATCCTCCTGCTTCCATCCCTGAATGTTGGGATCACAGCCGTTTGCCACGCTGGCACGAAAACCAGGGCTTCATGCATGCTGTGCAATTACTCTACCACCTGAGCCACATCCGCAGCCCTCTAAACAATGCTCCCATGCTTCCAACAGGTGAGGTGCACTCTGTCGCTGCTGCTGCTGCTAGAAACACAGGAAAGACAGCAGGAGCAGTGCTGTAGAATGCCAGCGTGCAGCAGGGCTCAGACCTCACTATTGTACAGAGAGGGAACTGAGCCCAGTGGGGACTGGGGCTTGGCCCAGGGTCACCTAGGAAACTACTACCAAAGTTAGAACTACAACCTGGGTCTTCTGTCCCCAACATGGGATTCTGAACCATGTAATCTCTCAATTGTTCTGTACTGTATCTGGTCATTTATAAAACACAACCAATGAGAATGATTTAAAACACCAAAGGGAAATTCCTTACTAGCAAAGCCTGAGTCTCACAGGTCGGAGTTAGTTCACTCTGAAACAGGCTAATAAAAGAACAAGGCCTCCGGATCCTGCTGTCTACCCACTAACTCCAGCCTCTCAGCTGCTGTGCACACTCTACAGTTCCTCTTAGATCACCTTTCAGGAAAAGGCAGAAGAATATGGTTTAATAAACATTGAGCATTTGATTTTGGCATTCTTCCTGCTGTGCAGGTGAGCTGCATCTGGAGCTATTTCCTTCCAAATACAATGGCATTCATGCGTTACAAAGATCATAGTAAATGTATTTGACCAAACAAAAGCGATAGGATTGTGATGGAAACTTGATCTGTGGTGTTATTTAAACTTGTTTCTGTTTTTTAAAAAGGCTTTCTTGATGGGAACGGATGGAATTGAGAAGCTGCTCATAAAGCCCTGGTGAGTGCTCAGCTGTCTAGGAATGCAATTCCAGTGAGCCAGGGGTCTCTCTAATGCAAGGCTATTTCTTAGCATGATGTTCTAATGGGACTGCACCTGGCTCACAGAGGGAGAAAAAAAATCCATTCTAAATACAGCAATAAAGAATAAAGATGTAAAATTATGCCACATGCATGTGCCCCACATCACATCACCTACCCCACACATGCACACGTCATTTATTAGAATAAGGTAAGTTTTTTTCTTTAAAAAAGAAAATGATATATAACATATATTATATATATACATATACACACACACATAAACACACACATACACACACGCATACACACACACATACACACACACACAATAACATGCATATATCTCCATCCACAGCCGCATGACTATAGCTGATCTTTCAAACAATCCCCTTTGAATGGCACACATGCACATTCCAAGGCTGCTACCACACTGTGCTGTTATGGAATCATCTTTCTGAAAACAGGGCTCCAGAGCATGCAGAAGGGCCCCCAGGGAACAGTCCCCACATGCACACTCTCAGGGACTTGGGTAGGGTTGGCAAACCTGTGTTCTTAGGTGTGCCTTACACAGGTGATGTGAGAGCCGCCCTGCTCTAGAATAATGCAGACTCTGTCCAAGAGCCATATGGGGTCAGACACGAGGGCTGCAGAGCCATGAGCTCACACACTGGAGGTCTGTATTACTCTCTCCGAGCCTCCATTATACCCAATGGGATGTGTCAGTACAGACTTATCACTGACAACAAACAGCAACTTACCTCCATGAATGAGATTCCTAAGCTCCACACGTCGGAATGGATTCCGTATTGTTCTCCTGAAATCCTTTCTGGCTGTAAGAAAGCAGGAGGGAGCTTGTGAGTGGCTGAAAGTTACCCCAGGCAGCACACACTGAATGTGAGCTCAGCTAACATGGGGAACCATCACTATTTGCATGGCATTTACACACAGCAAAACAATTTCACATGAATGTATACATGTATTCTAGAGGTAACAGAATCTTGAGCACAGCCCCTATAAGGAAGACCACTATCGCTGGTTCACACACCAAGAAAATCAAGGCTCCAGGTAGTGACTTAACGTGGGCAGAAACTAAGGTAGCAAATGACTTAAGTCTTGATCCTACGTCTATTTCCCTCCAATCCAATGGTTTTAACTGGGGATGGAAGATTTATGTAAAGTTGTATCTGATTTACTTAAATTTGGGCAAAAGGGTCTTGAAGATTAAGGCTACGTTTTATTTTTAACCTTTTATCTGGAAATCATTTTAACTTTACAGGAAGGTGGAGAGTCCGAGGCTGGTACAAGGAGCAGTCACAGTTAGACTTCCTAGATTTGCCTCCTGTCACTGTTCCGTTCCATGCAGCTTTTGTGACAGGAGTCAGGATGCCACATAGGACTCTGGGCCCTCCCGTTGGGTCTTGTGGCAGGTGCCTGGTCCAGAAAGTTCTGGCATGTACACTCTGCTCACAAGGAATAGTTGAACACACACACACACACACACACACACACACACACACACACACACACACACACAGAGTAGGGCCTCTTTGTCTGTCCTTCCATGTCACTTCAGAAATGTTTGCAATGAACAACGGTATTGAAAAAAATGAGGTCCTACAAAAGTGCAATAGTTGCTCAAGGCTACAGAGCTAATTGTGGCAGGGCTCAGATCCTAACCCACACCCCATTATCCAGTCCTCGTCAACTTGACAGGTACCAGGAGGTACTCATGTGGAACTGGCCAGCCATTTACGGGAATAGCAGCATGATCGCCATGGCTGCCATCAACAATGCCAGCCAGTGTAGTCACATTGGTGAGCTCCAAGTTCAGTGAGACCCTATTTTAACAAAAAGCAGGTGGAGACAACCAAAGCTGATCTCTGGCGCGTGCACGCATGCACGCGTGCGCACACACACACACACACACACACGCACGCGCGCGCGCACACACACACGCACGCACACACACACACACTCACACATACACCCATCCAATCACACAGAATAGTGTGCATTACTTTCCCTTTTCGTTGTCACACTGCACTGTAATCACCCTGTTCCTGTCTACTTCTCCCTCAGGGAGGCCTTCATACCCTGTGCCACTACTGGCACACGATGCTATAAAGCCAATAGGTGCTGCCAAGGAATCTTGATTACTCATGTGCTTCTAAGCATGAACTTAATCCTTTTCATATACTATAGCTATTGTGTCCATCAGAATCTTAGACTGAGGACCAGCAAAATGACTTGGTAGGTAAAAGTACATGTCTCCATGCTTGGTGACTGGAGGTCAGGCCCCAGAACCTACGTGGTGGAAGGAGAGAATTCACTCTCAGAAACTGTCTTCTGACCTCCACATATGCTGTGGCACAGGTGCAGGCACAAGCACACGCACACACACATACACAGACAGACTCATGCACACACACACACACAATTTAAACAACAAAAAAAGAACTTATGATGATGAGCATTCTAAAACCTCTAGACTTGTTAAAAAGAGACTCTAATGCTGTCTTCTTCCCTACTCTTTGCCCTCTTCCTCTCTCTGATTTTTCTTTCTATTGGATGGTAATTCTCAAGCTGTGGTAGTTTTCTAGAATTCAGAGAAACAAACACGCAAACAGAAGTGGAACTCTGCTTACAAAATATCTGGGTGGGCTGGATGATGAGATTAAATACATTTGCTTCATTTGCCCACTGTGCTACTAAAATAAACGTAAACTGAGGACTGAAAATGAAAGATAGAAAACTGAAATTAAAAAGGAAAAATATGAAGAGTGAAAATATTTGCAGTATCAGGTGGCAGTGAGAGACCTCCTTAGGTACAAGGCCTGCAGCCTCTAGATGGAGAAGTTATTCTTGAGGCACACAGCAGAGCAAGATCACTGGTGGAGGAGCAGCAGCAAACACGGGCAGCAGCAAGCTCTGGGCCTACTCTGTGACACACACAGCAGGCTTAGGCCTCTGTGACACTGACGTAGGCACAAGATATTTGTAGTCAGGATATGACAGCCCAAGGCTGTACGTCCCAAAGCCTGGCTCACATCTGCAGTCACAGTGGCATGTCCCGTCCTCTCCCCTCAAGGACAATACAGAAGAAGACAGAACCTACTGCCAGGTACTGTATTGCTGACAGAAGAGCTAAGGCTGAGAGGCCGGCTGGGGTTACTTCTTCACCTGACAGCTGTCCACAGTGTAGAAAGCAATGTGATAGGGAAAACTCAGCTCTTGTCTAGAGCTCCTCTGACTGGGTAAGTGAAGATCACAGAAAACCAACCCCCTGCCCCCTGAAATGATAATGATAATCCTGGCCTGTCTGAACATACCTAAGAAGCTGAATCTACAGACAGTCTTCAAGGCAGCATCTTCAAACTGGCACACTCCACTCCCGCCAGCTACTGCCTGTGACTGGGCGTTTAGCCAGGACCCATATTTAGTTAACGAATTTCCGGACTGTCTGTTTACAACACAACACTCTGGGGTGGAACTGTCAGGAGCAGGAAGACAGCAAGGTACATATTTTATCTCTTCTGAAAAGGAAGTTGCTGTTTAGTGGGGCTGTCGAGAAAGTTTACCAACCCAGGTGTGCACAACTCAGGCTTAGCGTGCTATGCATATGTGTGCTGCAGTGGTGAGAGCTTACTTTTAGGTGGGCAAGGCCGGGTCCCCACACAGCACAATAGTCATGCAGGGTCAGGGGGACCATGCTACAGACTGAACTTCCAGTTCACTAATCCTCCCTCCGCTGTGTCCAACATACTAGCAGGTATGCTGGGGCCTTTAAGAAAGGTGAAGTTTTATTTATGGGTATGTATGTGTGTGTGTGTGTGCGCACCTGAGTTTATGTGTGTGTGCCCAAGTGCCCACGGAGGCCAGAAAATGTCTGGGAACTGGAGTTACAGGTGGCTGTGAGCTATCTGAGGTGAGAGATGGAGACACACAAACCAAACCTGGAGCCTCTGCAGGGGCAGCAGGAGCTTATAAGCACTGAGCCATCTCCCCAGAGTGTCTGGGAGCTGTGTGCGACCCTCAGTCTGTGAGCGGCTGTTGTGCTCTCACTGTTCCCTCTGGATCTTCCTCATGCTGCCTTGTCTGGCTGGTTTTCTTTGAGTGCCTGCAAGGTTTGTTGTTGTTCCTCTTGAAATCTGGAGACATTTTCTGTGACTAAGGTGGCAGGCCACTTTAGAGCACGTTCTCAGCATGATGCTCTGTGCGGTCAGCTCACATGTGGTTAGGCCGAGCGGTTCAGGCCCAGCTCTGCTCACACTCTGTTCTGCTATTCTGCTTCTCCTGCCTCTCTGCTCAGCGCTCAGGCTCCTTCTGGGAGCAGCAGCTTCAAAGTGAGTGTGCCCTGCCCAGGAGAGCTGGTGGAGTGAGTGTGTCCTGCCCAGGAGAGCCGGTAGAGTAAGTGTGCCCTGCTCAGGAGAGCTGGTGGAGTGAATGTGCCCCTCCCAGGAGAGCTAGTGGAGTGAGTGTGTCCTGCCCAGGAGAGCTGGTGGAGTGAGTGTGTCCTGCCCAGGAGAGCTGGTGGAGTGAGTGTGCCCTTCCCAGGAGAGCTAGTGGAGTGAGTATGCCCTGCCCAGGAGAGCTGGTGGAGTGAGTGTGCCCTGCCCAGGAGAGCTGGTGGAGTGAGTGTGCCCCTCCCAGGAGAGCTAGTGGAGTGAGTGTGTCCTGCCCAGGAGAGCTGGTGGAGTGAGTATGCCCTGCCCAGGAGAGCTGGTAGAGTGAGTGTTCCCTGCCCAGGAGAGCTGGTGGAGTGAGTGTGTCCTGTCCAGGAGAGCTGGTGGAGTGAGTGTGCCCTGCCCAGGAGAGCTGGTGGAGTGAGTGTGCCCTTCCCAGGAGAGCTAGTGGAGTGAGTGTGTCCTGTCCAGGAGAGCTGGTGGAGTGAGTGTGCCCTGCCCAGGAGAGCTGGTGGAGTGAGTGTGCCCTTCCCAGGAGAGCTAGTGGAGTGAGTATGCCCTTCCCAGGAGAGCTGGTGGAGTGAGTGTGCCCTGCTCAGGAGAGCTGGTGGAGTGAGTGTGCCCCTCCCAGGAGAGCTAGTGGAGTGAGTGTGTCCTGCCCAGGAGAGCTGGTGGAGTGAGTGTGTCCTGCCCAGGAGAGCTGGTGGAGTGAGTGTGCCCTTCCCAGGAGAGCTAGTGGAGTGAGTATGCCCTGCCCAGGAGAGCTGGTGGAGTGAGTGTGCCCTGCCCAGGAGAGCTGGTGGAGTGAGTGTGCCCCTCCCAGGAGAGCTAGTGGAGTGAGTGTGTCCTGCCCAGGAGAGCTGGTGGAGTGAGTATGCCCTGCCCAGGAGAGCTGGTAGAGTGAGTGTTCCCTGCCCAGGAGAGCTGGTGGAGTGAGTGTGCCCTTCCCAGGAGAGCTAGTGGAGTGAGTGTGTCCTGTCCAGGAGAGCTGGTGGAGTGAGTGTGCCCTGCCCAGGAGAGCTGGTGGAGTGAGTGTGCCCTTCCCAGGAGAGCTAGTGGAGTGAGTATGCCCTTCCCAGGAGAGCTGGTGGAGTGAGTGTGCCCTGCTCAGGAGAGCTGGTGGAGTGAATGTGCCCCTCCCAGGAGAGCTAGTGGAGTGAGTGTGTCCTGCCCAGGCGAGCTGGTGGAGTGAGTGTGCCCTGCCCAGGAGAGCTGGTGGAGTGAGTGTGCCCTTCCCAGGAGAGCTAGTGGAGTGAGTATGCCCTTCCCAGGAGAGCTGGTGGAGTGAGTGTGCCCTGCTCAGGAGAGCTGGTGGAGTGAGTGTGCCCCTCCCAGGAGAGCTAGTGGAGTGAGTGTGTCCTGCCCAGGAGAGCTGGTGGAGTGAGTGTGTCCTGCCCAGGAGAGCTGGTGGAGTGAGTGTGCCCTTCCCAGGAGAGCTAGTGGAGTGAGTATGCCCTGCCCAGGAGAGCTGGTGGAGTGAGTGTGCCCTGCCCAGGAGAGCTGGTGGAGTGAGTGTGCCCTGCCCAGGAGAGCTGGTGGAGTGAATGTGCCCTCCCAGGAGAGCTGGTGGAGTGAATGTGCCCTGCCCAGGAGAGCTGGTGGAGTGAGTGTGCCCTGCCCAGGAGAGCTAGTGGAGTGAGTATGCCCTGCCCAGGAGAGCTGGTGGAGTGAGTGTGCCCTGCCCAGGAGAGCTGGTGGAGTGAGTGTGCCCTGCCCAGGAGAGCTGGTGGAGTGAATGTGCCCTCCCAGGAGAGCTGGTGGAGTGAGTGTGCCCTGCCCAGGAGAGCTGGTGGAGTGAGTGTGTCCTGCTCAGGAGAGCTGGTAGAGTGAATGTGCCCTCCCAGGAGAGCTGGTTGAGTGACTGTGGTACTGGCACTGGCCTTTAGCGCCTGCACATGCTCTCTTCTATCTCAGGATTTCATCCAAAGCCTGTCTGGGAGTTCCCTATTGTCTCTTGAGCTTTTTAATGCTTTCTGGATAGTTTGAACCCTCCTCCACCCCACCCCCCTCTCTAGATTTATTGTTTTTATTTTTATATTTTTATTTTATTTTGTTGATATACACATATGCATAGATGAATATCATATACACGCCTGGGGTCAGAAGCGGTCAGAAGAGTGTGTTGGGCCCTCTGAACTGGAGCTACAGAGTTACGAGCTGCCATGTGGGGGCTGGGTCTGAACCTCAGTCCTCTGCTCTTCTGCAAGAGCAGCAAGTGCTCCTAACCACTGAGCCTTCACTCCAGCCACCCGTGTTTGAAGCTTTTAAAACTAGCATTCTTTTTTAAACAGTGGAGTTGCTCCAAAGAACCTAACATGCTATTTGAAGAACCAAGAAGCTAGTGTCTTAACTTATCCTGCCTCCTGTGGCCTGCCGACTCAGATACTGGCTATAGTTAGCACATGTGGAGTTCTTGGTAAAGTGAAGGTGACAGTAACAACAACGTATATGTCATGCCATTGTGTGAGGATAAAATGTGTAATGTGCTCATCAGAGAAGTGCTAAACAGGGGTTCCCAGAAAATATCAGCATTTTTCTGATGGCCACCATGGCAAGGGACCATGCAATCTAAGTAGGCACTGGGGATGTAATCTGAGCAGGCTTATGCTCAGGTAAAGACAACCACAAGGACCGTCACAGCCTGAGCATGGGAACAAAAACCAACTCCAAACAAAGCAGCCACTCAGGAGCTAAGAACAGGAGCTAAGAAGAGCCATTTGGACTCTTTCTGATCCCAAAGGATAATATCTGAGAAACATCTTTGAAACATTTCAAATTTCCAGTTATCTAAAACCGTATCATCAAAATGTTCTATTTGATTACTGTGTGTGTGTGTGTGTGTGGTTGTGTGTGTGTGTGTGTGTGTGTGTGTGTGTACAGAGCATAGAAACCAGAAAAGGGTGCTGGCTGCCTCTCTCTCTCCCTCTCTGCTTTACTCTGTTGACTCTGCTCTCCTTGGAGCTCATGTGTCTCAGCCCCAGCAACTTCCCTGTCTGCCTCCCAGTGCTGGAGCTACAAGCATGAGAGAGCAGCCCAGCTTGCTATGGGTGTGTGGATCCAAACTCTGGTATCACCCATGTGCTCTGAGCTACTGAGCCGTTGCTCCAGTTCCTGCCTTCTCCTTCCGCCTACGCACGGTAATCTCTCTCCTGTGCCTTTTTTTTTCATACTAGCAAGATGAAGATCTAGCATGTTTTAAAGTGCCTTCTATACAACCTATTAATCCATCATATCTATAAACTGTAGCCTTCTTAATTTCTATGTATATGCTTGGTACAACTAAAGACTCAATTATGCCATGTTCATTCAGTGGCGCAGTGGTGCCATCATCTATGGGGGTGGCTTCCCAATTTCACCATGATTCCTTTGGATTCACAGCATGGAACATGTTCGGTGGAGACCTGCTCACACAGCTGAGGGCACTTGGTAAGTGCTTTACTGGTATACACCAGGGGCTGGAAAACATTTTTCTATAAGAGGCCAGCCTGGGAATACTTTTCCTCAGAGGGCTGCACACAACTGTACAACTCCTTAGCCTGCTGCTGTGGCACTACTGAAGCCACAGGCAGTCCATCAGCTAACAGCCTGCCACATTCCAGTAACAGCAGTACACACAGAATCAGACCTGGGTTGGGCATGGTGGCTCATGCCTGTAATCCCAGCACCCTGGAGGCAGAGGCAGGTGGATCTCTGTGAGTTCTAGGCCAGACAGAGCTGCATAGAGACCACATCTAAAAACTAAATGAACAACAACAGCAGCAGCAGCCCACATAAGTAAAAAGTAAGTGAACAAACAAAGCAGATGTCCAGGACTTCTTGCCATAGAATCCCACACAGAACTCAGAACAATAGACCAAAAGCACTAAAACGGGATACTGCAGTGCTTACATAAAGCCAAAGAGCCCAGCAGCACACAGAGCGGTAGGGACAGTACCACAGTAGAGTGATGCAGGGCTGTTCCTTTGCTCCCCCATGGCCAGCCTTTGGGAAGTATTTGGCCAACGAGAACCTGTTAAATTAAGCAAAGCTCTAATTCTGCCTCTCAGACTTTTGTTATTTTACTCGTTGGCATCTTAGGCTTTCTGCTGCTTGAACTACAAAGCTGATGACTAGAATTCACTCACCCAAGAAACAAAGCAATTTTAGCTTTGCCAATCTGAGCTAACATTTCATAATTTTAATCCTCACACTTTCAATTAACATATGGACGCATCACAGTCATCCATAAACAAAAAGGGAAAAAGTAATTTCTTTAATGTACACCTGGGAAAGACAACTGTAATCTGGATTTGCAGCTAAGATGTGATGCAATTTAATTATCAGAGCAATTTAAAGCTACCGAGAACATGATGGGCAGTTGAGAAGTTGTTTCGTGGGTGGCTTTTTCCTTTTCAAGGCACACTGCTTTCACACCCTTGCAGAGGCTGACATGCAGCAGGGCTTTGTTACCTGTAGAACTCACTGGTCTCATCTTCCCTGGGAGAGCCACGGAGGAGACTAAGGTTTAAAAAGCAGACGCAGTAACTTTCATGCTGCTTCACTTTTTCCACATTTAAAATATGAATTTCCTTAAAACCAATGAAAACTGAAATAAACTATTCTGACCATCTGAAAGGAAGTGAACTACTCTGTGTTGTTCTGGGAACAGAATGCTGCAGACCCAGGCCCTGCCTGTATCAACGATCTTTTAATGACGATAACACATGGGCAAAAAAAGGCTGAAAATAAAGTCTATGGTTCTGGACCAGTCAGATGGCTCTGCAGGTAAAGGCAGCAGCCTCCACGCCTGACATCAAGCTGGATCCCCAGGACATGCAGTGTGGATGGAGATGTTTACATCGGCACGGCCCCTCCCCAATCAATAAATAGAAATATGATACATTAAAAAAAGATCCATGGTTATACCATACTAAAATCTTTTAACTGTGTGACATCAACAAAAGCTCCTTAACCTGAAAGGGATTACTTACATAAATCTAGAGCCATAATGATAATAACCAATCCTAAACATTAAAATAAAAACTGGACTCTAGCCGGGTGCTGGTGTACATCTTTAATCCCAGCACTTGGGAGGCAGACACAGGTTGATGGATCCCTGAGAGTTTGGGGCCAACCTGGTCTACATAGTGAGTTCCAGGATAGCCAGGACCACATAGAAAGCCCGTCTCGAAAAACAAACCAAACCAAACCAACCAACCAACCAACCAACCAACCAACCAAACAAACAAACAAAAACCAACCAACCAACCAACAAACCAACCCAAACCAGACTCCAGTGGGAAAGGAAGGGACATGTGCATGAACTTAACAATTAAGAAAGAAACACAGAGCCATCCACTGTAGAGAAAAAACAAGGGGGGACCTTAACAGCGAGAGGTCCATAGATGAGCTGGCTACATGGGTAATTTGGCTGGGATCTGGTGACAAGCATGACTGTATCCCCAGAACAAGCAACTGATGCTACTGACTGATGTCTTGGTATATATTAGGGTTACTTAATTAACCCTAATATATAGAGTGGAAAAGTAGCCAATATGCTACCAGGTGCAATTTTTCTGTGGGATTAAACTTCAAAACTCGGCAATTTCACACTTGAGCCAACCAGTTAAGTCACCAATGTGAGATAAGTTGATAGCGTGGGCACAGGGCCCCGCTTGTTCTCAGAGGATCCGAACACTGGAGTGGCAGGATTGACTTTGTAATTTATGACCTACTAGTCTAAAGCTGCAGAATTAATTTAAGAATTATACATTCCCAAGTACATAAAGATAAAGATGTTGGTTTTAAATGTTATTTTTGCATAAGTTTACTTACTGCCATATAAGCATTTGTTCCAACATACGTCTTGGCTATAGAATTCACCAGCTATGAGACAAAACGGTCTGTTAGAACAATATAAAGATAATGTGGAAATAAAATGGGCAATTATTCCCCATTTAACCTACAATCAGCACTCCTATAAATCAACTAAAAATTATGTAAAAGGGAACAAATTCATCCACAAAGACATTAAAAATGATTAAATCTCTCTTTTCTTTTGGATGTGATTTTCCAATTTAAACAAGCACAGCATTATGGTTTATAGCAGATAACCTTAAACAATTCACTTAAGCGTGATGCTCAGTGCTTTAGTGCCCCAAACCCGCCTGAAATAAAAAGCCAATTTGAAGTAGAATTTGAACACCCTCATCTTTCAGTCGTATAGCTCAAGATGTGAATGGAGCCCCACGCGTTCCCAGAATGAGATGAACTGAAGACGCTGGAGGGATAACAGACTTTGACAACTCATAATGCGAAGATGACCTTCGCTTTGGTCTTCGTGTTGGCTGGGAGGAAAGGTGGCTGCAATTCAAATCAACATCACAGCACGCGCGTGGGTCACCATCACTGGGGTTCTCAGGGGAGGCCCAAAATGGAAATTAATTAAAATTGGTGCTGCACATTGTGATGGCCCTCCACCATTGTTGCTCCCAATATTAATTTTTATTGTGGGCCAGTTGGGATCCCCAGGCACGGCTCCCTCGCTGTCCTCCCTTTTGTCTGGCCAGAGCGCTTTCTTAGCCAAGCTGCATAGCAATGAAGTTTGCTATTCGTAAGTAGTAATTACAATAGGAGCAGTTTTTACTGTCATTAAACAATGAACAATCATATTCTGATGAAGGAAACTCGCTTAGAGATTAACAATGAATAACGCGGGCTTGGCCATCACACGGACGCACAGTTCATGTTTGTCTGGAAGCTGAGGGATTTTTAATCCATAGGGCAGGCTGAAGAGAAAGTAGACCTACCTGAGTGCTAACGCCGAAGTCACACAGCTTGACCTGCCCGCCTGTGTTTACAAGCATGTTGGAGGGCTTCACATCTAAAAGGGATCAGAAAAGCCCCAGTGACCAACTTCATATCGACACTGTTTTTTAAAAGCACACATGTGCACCATGTAACACGCAGACACAGCATCCTGGGTCCACCCAAACTGGAGCCACAGATTTACTCCAAAGTGTTTTATCTGAGAGCAGGTCCAAACCCATTCGAATGAAGGTCCACTCAATGCCTGGCTTTCAACAGTAGGGAGTAGAGTCATTAGCCCACACTTGCTGAGAAAGAGCAGTGAGATGAGAGAGAAAAAAAAAATGCAGCCTTTTTACAAAGCATATGCACAAAAAAAGGGATTAGTTTACACTGTATGTGTAACTAAATTATAGCTCCCATCTAAGAAGTAGTAAAACCTTCAACCACAGGAGGGAAACAGGCAGGTGGATCTTCAGAGTTTGCTAGCCAGCAAGCTAACCAGAATAGCAAGCTCTTGGTTCAGTGAGAGACTCTGTCTCAAAATAAGTAAGTAAGTAAGTAAGTAAGTAAGTAAATAAATAAATAAATAAACAAATATATAAATAAATACATGAACAGCAACAGCAATAGAGGAGGACACTTAGGGTCAGCCTTTGACTTCTATATGTGCATATACACACATGCACTTACTACTACTACTACACACACACACACACACACACACACACACACACACACACTCCAAAACGAGAAAAACCACCCATCCACCCATGCTTACTGGCAGCAGGTCCTAGCTGAGGGAAACAATGTGAAAATGACACGTTACCATTACCTGTGGTTTAGATAACAAATGCTACTTTAGATAATCTCAGAAAATAACCTAAAAGAGGCATGTGCACACGCGCATCCACCCCCCCACGCATGCGCACACGCGCATCCACATCCCCGCCCCCCACGCATGCGCACACGCGCACTCACTCACAATCTTCCTTTCGGTTATTTTTCCGGTACCCACCGTTTCTCCTTCCTTTTAATTTTTGACTGCTGTTACAGTTAACAAAAGAATTGACATAGCTTTGCAAGGCAGTCAGTCAGTGATAATGACACAGAGGGTACCTGTGAGCACCATCAGTGACAACAATAGGGCTTTTCTGGAATTCAGGGAGGTCACAAAAATCATCCAAGCAAGACAATGGAACAAATGGCAAATGCTTCAACATTTCATCTTGAAGAGTAAAAGCCGTCTAGCCCAGACAGCTAGCAAAATCCAATGCCCTTGACTAACCTAAGAGCAATAGTCAAATAGCTTTGGTGAAATATTTAAGTAACCCCAAGAAATTATGCTAAGAGTACATATTTAACTCAAATTTCAAGTTCCAATTCTATAACTGACAGATACTGGGCCCTACTTGGGATATGAGAGGCAGTGAAGAGGGTCTTTCTTACACACTGGCTTATTCAGTATTGTCTGACACTAGAAGGCAAACTCCACGGAAACTGGAACTTGAGTCTTTTCTACTGACCGTCCCAGCCCCTGGAAGAGGGACAAGCAGTGATCAGCTAATGCTGGCTGAAAACAGGAAGAAGAATGAACAGAAACCCTGAGCTCACAGGATGATCTTTACATGGATGTGTCTGTTTTGGAGGTGAGCGGTGAGTGCAGAAGCCATCTCTGTGGTCTGACCTTCAGGCAAAGCGCATTATAATGCAAGCTGGGGTTGGAAGGGACTCTTTGGATTGAACTTGGTATACACATGCTGCCATGAGCACTTGCCAACTAGTTTTTTTTTTTTTTTTTTTTTTTAGGTCTGGCTTTTTTTTTTTTTTTTCCTTTCATATGTGTTACAGGTCAAACCACTTCAGCCACTTAAACAGCAACTTTTATAAAATGACTGCTTATATTCTAGCGTGGAAGGAGATTGACTCATCAGCCCCTTTCCCTACCTGAGCAGCTATTGACAGGTAATGACTTCTTGTTTTCAACCTCTACTTTCCCCCCTCAATTCCCATATAATTCTTAAAGCGCTACCATTTTAACCCTTAAGTGTGCCACGGATCGCATCATTTCTCTCCTTAAAGGTGAAGTTAAATACAGTTCTTGGCCTGCTTTCACTCTCCAAGAACAGAGTGGTGGATCTGCCAGTGTGTTGTTACTGTTTGTTGTTAAGACAGAGTCTTGATGTAGCTCACCCTGGACTCTAACTTGTCCTAATTTGTTTTCTGTTGCTGTGATAAACACCATGACCAAAAGCAGCTTGGGGAGGAAAGGGTTGATTTTATTCCTACTACACACCTATTACAGCTCAACCTGGAAGGAAGCCACAGGGATTTGGAGGCAGGGACTGAAGCAGAAACCATGGAGGGAAAGGCTTGCTCACCTTGGCATACTCAGCCTGCTTCCTTACATAACCTAAGACTACCTGCCCTGGGCAAGGCCGTCCCACATCATTCAATCAAGAATGACTGCCTACAAGACAATCTGACAGAGGCATTTTCTCAACTGAGGCTTCCTCTTCCTAGATGACGCAAGGCTGTATCAAATTGACAAACAAACAAACAAAAACACTAATCAGTAAGTACCCTTGTCACACCTGGGTCCGTGTTGAACTTTCAAGTGTGCCTCAGAAGCTAGTAGGACATGGCATAGGCAGCCAGAGATGTCCTAGTCATCAGTCATCCTTTGCTGAAATGAGGCTCATCTTAGATTCTGCTTAACTTGGCTTTCTTTATTTTGCAAGCTGAACTCTCCCCTACCCCCCAAGATGGGGTTTCTCTGTATACCCCCATCTGTCCTGGAAGTCACTCTGCAGACCAGGCTACCTGTCTTTATTTTAATGTAGTGTCAACTTATGGAAAAGAAAAGTAACAGAAGCCTTGCTGCTTTTCCTCAGCTCACCTAGGCATATCATGGTGCGCCTTCTGTAAGCAAAGCGCAGAAAAGATGAGTCATTAAAGTGACTGATTATAAACAGGAACCATCAGGGCAGATGTAAGTCATTTTGGTTTAATCAGGCCATTAATTATTAGGGTTTATCAATTAGTTTTATTGAAGGCAAGGGAGCTTAAATGAATGGTAGGGCATTGATTTTAACTGAGGCATCTTCTCAAAGAAAATACAAACAAGGATGCAGAAGCCTGGAATTCCAGGTTCGTTTAACACCTTTAAGAGGGCTATCCTTGTTTTCTTGCCATGTAAAATCTTCAATGAAAAAGAAAACCAACCCCAACCGCCTTTAGCACCAAGTATGAGATGCCATTCACTTGTGTTCCCTGCTTTAAAGTCTGGTTTCTGAGGAGTCAGTGTCTCGCTGGAGGAAGCGGAATAAAGGTCAGAGCAAAGCAGCTTGTTTTAACGCCTGTTCTAGATCATCTGTTGTGGCTGGACTTTTGGAGGTGTCAGGGTGGTTCTGTTGGCCATGTCCTCTCAGGGGAAGCAGAAGGATGCTATGTAGAGTGGCTGATGGATGCCATCTAAGATTTGCTAGTCAGCCCTGCACATCGACTGCATCAAACAGGCCATTAAACCTCTGAGCAGTCAGCCTACAGTCCCTCTAATTCCTGGACAACCTTGAACTCTCACTGGCAACTTTTTGAGATCAGGAGTTATCAGCTATCACTCTGGTCCTTCTGATATCTGATTGCATCTGGATAATTCCTCATGTTTGATCTGTCCATGTTGACAAAAGTTGGTGTGGGACTTGGTTGAGACTGTGCTTAGCAGTGCCTGGCATAGAGCTAAGTGCTCAATGCATAATGCACAGTTTGTGAACCAACGTTCCCAACACTTCAACACACTATACATATTGTAAGCTTCTGTCTGGGGAATTGGCCATGTCAACTCCCAATCACTCCAGGAAGTTGGGCTGTGGACTGTCTGAGGTACTGTGCCTGACTCAAGTGCTAAGTGAGGCTAATCTTCAATATGCCAGCTCCAGCTCAAAGCAAGCTCCTTCAAGAACGGCAGGTGCTCTTCCACTGGGATCGCAGAGGAGTCAACAATTATCCAGTCACATCATGTGTCTCTTGTCAAAATATTTCTCCAGTCCCTCAATGAGACTTCCTGGTAAGCTGGACCTTCTTGGGGGGGTGGGATGGGGTAGGGTGGGTGTTGAGACAAGGTTTCTCTGTAGCCTTGATTGTCCTGGAACTCCTTTGTAGACCAGGCTGGCCTTGAATAAATAGAAATCTGCCTGCCTCTGCCTCCCAAGTGCTGGGATTAAAGGCGTGCGCCACCGCGCCTGGCTAAGCTGTACTTTTAAATGATGTCATGAATGTAAAGGAGATGATGATTGGCTGCCAACACTTCTGACTAATAATGTGAAGTGCTTAGATGATTAAAAACAAACAAACAAACAAACACCCGGGAAGAGGAGGAATGTAAGAAATTGCAAATGGCGTCTTGGGTCACACTGAAGACCACAAGTTTTCCCCCCTACAGGGGTTTTTAGTTGAGTGAAAACTAAAGTGTCTTTAAAAATTAAACACAAGCCATGTGGCTAATAAGTCAGATAGCCCCATCTACTCAGAAACCTGAGGTAAGAGGATGGCTAGAGCCTGGGAGTTTAAATCCAGCCGGGGTAATTGTGAGATCCTGTCTCAAAACACCCCCTGGGCCATAAATGACCATAGACCTCTGTGATCACAATGCCACCCTAGCTTTACCAAGGCATGAAAGCCCAGGTAGTAACAGACTGCACACTGCACAGTGGTGGCAAAGTGCCAAGTTCTTAAACTCTGAGGGTGTCCAAACGGCTGTGACTGCAGCTATTTAAAAACTGATACTAATTTCATAGCCTGGTGTCTGGTCAATAAAAATAAACAAAACCTTACAAAGACATATGCACGCGGCACAGGGCGGCACATGCCTATAACTTTGGCAATTGGGAGGCTATGGCAGGAGGTCTGCCTCAAGTTTGCAGCCAGCCTGGGCTACATAACAAGTACTGGTCCAGCTAGGACTACATGGTGAGAACCCACCTTAAAAATGAAAACCACTCTTGGCTCAGCCTGGGACCCACCCCATGGGAGAGAGCCAACCACTGACACCACTACCTATACTCTGCTATGTTTACAGACAGGAGCCTAGCATAACCATCCTCTGAGAGGCCCCACTTAGCAGCTGATCAAAAAGATGCTGAGATTCACAGCCAAGCATCAGGTGGAGCTCAGGGAGTCCTGTGGAAGAGCTGGGGGGATGACTGAAGGACGTGGAGGAGACAGGGTTGCCACAAGAGGACCAACAGAGTCAACTGACCTAGATCCACAGGGTCTTGTGGAGATGGAAGCACCAACCAACGAGCGTGCATGGACTGGACCTGGGCTCCTACATTTGTGTAGGCGACAGGCAGTTTGATCTTCATGTGGGCCCCTTAGTGGGTTGAGCAGGTGCTGTGTGTGGCTCTTTTGGCTGCTTTTCATCACTCCCCCCTCATGGGGCTCCTTGCCTGGCCTCAGTGGATTAGGATGAGCTCAGTCCTGATTTGACTTGATGTGCTGGGATGGGTTAGGGGGGCTCCCCTTTTCTGAGGAGAAGGTGAAGGGGATGAGAGTAAGAGGGTGAGAGGGGGTGACCAAGAGGAGAGGAGGGAAGGGGCTATGATCGGGATGTAAAGTGAATATATAAATTAAAAATAATGAAAACCACTAACACAAATAAATAGAAAAGAAGGGAAGGAAAGAAGATGTATACAAATAGCAACGTTGTTCCTAACAGTCTTAAGCCATATACAGTTATACAAATGTCCTTCCCTCCACTAGTAAATGAATAGATAAACCATGGGATTCCCATATAATACAATAGTATTCTGCAATAAGAAGGAATTGATGGGCTGGGTACACATGCCTGTAATCCTAGGCAGGCGGATCTCTGTGAGTTCAAGGCCAGCCTGGTCTACAGAGTGAGTCCAGGACAGCCAAGTCTACACAGAGAAACCCTGTCTTGAAGTCCCCACAAAAGAAGGAATGTATGGCTGACAAATGTTACAACATAGATCAACCTAAAGATACTACAGAAACTAGAAAGAGCGAGGAACAACAGTTCATATTCTATAGCTCTATTTTTGTCCAGAAAAGACAAATCTATACAGTCTGAAACTAGATTAGTGTTTCCTGGAGAGTGGGACAAGGGGTGGGGACACAGGCAGGGACAGCAGCAAGGACTGACTTAATGGGTAAGGAGACTTTTTTGGAAGGGCAATGGAATATTCCAGAATGAGATTACAGCAATAGTTGCATAATACTGTAAATCTATTTAGCTCATATTTGAATCACATCCTTAAAACGGGCATTTTTTCTTGGTATATAAACAATATATCAATGAAGTTTTTTTTTAAAGCCTCAACATCCAAATTATCGGTAGTAGCACTACTCCCACAAAGCTAGTTGATAACCCATAATTTTACAGATATTTTGCAGCCACTGTGGTTTTCCATTTGTGAAGAAGTAGGAGACACCAGCTAACCACCCTTAATTATATATAAATAGTGCAATGTCGACTTCCTCTTTAAAGCAGGCATGCACTTAAAAAAACCTGGGTAACTATGATGGTCATTATTTACTAGTATTTAAAAAGGAACTAATTTTAAAGTGTCACATATAAGATTTTCCCAAATGACCAAGGTTGTGTCTACAAAGCCTAAGACCAACTGGTTCACACATAAAAAGCTCAGTCAGGCGACCATGGCCGCCTCAGTACCCTCCCCTAACTGTTCTGACTGATTTTCAGGATGGTCTGATTTCTCTTTCCCTTCCACTGAACTGACCAAATTGACTGTGGAAATTGGTATCATGTCGACACGACTCATGTTGCTGCCTATAACTGCCTCACACAGAAACTGGATCTTTAAGCAGGCGACATCAATTAGCCATTACAGAAGCTGCATGAACAGCAGGAAGCTGAGGCTTGCTAATCAAGGCTGAGCTCTCCAAAGCCAGTGCTGGCTACAGCTCCTCACAAGGCCAGCTCCACCATACACCCCATCAGGGGTCAGGGTTTGGCTGGGGGTCTAAGGGTTGCTCTAGACACGGGGATCAAAGTCTGCACAGGAACTAACCAGGTGACTTTCTGGTCAGCGCAGTTTTGGGGGAAACTGACTCTGCAGACTGTAAGCTTTTGTTTAGAAGAGGAAAGCCACACAGACGGACAGTGACCTCTCTGCATGAGCTGTTTGCCACAGGTGCTGATGACAGCACTTGCTGCTTTCGTTTGATCTCTACTGTGTATTTACAATATTGGCTTGTATTGGTCTTACAATATTGGTCTTTCTGGGGTAAGCCTCATTGGGTTACCTTTAAAAGGAGGCATGGTACAATTATTTTATTTTACGTATTTATCTTGTGTGCACATGCACCATGCAGGGTGCGTGTGCCTCAGTACATTGTGGCAGATCAGTGGAGAGCGTGCAGGAGGAGGTTCGTCCCTTCCACCACATGGGCTCCAGGGATCTGGGCTCCAGAGATCGAACTCAGGCCAGCAGACATGGCAGCCAGCTCCTTCACCCACTGAGTCATCTCATCAGCCTGCATGATGTAATTCTTAAGGAAACACCAACCAGTTGTAAACTGCCACACAGCTCTGTTGTGAGAGCATGTGGGAAGCAGAACTGAGCTTTTCTTTGATGTTCTTCCTTCGTAAAGCTCCTCTCCCTTCAGCAGGATCCAGTGGACATATTGAGCCGGTCTCCCCTCTGCGAACCTCTCCCATCCCTGAGCCAGGGATCTTCAGTAATATCCCTTCATTAAGTTTAATGGTGTTATGAGAAGGTAGCACTCGATACATCTCTCTAGTTATTTCTTCGGGACCGCTCTCTAATGAGTGAGAACAGCAGGTACAATTAAATACAGTCTGCGGTGACGCTGCATCACAGTCATCTGCACACAACAGGAATGCACTTAGGAGAAAAACCATGCTGCAATATCGGAAGCCCCTTTCCGCACTTCATCATAGGATAAAGGGCGGTCATCCAAACATTCTTGCAAAGGCCCTAAATAAAATTAAGCAGCATAATTAGCTATCGTAAGTGGCAGATACTGTCTGGAGTCTCATGATTCAGCTTGGGAGAGACACACTATATGGCCTTCTCTCCTTCATGATCAATAGGAGACTTCTGAAAGGTTAATATTAAGGACACACAGGCCTGGGCCTCTCAATTCCCCTTTCCTTCAAACTTAATTTATTGCTGTTTTTATGGTGCTAGGGCTTGAACTCAGGACGTTGCATGCACAAGGCAATGCTCTACCATTGAGCTAGATCATTGGCCCTCTTCCTCTATTCTTTCATATACACGCAATTTCCTACCTGCAATGTACACATGCCCTCTATGGATAGGGAACACTAACTATGCAAGAATGGACGACTCCTGGGTGTCTGAAGAGATGTCCTTGTCCCCTCTCCCTGGGGAGTGGCGCTAGTCTAAGATGCCACTGAATGAGGATTCAGCATGACTAATGCTCCTTAGCAGGAGAAAAGGATGAAGATACGGAGTGCAGAGTAACCGATGTGCAGCAGCATGTGGGGTAAATCCTCTCAAAGAGGACACAGTGACTGAGGCCGGTGACACCTGACACTTATGTGCTAGACTGGGCCAAGTCATCACTGCCATGCACTGTTTCATTGGCTCTCACTCTAACCCTGAGATAGGACTCAGGATTAGCCTCACTTGACAGATGAGGCAATCAAAGGTCAACTTAATGAAATTACTCAGTCATGGTGTCATAACTTGTCACTCTGACTCAACCCTCTAGCCTCAACAAGCTGCATCTTCTGTGGACGGACCCACAGTGAGTGGTGGACTCTGTACTCAGGTTCGAGAAATTAAGAAAGAAAATGGTTTAGGTGTTTTCCCGAGTGTCTTCCCGTTTCCAACAAGCCGGATTTCTCTCTAAGAAAAGAACAAGTGGGAGAGAAGCCTGGAGAACATTCAAGCCACGCCCTCTCAACTTCCTGCTGCTTGTTTTGAGGAACAATTGTTTCAACTACTAGTAATAAGCATGCTCTGAACACCTGCTGCAGACACAATGCTGTCACCTCATAGAGGGGAGGAGCAAGGCAGAAAATGGTACCCTTCCGTGGCCTCTGCATCAGCTCCAGCCTCTAGGTTCCTGTCTTGATTTCCTTCAAGGATGGGCTACAACGTGGAAGTGGAAGCCAAATCAACCTTTCCTCCCCAAGTTGCTGTTGGTCATGGTGTTTTATCATAGCACTAGTAACTCTAATTCAGTTGTCTTTTGAGATAACCATAGATTCACATGTAGTTGGAAGAGACAAGAGAGACAGACCATGCTGGCCTCTATACAGTTTCCCCTAATGGTAGTATCTTGTAAACCTATACAGTACAATACGCCTGCCAAGGAACGGAACTAACAGTGCTCTCAGGCTGGGCAGCACTCCCGTCACAAGGGCCACTCACTGTGGCCTCAGTAGCCAAACTCCCTTCCCTCCCATACCCATTTCCTCAGCCCCAGAAAACTACAATGCGCCTTCCATTTCTCTAAGTTTACCATTTAAGAATGATATGTAAGTTGGACTATATAGTGTCGAAACTTTGTGATTGCCTTTTTGACTCTGAATAATTATCTGCAGAATTATCCAGTCTGTCCTCCTATCAACTGCTGATGAGCAGTAGTCCATGGTATGCACGCACTATGGCTCATTTAATCATCCGCCTATGAAAGGACATATGTATACAGGTACTGTGTGGGTTAAAAGGGCAGCTGTGTGCTTAGTTTTCTGGGAAATGCCCTCTTTCACTGCTGCTGGCAATTGACCTAATTTTTCTGCAGCCTCCTTGGCATTTGCAATTGTCCCTGTCGATTGTAGTCAGTCTCATAGGTATGTCGCACTAGCTCAAGTCGCTGTGGACCTGTATTCTCTACACGACAATCAAGCGGCTGACCATCTTCTTTATGTGGTAATTTGCCACCTGTGCATCCCTTAGTCCTTTGCCCACTATCTAACTGGATTGATTTGTATGTTCTGTCGAGTTCTGAAAGCACTTTGTACAGTCTTGGCACATGTTCCACACAGAACACTTTTAACTAACAATGCATAGAATTTCTTAGCTTTTCAAAACCGTTACCATGCATACAGAAATCCTGTGATTACCAAAGCAAAGAGAATGAATGACCAATGCAGGCAAGAAGGCTTAATGTCGAAAAATGTTCACTTTTGTAGTCAGAGCTGGAGAAAGATCAACACTCACATTCATTACACTAGCATGTTTCCCTCGGTTAATTGGCTGCGTTATCTTTTCTCGTAAGGTGCGATCTACTAGAGCACTGGCACGGAGTGATACTGACATTTAAAGGACATTGAAACAGAAGCCGAGGTCTAATCGAGGCTCTCACTACTAACACTTGCTCAACAAAAACATCCCCTGCCGATCCGCCTGACTAAGCGGCCCCGGCACTAGGAAGGAGGCACCCGCACCCAGTTTTCCCATCATTACCCTCGGCAACATAAAACCAACTGGGGATGACTCCTTTAAATTGACTTGGATCGCTCAAATGTTAACCAGTCCTTGAAAAAACAAAAACAAAAAAAAAAACCAAAAACACAAACCAACAAGCTGGTACTTCGGGAAGCAGAAATATGGCCTAGGCTTTAACCTGAAGCGAAGGCCCAGCTGTCTAGTCTCTGTAAGGAGGCTATTATGAAAGCTTTGTACAAATTACATTTCATCAAAAATCACTTAAATTCAAGCACATTAATTTTCTATTGGTAGCAATGCCCTAGCACTAAGGAATCGCTCGGTGAATGCACTTCAGTGTCCTTAGCTTTACCGTCTCACATTCAGACAGCCTTTAACACGCCAACCTTCACATGAGATTTTCTTTTCTAAGAAATTCAAAGACTTTACATGTCTTTACTCTCGTCACAGACACAATAATTTTGGAGTAGGATACATAGTGTTCTTATTCTCAGTCTGCACTGATGTCATTTACAAGGAACTAGCAAGTATATGACACAGGTTAGCACTGTCCTGGCTACTCTCTTCCAGATGACCTGTGGTCCTCTCAGATTCTTTCAGGATGCCTTTGGCAAGACCTCGCCACACGTTCTTTTCTGGCAATTTTCTGTGAATCTATAATTACTTCAACATGCACCGCCACGCCCCCGCTGCAAGGCATTGTGACTTTACATGTTGTTCTTTATTAGGGTCAGTAAGATGGCTCAGGGAGTAAGCCACTTGCCACCAAGCCCAATGACCTGAGTTTGACCACTGGGACCCAAACGGTGGAATTGTTACATGCCCAAGCACACACACAATCAGTGCACTGGATTCTTTTAATTAAAAAGGTATCTACTACAGACACTACTTTATTTCAGGACAACTGTATGTACTATGTAATGTGTGTGTACATGTATTGGATATTGTCCTCAATAGTTCTCCACCTTATTTTCTGAGGAAATTACTGATGACACAGGTCTTCCCTACCTTGGGATTATATCTTGGTCCCATCCCTATCGTTTTACTGGGATGCTGAGGACCCAAACTCAGGCTCTCAAGTTTGTTCAGGAGGCACTTTACTGACCAGGCCTCTCCCAGCTCAGCAAAGGCCTCCTTTGCTTCCTTCCTTGAAAAACAAAACCCATCTCTTCAGCCATTTATGCTGCCTATTCTATTTTCCCTTCTGAACGAGATTCAAGCATCCTCCCTTGGGTCTTCCTCGCTGCTTAGCTTCTTTGGGTTAGTGAACTGAAGCATGGGTATCCTGTACTATATAGCCAACATCTGCTTATAAGTGAGTACATACCATGTGTGTCTTCCTGGGTCTGGGTTACCTCACTCAGGATGATTGTTTCTAGTTGTATCTATTTGCCTGCAAATTTCATGATTTCCTTTCTTTTAATAGCTGAGTAGTACTCTACTGTGTAAATGTACCACAGTTTCTTTGAGGGACATGTGAGTTGTTTCTAGTTTCCAGCTATTATGAATAAAGTTGCTTTGAGCACAGCTGAGCAAGTGTCCTTGTGGTATGCTGGACTGTATTTGGGTACATACCCAGAAGTGGTATAGCTGGGTCTTGAAGTAGAGCTATTCACTGAGAAAGCACCAGGTTGATTTCCTAAGTGGTTGCACAAGTTTATACTTCCACCAGCACAGGATAGGAAAGGGAGTGCAGCTGGAAATACAGGTACAGATCAGATGTGGGGAAAGTCGGGGCAGGATGACAGAGAGAACAGAAACCCTGTGTGGGGGTCATTTCTGAGACAAGCTAGAGACCTATGAGAGGGTAGGCTCTTGGGAGGATATTGGGGGCAGGGGGACTCTAGCTGAGATCCCTAGTAGCAGGGGTCATGGAGACAGAAGAGATAATCCTTTAACTAGACAGGACTCCTAGTGGAGGGAAGGGAACACCACCCACAGAAACTTCAACCCAAAGTTGTGCAACCCAAGATGTGCAGGGATAAAGATAGAGCAGAGATGGAGGGAATGTCCAACCAATGCCTGGCCCCAACCCGAGACCCACCCATGGAAGAGAGCCAACCCTGACATTATTAGGGACACTCTGCTATGCTTGCAGATGGGAATCTAGCGTGGCTGTCCTCTGAGAGCTCCACTCAGCAACAGATTGAAACAGAAGCTGAGACTCACAGCCAAAAGTACAGGGAGCCTTGTGGAAGAATGGTAGTGGTGGTGGTGGCGGCGGCGGCGGCGGCGGCAGCAGTGGTGGTGGCAAGGATAGAAGGACCTGGAGGGGAAAGGAACTCCACAAGAAGACCAACAGAGCCAACTAAACTGGGCCCAGGGGAACTTGCAGAGACTGAAATACCAACTGAGGATCATGCATGGACTAGACCTAGGCCCCCTTCACAGATGTACCCAATGGGAAGCTTGCCCTTTATGTGGGTCCCCTAGTAAGGGGGGCTGGGGCTGTCTCTGACACAGACTTTGTTGCTTGCTTTTTGATCACTTCCCCCTGGCACGCCGCCTAGCAAGGCCAAAGTGGAAGAGGAAGTGCTCAGTCTTGATGAGACTTGATATGCTGGGGTTGGTTGTGGGGGGGGGCTCCCCTTCTCTGAGAGGGAGGGGAGGGACAGAAGGAGGGACAGAAGGAGGAAGGGGGCTATAGTTGGGATGTAAAATGAATAAATAAATGATGATAATAATAATAATAAGCCCAAACTTCTTGTCTGGTCACTGAGGCACAGTTCCTCCAGCCCTCCTCTTGCCTTATAGTCCACCCTTCCTTCATCAGCCACAATAGCTTTCCAACCTTAGTTTTACCTTTTCCAGACTATTGCTTAAACGGCATCTCACTTAGCATGACATTCTGAAATTTGCCCATGTTGCTGCCTTGACTAGAAGTTTAATCACTTTACTGCTGAGTCACGCCCCACTGTGTGGATGCTGCACTGTGGGTTTACCCATTCACCTGTTAAAAGACTGGTGGGTTGTTTCCAGTTTGCATCGTTTATGAATAAAGCCACTGGGAAAGTTGCTGACTAGTTTTGTGGGGCACATGATTCATTCCTCCTGTGTACATATCTACTGAGGAGTTGCTGGGCCATGCCGTCAGGAATGCGCGTGTACTAGCTTGGTCAACCCCACTCTTCCTTAAACCTTCACTCCAAAGCCTCCTTCTCTGTGAGCTCCACGTGGGAAGCTCCCTGGCCTCTGCAGTGCTGGATCTATGAAACTATTTTTCATCCTTTAGCTAACCACTTTCTAATGCATTTTATATTCATCCCTGTAGTTATACATATATGTGCGCACATGCGCACGCGCACACAGACACACACACACGCAGCATATACCTACTAAAAATATATTTCATTTGTGTAGAAATACTATGGGGTGTTTTTTTGGTTTTTGTTTGTTTTTGTTTTGTTTTTCTTGAGACATGATTTCTCTGTGTAGCCTTGGCTGTCCTGGACTCACTTTGTAGACCAGGTTGGCCTCAAACTCACAGAGATACGCCCTCCTCTGCCTCCCGAGTGCTAGGATTACAGGTCTATGCCACCATGCCTGGAGAAATCTGGTGTTATTATAATGCTGACATTTCCCAAGCACCCACAACGACATCTGGAACACAGGTAAGAAATAAATGGCTGTGGCATAGACTAACAGTAGTGTAGACACCTACGCAGCTCCCTGGAGAAGTCTAGGTAGCATCTGTTTTAAGACAGCAACATCAGGGAAAATAAAACTTCTATTGTGTTTACTGAAACAAAGAGTTGGGTTTTTTTTTTTTTTTCCTTTGAAATCAGAAGAGATTGGGTCCATTTAGGGTGGTCTGGCCACAGACAAAAGTTTCTTTCTTTACACTGAGATCTATCTGGGCAAAACTGTTTGGCAAAGCTGCCCTTTTAAAAGACAGTGTTTCCCCTTATAGCTCAGGCTGGCCGGAAACTCAGTCTTCCTTCCCCAGCCTCCCAGGGACTGGGGTTGTAAGTATGCACCATGCCTGGCTTTCCTCCTGGGGAAGACAAATAAAACTACCAAGGTTCATAAGTAGGAAGGTGTCCTGGTCTACAGAGGTCTCGCTTTCTCTCTCCATAAATTTCCGCATCCCTGACTGATGGCCTGTTTTATTTTCTTAATCTAAGTTCTATTCTCATTATCCTTCCATTTCTTTTTTATCCTCGGGGAAAGCAAGAGCAGTTACTGCCAGGGCATTCTCACGTTTCCCACAGAAATGGCATAGGTGTTAATCTTGTATTTATGTTTGATGTGGGTAATGACGGCTGGGATGGGAGCCGTGGTTTATTAATATGCAGGGCTCTCACCTCATTAGTGGTGATGTATGTTTTGAAGTTAAGCTGCAGTGTTTGCTGGAATGCCGGGTCTGGCCCAACACACACTCTCACTGTTCACTTTCTTTGTTTTGACTCACGGTCAGCACGGGCTGTGCTCACAGGGCGCTCACTTATATCTGACAAGGAAGACAGCTTTTTCACAGGAGTTAATCTTGGTAGGCATTGCAAACATTTTAAATAAGTGCATCTTCATGTGATGACATCACATTTGCTTAGAAAAGGGACTTAAGGAATTTTTTTTTTTTTTTGGACCCAGGCTGGGCCTGGGAGTGGAGCATTTTACTGGTAGGACAGAGCGACAGATTCATAGTGACGGGAGAAGTCTACCTTCAGGACTAACATGTGACCCCTCACAGTCTTCTCACCTCTACCATCTAATAGTAAAATGCTAAACGAGAGCGGCAGCTGACTGAATAGACCCCTTGATGACCCAGCCTGAGCAGGAGCCGCTGAACTTCAGGTCCCACCATTCCCAGGTGACATAATCTGCTGCTGAGTCACTAACAAGTCCCAGACTAACAAGCATCGTGGGATGAACTTTTTTTTTTTTTTTCTGCTTCATGTTCAGACCTCTCTGCAGTATAATCCTCATTTATACTGAGGAAAAAACTAGATTTTACCTATGCATTTTCTGTAGTTAAAACCCAGGACACCAAACCAAGCCGTTTATATGGGAGAAAAAGTCTGTTTTTCTGTATCACACAACCAAACATGTCTCTAGCTCTTCATTAAAAAAAAAAAAAAAATGCTCCTGAGTATAAAGTAATGTCATTTTAATGATTTCCTGCTCTGTTTGGAGGGAGCAGCCTTAGAAAACAATGATCAAGGAGAACACAGGCTCTTAGTACTTAGACCAACACAAAGGAGCCAAGCTTGGATCACTCATTAGTGCTTTTCCCTCTTCTGTCTTCTCACCGCTCAGCCTGGACCAGACTCCCCCAGCCCCCGTAAGAGGACCCAGCTTTGATTTGACAATGTGACACATGTTCAGATGTGTTCCCATCATCAGTCAGAGGAAGTGAAATGAGTGTGTGCACGTAAGAGGGAACCGAGGCGAGCGTGCACGGCACAAGTGCATAAACAACCATATTACCTACTTAATTGCCTTAGCTGAACTTAAAAGCTCTGATCTTTAATTGCCTGATTGAACTCATCTAAAAAGCTACAATTTTTTAATCAAGGAGAAAATTAAATAGCCTTTTGGTAAATAAAAAGACATCTTTAATCTTATTTTTATGAAATCCAAGTTATTAAATATGGACAAAACCTACTCAGTTTAGGCTAAGTTTCTCATTACAAACTTCTTCAGGGACCTGGCTTCGTTTACTCTAACTATGGAACTCTAAGGCCGAACATGTAACACTGGTGAGTGCATATGCTACCATAGCACACTCCGAGAGCCGAGTGCTCATTCCCAGGGAATGCACACTCATTTGCACTATGATCCAGTCATCTTCCTACCCAGGCAGATGAGATGCACATTCCTTCCCTGATTTGAACTTAAGAGTGAAGTCCTGGAAAGGGCTGGTGGCACCCTCTTCCCACTGCTCTCAGATGCCTCCAACAGCAGTACTTTATAGCAGGCTTACTCTGGGTGTTGAGTGGACAGGGAAACCTGAAGAAAGACTCAGGATTCTCTTTGGAAATCTGTATTGTTCAGCCAAGGCACCACAACCCTCTCCCACCACACCCCAAAAGTACTTTCTGAGGGCAAGCAGCACATAGCAAGGGAAGATGGTGCCCTGGTCTCTAAGGGCTCCAGTCACCCGTGCCTGCAGACAGTGACCACAGGAAGACTGTCCTGGTAAACGTACCCTAGGCTTTATTTTCATATTCCTACAAATCTGTCTGAAACATGTTTAATGAGATATCATTTCAACAAACAATCAAATAAAAATCTGGTTATTTCTCACAGAGTGAGACTAACCCCAAATAATTTAGAGACAGGAATTCTAGAGGTATAGCACCTTGTCAACATGATTTTTCACTTTAAAGAGGAAAGAGATTTCTGGAATAACTGAGGCACGCTTCCCTACCCACCAGAGTTCTTAGAGCGATCACATTTTCCACAGAGAGTTATGGCTGAGACAATTCATTGGTCTGGAATTACCAGGTCTGCCTCGAGTGTAGGACAATCCTAAGTTTCGATTTATAACAACACCGCATTTACAGAGCATGCTCCTTTTGAGGAAGGCTCTGCTCTTCACACTGATGCCTTCCATTGGATCCCACACCAAACAGACAGTAGATTATCTGTCGAAGGCAAGCACTGGCTGTACCGGCTTCGCGGATGGTGGACGGGGCAAAGTACATGGAACACAGAGCAGCTCTGCTGGCCAGGTTAAATGTCCCCTTTCTTTTACTCACATATTGATACCCAGAGAGTTGATCTAACCGGGCCCAGTTCAATCCCCCATCATCACTCTGGTACCATTTACACAATGGCTTTAAGGAGTTAAAAAAAAATGGGGTCAGGTGGGGCTTATGATTCCATTTAGTCAGTGCGAACGCCTTCAAAAACTGAGTATTATGTTTTTCCAAATGCAGATACTCTCTTTTTTAAAAAGGATGAGTAAGTTTGGGGCTATTGAGAGTGCCTATGAAGACCACAGGCCATAGTACTGGGTAAGAGGCTACGGCTGAGGACATATGGAGTCATAGGGGGAAAAAAAAACGATTGAAAATTGAAAACTAAAACCAAAGCAAGCCAACCAAACAAGCAAAACCCCTCAGTCACATCTAATTGTATACTGCTGCATCCCCCAAAGGCACACAAAGCCGGGAGGAGCAGATGTGTACTAAGTTGGATGTACGATTTGGCTTTGTTACCGTCTCTTTCTCTTTTCAGGATTTGCGTCAAATGAATTCAGACATTTGGGGAACGTTAAACAAAAGGAGCCTCCTCCTGTAACATGCAACGGCTACCAGGTCATTCTCTTCCACGCTACCAGAACAAGTGGCCACTCTGATTCTTTTAATGGACTAGCTCATTTTCTGGGAACAGGAAGTGATCGCCTCAGAAAGACCCTGGAAGTACTCTGAGGGGAGGGCTGTAGCTACAGTTAAATAACACAGTACAAAATATGTGCTGCATGCTTGAAAAGTGTGATTCACAAAAATATAATTCCCTACTTTGTACCGATAAAAAAAAAAACCCCAGAAAATATGGAAATAAGAGGCAGAAGATAAGAAAAGTAATACTTACAAAGAATCACTTCTTTGATGGTCATATGAGCTGGCTGAAATATCTTTTTTTTTAAACCAAGGTAAATGCAGAGCCATCCCCATCCCCACTTAAGCTCATGTGTGTAACCAAGAACATACCTCTGTGTAAAATCTTTAAACTCCACAGGTAGGTAAGGCCTTTAACAACCTAAAATTGTGAAAGAAAAAAAATGTATGATTATGGACATTATAGAGAATGCTCCACAGTTAAACAAATCAACCACAAATTTGTCTTTAAATACTGTTAAGCCACAAGTGCCTCTTGAACCCCTCCCTGCCTGTGCCCGGCTCCCAGGGCCGCCGGCTGCAGAGTTCTAGATTCCGCCATAGTGAGCTTTCTGCACCCAAAAGTCTATGAGAAGAGCACATGTCACAGAACATGGCAGGTCATGCGCTAAACCCCCAGGAGTGCTATGGACATGTCAGGAGAGGGATAGAAAAGAGGAACCAAGACTTTTTTTTTTTAAATAAAGTTGTTGTTATTTTTAATAATTTATTTATTTTTATTTTATGTACACTGTATGTCTATGGGAGTCAGATTTTGGAGTTACAGACAGTTGTGAGCTGCCATGTGGGTGCTGAGTATTGAACCCGGGTCCTCTGGAAGAACAGTCAGTGCTCCCAAACACTAAGCCATCTTTCTAGCCCAGGACCAAGATTTTTAAAACAAATTTTCAGTATTTCTGAATTTTTAATTATCTTCTTATCTGTATGGTTTTTTTAAAAAATGATTTTACTTGTCTTTATTTATGTATGTGTGTTTGCTTGCATAAATGTATGCGCACCATGTGTGTGCTTAGTGGTCATGAAGGCCAGAGGACAGAGTCAGATCTCTAGAACTGAAGCTACAGACAGTTGGGAAGCTGCCATTTGGGTGCTGGAAATTGAACCTGGGTTCTCTCTGAGAGCAGCCAGTGCTCTTAACTGCTGAGCATCTGGAGACAGCCCCTGGGTGATTTTTTTTTTTTTTTTAAGTCATACTGTTTATGATGAAGGAAAAAATGTTACTCTTATTTTTTAGTAACGTTGGAGAGTAAGCCCAGGGCCTTGTGTGTGCTCAGCAGGCGCTGTTCTAATGAGTTCCGTCTCTAGAACAGGAACACTTGAAGAAGTTGACTCAGGAGAGGAACTGGGTAAAACACGTCACCTTCCCCAACAGCAGCTCGGAGAGCCTGACCAAGACGCCAAGCCTTGGATGGGGAACTTAACTGATGTGAAGAAAAGAGAAGAAAGCATTAGACCAATGTTTCAAACTGTTCCTTAGACGACTCTAGACTGAGCTCTGTGGGAACTCCTGACGTGACTTTCAAAACTTTTCTGTTATATTAAAATAAAATAAATATTGAAAATAATTTTTAAAGGTTTGTGATTACTATAGTAGGCTTTCTTATTTATTCTTTAATAAAATGCACAGAGATAACTGTAGAAAGCATGTCTGCTGTACAAAGCATGCATGTGGAGGAAGTACACACACAGGATCAGACTATAGGCCGGTGAGAAAACAGGTAAGTACCACTGCAAGAATTCGACCTGGACTTTCCTCTTTAACTGCCAGAGTTAAGAATAATGGTAAAATGAAAAAGACCCTAAGATACAGGTTGCAATGGCTATCTCCTGTGTGGAAAGTTTAATCAGGAATTGCCACTAAGATCTTTCAGTCTTGAGCTCAGCACGTGGCTCACTGGTAAAGGGTTTGGCTAGCATGTCGGAGGCCCTAAGTTCAATCCCTACTAAACAAATAATAAACAAATCTTCAAAATGTATGCAAAAGTGGTTGTTACATGAAATACATGTTTTATTCACAGCACATGAATAGAAACTTACAATTTCAATGTTGACTATTCATAATCAGATTTTAAAAAGACAGGGAACAAAGTGCTGTTACTCAAAATGTACTTAGAAGTATTTTAAAGCACTTATTATTACAGAAACCTTGGACATGTCAAGGCTATATAATAAGAAAACGTATCTTGATGAGAAGTAACTAAGGGGTGTGTGCACCTTAAACGTGAGGGCTGAGGCTCTGTACACAAAGACTTTGGTTGATCAAAAATGTCTAATAGCAACTAAAGACCAGAAATACAGAGTGAGAAAAGCAATTTCCAAATATTAAAGATCTAGAAAGCCAAACTCAGTCTACAATGCTGGAAGAGGCCAGCCCATTTAACTGCTCTCAGCGAGCAGAAGGGACTCTGGGGGACCAGTGACATAGTGAACAACTCCATTCCATGCTTATCTGTTCTAAGAGAATACATACTTTTTTGCTTGTTTGTTTGTTTTTGTTTTTTGAGACACGGTTTCTCTGTGTATCCCTGGCCATCCTAGAACTCACTCTATAGATCAGGCTGGCCTTGAATTTATAGAGATTGCCCGCCTCCCACCCAAGTGCTGGGATTAAAGGTGTGGGTCACCACTACCCAGTGGAAACAGACACATTTTTATAGCAAGCAACTTCTTCCAGAGTTTGGAATAACTGACATCACAATAAGATAGGGGTTGCAAATAATAAAACATGGGAAAAGCCTGACATGGTGGCACATGCCTTTAATTCCAGCATTCGAGAGGCAGAGGCAGGTGGATCTCTGTGAGTTCAAGACTAGCCTGGTCTACAAAGTGAGTCCAGGACAGCCAAGGCTACACAGAGAAACCCTGTCTTGAAAAAAACCAAACTACCTCCCAACCAAAAAACAACAACAAAAAACAAAACAAAACAAACAAAAAAAGGGAAAAGGAAATACTACACTTTATCCATAAATACATGTTTTAATAAGATTAAATAAAAGTATTTAAAATAAAAGTATAAATGATAATAAGACAATGGCAATAAGACAAAGTATTTAAATGTTTATGAAAGACATCAGCAATGAAAATGGCTTCTCCTTGAGTAGTGGGGGGAGACCATGATGGTTTGCATGGAAGCAGAGAACTCTTGGGTTCTGAGAAGTAGGGTTCAGTTGTGTATTAGAAGACTCTCTTGTTACAGGCTGGGTATCCTTAGCATTGGCTCAACAGAAAGTGAATGATCAGAAAACACACAAACAAGATACAGTCCAACATGCACAGACTGCAAAGTAGTAAAACAAATACAATACTGATTTTATATTTGATAAAAATCATACATCTTGTTAGAGATTCAAAGAAGAACTACTATTCCCCAAACTGTGAAGACAGAGGCCATTTCCCCTGGATGTGTGTAAGCATCATGCATAAAGGGGCAGGACACCTGTCCACTAATCCAGTATCATTGGTATTCAGTAGGCTAGGCTGCACGAAACAACACAGCAAAGCCTTGACACTAACAGTACTTCTATCTGCTGTCAATCTTTCACTGCTTGACATGTCAAGTGCACATCTTTTCAGGGACAACGTCAATCAACACCAACGTTAGCATTCAGCACAGTGCGCTGTCTTCAGAAGTGAGAGGGGGTAAACACGGTGGGCAGCGGGGAGGCATCTTTGTAAGATTCAGTGGACAGCGGGGTAGAAATCTGCAGTTGGGAGGCTAAGATCAGGTAGTTTATATGGATTTCTTCAAGGGGAAAAATGTTCTCTCTTCATATAGCCTACACGAGAAAATCTGAGCCACATTTCACAGCTGCTGACAGGGCTCATCCTGCGATGACCTTCAGGTCTGTGGACCTGCCCTGCATGCCAGATTACCAGAACCAGGAAAGTTATGCTCCTCTTGGGGGAAGAGAACTCTAAGAGAGACATGAGAAGATCTTCAGTGAGCGTGGTGGCACACACCTGGAGTTCTGGGAGTCTGAGGCTTCGTTTAAGACCAGCAGGAGGAACAGCAAACTACCACTTGAGAAAAAGAGCCTGCACCAACGTGTTTGTCTGTGCGTCTCCGCTAGTCCTTCCCTCTCCGGCACAGCTCTTTTCACCCCCCACCTCTCTGAGTGTGTTTTAACCTAGTTTGCCCTTTAGTTCCCTCTTCTTTTTTCTCCCCCTCAGCTTCTCAGAGAACAGAGAGAAGGAGCAGTGGGTGTGGAGACAGAGCGCGCTGCACCTAGGCTAGCACTGACTAGTTAGTAACTCAGGCCAGTTACTGAACTGTTCTAACCCGTTTTGCTTAGTAGTGACATGCTCAACCTCCCTCATCTCATAGCTGTTGAAAACTCAGGCAGCACCCTCATACATAAGTATCCTGCAGAGACTGGTACACACAGATCCATCTGATTCGGTTGCTGGACTGGACAGGGCCGGAGGCTATTTGCATGTGCCTTTTTGGCCTGGCTGAGACATTCAAAGAAAAGAAACTGATGCCATCTTTGGAAAGACTCAGGAGAAGTAACCACGGAAACCGGGAACTAGAACAGGCTGTGCGCATAAGCATTTTACACACCACGAGGGACCACCCAGCAGGGTGATAGCTGCGGTTGTTGAACTGATGTGTCCTCTGGATGTAAAATGCTATCCCTGAGCCAGTGTGGTGACTATTAGCTACAGTAAAGGATCATCCATATTTGGAGCCCCTTCAGACACCCACCCCTGCCCCCCACATACACACCTTACTTTAAAGGTGCTATACAAGTGTAGGACACCAACAGGGTTTATGAAAACTGTCAGAAGAGGAAAGTTGCTAAAAGCATTTCTTCTACTCCGCCATCGAAGCTTTCAATCACTGTGGCCTGGAGTGCCGTGAAAGGCGGAGGGATGGGCCTTGTTTTATAAGAGACTGCCCCTGACTGACAACCACACCTGGGGCACAGTAACCCAGCTTGGGCTAGCACTCACTTTAATGCTTCTCCTTTATATAGCATTTTGCAAAATTTTCAACTACCCAAACAGCAAGCCCTGTATTCAAAGCTGGTTGTTTCTCTGCTGACCGTTGACGATCTTGGCTGAATCTGAAAGCCCAGTGGCCTTCTTTGTGCTCTACACAGGAGGGAGGCAAGCTTGACGAGGCCGGGGAAGAACACACTTCTTCCCTGAACAAGGCGTACTCTATTTCCCCGCGTCCTGCTCTCCAGCTGCTCGCTCTCCTTGCCTCTTCGTGCCCTTTACTATACGTGTTACTAAACTCTAGAGCTGCCAAAAGCCACAACGCATGCGGTCCCCTCTGAGATTAGAAGAGGAAAGGAAACATTTTTATTTTCATCCAAAACACTGATTTAAGTGCTCAGATTTCATCCTGAATAATCTGCCTCCATGTGTAGATTAGAAGCTGCTTGCAGAGGCAGCATCACAAGGGAGCGTGCTCATCACCCTGGGCAGCTCACACTAATAATTAGAAAGAAAAAAGGAAAGCTGTGAATTACAATGAACTAAGCCTGAATAAGTGTCCATGTTGGATTAAAGAATTTGAGTTGTCAGTTTGATGCATAATGGATGTGAAAATAAGCCATTTAATTAAATGGTACATGATATAATCACTTTGTTCTGCATTAAACCACTTAATTTAACAGAGTGCCTTTACTTTAGCAATTGTTTACGATTTACAGCACCCAATGACTCTTCTTAAACATGGTTAGCTTACATTATTCCAAATCTCAAATCTGGGACTTACATAATAATGCCAGTTTAGGTGAAATAATTTGTCTATTTATTAGTGAGTGCAGAAGATAGGAAACCTGTTTTTCACTGCAGAGGGCACAGAATCCTAGATATAGTCTCCAAAAGATAAAGTAGAAACTAAGAGCAAAAGACTGCAAAGCCATTTAAAAGCAAAATAGTATTTTGTTCATAGACTGTTTCATTAATCTAGATTTTTAAATTATTTTAAAGTTCTATGTCTATAACTATTAAATGTTCGCAGTAACAGTTTTCTCTTTGATGAATTAGAAACCCGGGCACCAAGGTCCCTGCGATCATAGAGTACTGACAAGCTGGAGGGACTGGTCTGGGGTTAGCCCACTAAAAGAGGAAGAGGCAGAAATGATGGGCAGCAAGAAGGACCTAGAAGGCAGGTGGGACTAGAAGAAAAAGTCCTATTTGAGGACACAGGAATAGGCATCATAGGAAGGGCTAAATCATCTAAGCCAATATACTTACTGCTACTGCAATTCTTCCGAGGACGTGCTCTGGAATTTTCCTATATACATCCAAAGAACCCCCTGTAGAGACAGAAATAGTGTGTTACTACAAGGGAAGTCATCAGAACAGTACACCGGACTCTGCTTTGTGCATGCCTTGTGAGAATGCGGCTTCCATTTTCTCATGTGTCATACTGGATATGGAGAGCAATGTAGGCTTTTAGTTTTACCTTTGTGAATGGCATAATCGTACTTGCAGAAGAACATGGCCAGCTACTTCCATTTTAAAATCCACAGTTATTAAGAACTAAAGGAAGCTGGTTGTGGGCCTTTAATTCACCCCTCTCCCCCAGCCCCCCCCCCACCCCCCCCCCCACCCTATCTCCCATGCACTTGGGAGGCAAAGGCAGGCAGATCACTGAGTTCGAGGTCTACAAGTTCAGGGCGTCCAAGGTTACACAGAAAAACCCTGTCTTGAAAAACGAAACCAAACCAACCAAACAACAAACAAACAAACAAACGGAAGGAAACTATAGGAGGGTAGATTTAGGACCTACAGTCTATGAAAAGACAGATGCAAACAAAACCACAGAAATGAACCTGATGGTCATACTTGCAGGCCTCGTGTGTCACTTTTTTGTTGTTGTTGTTGTTTTGTTTTGTTTTTTCCAAGACAGGGTTTCTCTGTGTAGCCTTGGCTGTCCTGGACTCACTTTGTAGACCAGGCTGGCCTCGAACTCACAGAGATCCACCTGCCTCTGCCTCCTAAGTGCTGGGATTACAGGTGTGTGCTACCACCACCAGGCTCATGTGCTGCTTTTACCTGGGCCCCATCTTGGAATTTTCACACTTATCAATCAAATGTGGGTGGGTAGGAATTTCAAGATACAAGCAAAGGCTAGCAAAGCAGAAGCAGCAGTGCTACACTGTCTACATGGAGTTACTTTTGGCATCAGGTGCGCGTGAAGCGGCTAATCACCTCCTGCTCCTCGGCACCTAAGGAAACCAGTGAGGTGACAACAACACAAGACACAATGTCTTCAAGTTCTAACTTAGTTCAATTACATTTTACTTACTTATTGTGTGTGCGCATGGGATGTTTACCCACCCGTGGAGGTCAGAGGTCAGCTTCAGAGAGCTTGCTTTCTCCTCCCACGGTTGGCCCCAGGGACTGACCTAAGGTCACTGGGCTTGGCTTGCAGGTGTCTTGACCTCAGAGCTGTCTCACTGGCTTTCTAGCTTATTTTTACTAAACTGTGGCTCTCTACTATACTGCTTACTTGTCAACCTCAACTTTTATTAAAGCATTTTTGACATTTTCCAAAACTGAAAAACCACTACACATATTTGTCTTGTTCTTTCCATATTCATATGAGATAAGTGTTGGCTGTGAGAAAACGACACAGTAGCGCCCCTCAGAATCAGGAGACCTGTCAACTTGACAAGCGCACTGTGTAGTTCAGTCATTCTGGCTTTTCAGTTTGTTTGTATGCTTCCACATTTGAGACAGGTTCTTATTACGTAGCCCAGGCTGGTCTGGAACTCACCCTACACATCAGGCTGGCCTCACTCTCAGAGATGGATCTACCTGCCTCTGCCTTCTGGTGCTGGGATTATAGTTGTGTGCCACCATGCCTGGCTAGCCATTCTCAGGCTAAAATAGGCAGAGGATTTGGGTTTAACTCTTACTCAGTTTTGCTATCATTTCTATCTAATAGATCTAGTCAAAAGAGGCAACTCTTGGACATAGCAAACAAACGTCAGTGGTAGGAGGGGCCAGAACCTTGTTGACCGTGATGTTCTGAAGCAGCATCCAAGAAAGGACTTCAAACCAACTGCAGCAACAGCATGGCACAGCCACTGCCATCACTGCACGCTCCCACCAAGAGCATGGCACAGTCACTGCCATCACTGCACGCTCCGACCAACAGCATGGCACAGTCACTGCCATCACTGCGCGCTCCCACCAACAGCATGGCACAGTCACTGCCATCACTGCGCACTCCCACCAACAGCATGGCATAGTCACTGCCATTACTGCGTGCTCCCACCAACAGCATGGCACAGTCACTGCCATCACTGCGCACTCCCACCAACAGCATGGCACAGTCACTGCCATTACTGCGTGCTCCCACCAACAGCATGGCACAGTCACTGCCATCACTGCGCACTCCCACCAACAGCATGGCACAGTCACTGCCATCACTGCACTCTCCCACCAACAGCATGCACAGTCACTGCCATCACTGCACGCTCCCACTAACAGCATGGCACAGTCTCTGCCATCACTGAACATTTCTGGGGCAGTTGCTTTGAGAGCCAGCTCACTGGGAAGTAGAAACTTAGGAGTGTGTGGGGAATGGTGGCATTTGTTAAGTGTTCTAAGAATCTCAAGAATATAACTCAAGCTCTCTTCAGGGAACAAGCACCCCGCTCTCTAACAATCTGAGAACTAAGTTAATGCATATATCCTCCTAAGTGTCAAACTGGGGTACAGTCTTTCACTGATATGAAGAGAGCACCCAGGGTATTTGGGAAGTAACTTTTGTTTTCCTATTAAGGCTGAGATTTTATTTTTGATGTAAGTACTGATGATTTTCAAAATGCCTAATAAGGTTTGAAGATGAAATGTGTCACTCTTCTGAAATGCAGTTAAGGATGTGCTCTGTGTGAGTAGACTATTATGGTATGCCATGTTCTCTAAAGCTACTGTTCTGTTAAAATGGCACACGATCACAGAGCTATGGCTTCCCATGTACCCTGATAAAAGCAGGTACAGGAAGATGACACTCCTTTAGGTAACTTCTGCTCGCAGCCCCGGACTCTGAGCACAAGGCTGAGGGTAGCCAGGGTATAATTAACTTTGTTCTGTGGCTCTCGGTGCTACTGGGAATGTGTGTGTGTGGGGGGGGGGGGGCGCATTTGTGCATTGAGCAGAAACATTTACTAAAATATTTTTTATTATAGATAAATGATAAAAGTGAAATATGTGACAGAAAAACAGTCGTGTTCCCACTGATTTTTCAGGTGAGTTGGGGGTTGCATGCACGAGCAAGTTCAAGATGAAAAAGCTTGACATGTGGTATCTGGAAAACTGACAACAGCAGCTTACCAGACCAAGTCCTTAGAAAGCCAACGAACTCAACACCTGGAGGAAGAAGCCCAACCACAGGCACTGGCAGGAATCCAAGCAGAGGATTTAGTCCTATGTCGGTTCTAGGAGAAGCTGTAAGTACCTAAGCGGACAGTGCTTTTTCTAAACTAAACTGGAAAGCCAAAGGTGGCCTGGCAACCATTATCAATTAAAAAATAAAAAGGAATCATATTTGGAGGTAGTTCACTGGTGCTTGTAATCCCACAGTCCTCAGCTGCCCACACAGACAGGTCCCTATGTAGCTGGCTCTGTGCCGTCAGATGTACCCCAACCTTCCCAGGCTCACAGAGATAAAATCTTCACATTTGCCTTAAATGAACACAGTCATTATGATTGTTAACAACACGAGCAAAAACATTAATGTGAAGTCTCTTCAAGTTTCTGCTAGTTGAAAATATAAAAGCCCTTTCCTTCTCTGCAATATGGGCTTTTTTTGGGGGGTAGGGGTAGGGGGGCAACTTATTCCCATGGTGATAATCCAAACACTGTACTCTGTACTCTGAGACCTTCCATCTGGATGTTTCTGAGTCGATTTTGTTTTAACTGAGTATGAGGTTTGATCGCATTTAGACTCAAACCCAAATTCCCAACTAGAGCCTGTGAGGCACATGCGTCTTGCTTGGAATGTGCCCTGATCACACAGGCCTCCTGGGCAGCCTCTGGTCCTTCCAACATCACTCTCCAGTCAGTACGGTGGTCTTGTGTTCGTTTGGGAGCACTGACACATGCTATTCTCTCTGCCTGTGAGATCATCCCAGTGGTCCTCCCTGACTAGCTCACTAAGGTCTCTGCTCACTGCCGCTCCTCCTCTGGTCCCCCATCCAGTACCTGCTCTATCAGCCCACCCATCCTGCCTTATGCTCTCACAGATGGATCCCTCCCTGAGAATGTACAGGGGTCTCTAGTATACACCCTGTGAGGACAAGGCTACTCCAGAACATGTACCCCATGAGGGTGAGGGTGACGGTGACTCTAGAACACATACCCAATGAGGGCAAAGGTTATTCTAGAACACATACCTCACGAGAAGGGAAATCTAGAACACACACTCTATAAGAAAGGCTACTCTAGAACACGTAGTCCATGAAAAGGGGGGGCTACTCTAGAACCCGTACCCCCACGAAGACAAGGCTACTCTAGAACACATACCCTGTGGGGACAAGGGCTACTCTAGAACACGTACCCTGTGAGGACAGGGGCCACTCTAGAACACATACCCTGTGAGGACAGGGGCCACTCTAGAACACGTACCCTGTGAGGACAAGGGCCACTCTAGAACATGTACCCTGTGAGGACAAGGGCCACTCTAGAACACGTGCCCTGTGAGGACAAGGGCTACTCTAGAACGTGTACCCTGTGAGGACAAGGGTTATTCTAGAACACATGCTCCCATGAGGATAAGACCTAAGTCTTGGCTCCAGGTCTAGAGCCATATCTGAAATAAAGTACTCAGTAAATATTGCAACTAGATCATAGTATGAGGTAGAAATAAACTAATCAAGAGGAAGCTGTGAAGAAACCAGAGTGCACAGGGAGAGGATGAAAGCTGGAGGGTGCTGCACAGGTTCTGTGTTTTTACTGATTTTGTGTGCTTTGTTGTATATGAACACACGTATATACTAACCTGCACTAACCTCCAAATCGACATGTCTATGTAACTAAGATAAACCATGTTTAAAGACCTAAAGGGCAGTATGAAGCTAGCCCTCCCCCAAAACATAGGCTACTAATACAGTTGGAAATCACATGGAGCAAAACAGGAACCTCTGAGGTTAAATGTACAGTAACTGAAAGACCCAGGACCAATACAGTAGCAGAAGAAAGAAGCAGCAAATGCCTCCATTGGCTGCACCATCTTGGTCACTTGTGAGTAATGCTGCTGTGCACATTGCTGTTACTGTGCATGTGTGCTAGTCAGTTGTCTTGGGTTTCCGTACTTGTAGAAGACTTGCTAGGTCCTGTGGTAACTGTTGAATTTATGAAGAAGTGTCAAGCTGTTTTAGTCTAATTTACACCGTTTCAGATTCGCACCAACACTGTCTGAGGATCCAACTTCTCTGTGCCTTTGCCAACACTTATTGTGGTTGATTTCCTGTTTGTTTGGTCTCAGGTGTGATCATGTACTTGGTTTTGATTTAGGTTTCCTTAACAACCACTGCTGTTGAATGTCTTTTCATGTTCATCTTCCTTTGAGAAACACATACCCAAATCTATTATCTGTTTTTTAAATGAGCGACTGGTGTTTTTATTGTTGAGTTGCAATATTTCTTTAGTAATTACAGTAACTGCAAACAATCTGAACACTGACAGACTAGAACAGCTTGACAGTTCCTCAAAAATTAAGAGTTGCCACAGGATCTGGCAGCTTCACTGCCATCAAGCCTGATGGTCTGAATTTGCTATCTTGGATTCACCTGCTGGAAGAAGAGAGTCTGCTCCCACAAGCTGCCTTTGACCTCCACAAGCAAGCAGTGGCACATACACACACACACACATACACACACAAACACGTATTTTTTAAAGATGTGAAACAAAGAAATGGAAATATCCAAGTGACCATCAACTAAAGAAAAGGCAGCCAATGCTGCACAGGCACTTAATGAAATACTATTCAGTGATGAAAGGGGATGGTGGACGGCTTCTGCTGCAGTTATAGATGAATCTGGAAACAACAAATTAAGCAAGAGACATCAGGAACAAAAGCTGCAGGACTCCACTGATGTCAGTGTCCAGAGTGGGCACATCCACGAGGCAGGAAGGAGACCTGTGATTGACAGGGGATAGACGGATGGAGGAGCATGAGAGAAGTAACTTACGTTGCCTGGGGATTTTTCTCTTTAGACTGTTTTGAAATTAGACAGCAAGGATTAAGTTGTATGTTTCCAAATGGTGAACTCTATAGTATCTGAGTTCTACCTTAATAAGAAGTATTTTATTGTAATTGAAAAATTATACAGATCTCACTTGATGAGAGTTTAAAAGAGTGACCTATACTGGGATTATGCATCCATGCTTTTTATTCAGTGCCCACCTACACCACCTACGTGGTTACATATTTAGTGTCATCCCAAGGATGCCCACAAGGGTATGTGTATGTGTTTGTGTGTATAACTGTGTGTGTTTGTGGTGTGTGTGTATATATGTGTACTTGTGTATATATTTCTGGTGTACATGTATGTGTGTGTGTTTACCTAAAGAAGTAAAAAGGTGTGTTTGTGTGTATGGTATATATATGAGTGTGTGTAGCGTGTGTATCTGCATGTGTGCCTGCGTGGTGTGTGTGCACACATGTGTGTGGTATATGGGTGGTATATGTAGCATGCATGCGTGGTGTGTGTTTATGTGGCACACATGTATGTATGTGCTGTGTGTGTGTTTGTGTATGTGTATAGTATGTGGTATATTTGTGGTGTGCATATTTGTGGCATGTATGATATATATGTAGTGTGTGGATGAAAGCGCAGCATGTGCATGTGTGGTTTATATGTACATATGTGGGCGTGTGTATGTATGCAGTGTATTTGTGGTGTCTGTATACATGTATGGTGGTATATTTGTGCTATGTGTGTGTGTGTGTGTGTGTGTGTGTATGGTATGTGTGCATGTACCTAAAAAAGTAGAAAGGCACATATGCCTCATTTTTGAAGGAGGCTAGATAGTGAAGACTGACCTTTGTAAAAGGTGAGAATTTGTCTGGGTTTAAAATGGATAGCTAAGAATAACAGCAGCACTTCAGTGGCAGGATTTCCAGAAGTCTGTCTGCTGTCACAATACTCAGATCAAGGAAGAGCTCCTCACAGCAATGAATGAAAAGCAGGGGAGGACGGGACTCAAGTTCAGAGAGAGCCAAACGCATCTCGGCTAGTCAGCTGTGTTGGAAAACAATTTCTTGTCTAGCAATTAAGAACCTATTTCTTTCTGAAAGACACAGGACATTGGGTTAATAGATTTCTTTGGAAGAAAATCTGTTTTGGCGACTGAAACAGTAGAAGAAGGAGAACATCTGTTTCCAGCAAAGGCAGAATGCACAGAGGCAGCGAGTGCCACGCGCCGAGTGGGTCTGAGTGTTGCCTGTCCTATTTAAATTTTTAGTAAAAGGAAATCATTGCATTCTTGAAATTACAGCCCAGCTACAGATATTTAACACCAGGAACCTTAACAGGAAAAGAACTGCTAGTGTAAAAAAGGCAGTAATTAACACACGTCAATCACTCTAGGTTTCTACTTGACATCTATATCAAAACCAAGTTTAAGGCAATTGATTCCAAAAATCATTTTTAATGTAGTTTAAAGGGAAGAACTCACCATCCATGAATTCTGTACAAATTGAAATCCTGTTTTCTACAAAAAACGCCCCGTAAAATCCTATGATATATGACGAGTCACACTGTAACACAAATGAGACAAAAGTAGTTTAGCACCTGGAAGCGAACGCCATACGCACGCTTATAGATAAAAGCAACCGAGGAAAACACTACCTTATAAAGAATCTCCAGCTCAGACATGATCTGCTTCTGAAGCTCCAGTGTAATGTCCAACAGAATAACCTGAAACCAGACACACAGTAGCATCAGCACATGTGTCTACCTTTAGGTTTCATAGCATGTAAAATACAAGAACTAACAAAATATGGTGGTTTCTTTCTCCAGTGCCCCCATAACCCCCTGCACCAAAAACCTGTCTCAGATTCTAAGCCTTTGCACTGGAGGAGGCGGTACAGAGATGATTGATGGGACCCTGGAAGAAGCCAGGTCTCAGAGGTCAGCATTAATGGCTTTAAAAGTCAGTTAAGTTATAACACTCAATTTATGTACCCTATTTCAGCCACACTGGCTATTTTCAGAAGATCATTAAAAGAGAAGAGCCTTGTGAGCCAGACACTCGCAGATAAGCAAAGGGGATGGTAAATAAAATAACATTTTAAAATGAGATTTTCAGAAATAAAAGAAACGGGAGTTTAAAAACCCTGTCACCTTACTTCCTCCCATGTGGGTAATGTTTCTTTACAAATGCTCACAGACTTGAGAGCTAGAAAGGTCCTCATGCCACCTGACTCCCACGCTTGCCAGGACCTCCTGATGTGTTGTGGTTTTCCTTAAGTATCTGCCACCGAGGTGGGTTTTATAACACAGAAACGTCCAAGTGTATGCACTTCATGTCCTGGCCTAGGACGCGCTCTAGTTTAGTTCAAAGACTCTTCCCTTTCCTTAGGCAGGTGCCTGCTCTGGGGCTGAGACTTCGCCCTTTTCAGTAATGCTGGTCAAAGGCACTATCAAAGAGTTAAAACCCCAGCTCAACCATTAAGCACTTCAGTGAAAACAAACTTTTAAAAAATGTTGCTTAAAATTGTTTTAAGACAGTAATGACATTAAGTAGGTGGAGAAGAATTTTTAAGAATTGTGGCAGAGTTTGATTCAAAACACTTCTAGGTAAAAACGTCAGTTCACCACTGCTATAACGGCACATTCCACACTTTACAGCACTGGCTTACTCTGTATCACAAATGAAGACCATATGTATCATTACACTGAATAAAGCAAGCGTTAGGAATTATGTAAACCACAAGGAAAGGAAATGTGTATTCTAATGTGCATATTTTTAATGCTGGCATTCATTTAAGTAAGAAAGGAAGGCAGTGGGGTGGGTGGAAGGCACTGCACACAGCTACCCAACACTTTGGAATTAATCCCAGTCTACTGAGACCTTATCTTTCCCTTGATCAAGAACCTCACTTGAGTTCCCATCACCTGGAGCAAGTGGGACTCCAGGTCAGCAGCTGACCCGCCCCTCACTCTTCCTACACAGCCCTTCCTAACCACCTACATCACGCCTTAAGAGTGTTTCCTTTCTCCACTCCACAGTCACCAAAAGGCTGGTTTGACCTTTTAGACCCAGCTTGAATGCCTCGCCACCTCAAAAACCTTCATGAGAATTCATGTTTGGTCTGACCCTGACTCATCTTTAATGCCTCAGGCATCTCCTAAAACCTGCCAGCGAGTAGAGCGCTATAGCTTCCAGTGCAAGGCGGGTCGGCACACACGTTATTCCCAGCAGCCAGCGCAAGGCCTCACAGCAGCACCCAGTCACTGAGATGGACCTTAACTAAAGTGCTCCTTACCAACGGTCCTCCAGATGTGCTGTTGTCATTAGACACAGGGAAACGGATCCTACGATGTCTGTCACTACACCAACAACCAAAGACATGAAAGCCAAGACAAACCCAAGTGCCACACCGACCAAAACTGGATCGGGACAGCTGAAATCGTGGAGCTGACCCAACAGATATCTCTTGGGACACGCTATAATCCAGAGAATGGAGAGTCCATGACCCCAGAAAAGCAGATCAGGTCATCCTGCAAATCTGAGTGGGGAGGGCCACTCTGTGCTGCCACGGCATGTGCACGCTCTGCGCTTCGGGAGCCTGGCACTTGGTGAATGGTTACCTCCCTTCCTCTGCCAGTGAGCTTCCAAAGTGCTAAAAATAAACCAGACCAATCCTTCCTCTGAAGGCAAGTGAGAAAATCACAGTGAATATGGATTTTCCCTTTCAAGTTTGAGGACTGTGCGGACTGCCCGAGCGTTGCTTCTCAGGCGGAGCCAAGTGCTTCAGACTAAAGTGGAAAAGCTGGAAGCAGCTCCTGGAGAAAGGGTTCAGCTGGCCCGGGGTGCCTGCCTGCCTGCCTGCCTGCCTTCCCGCTGCTCTCCCGCCACTACACATCCAAGACACACAAGGATGCGCTGTCAAGTCAAATACAAGCAGTCAAGTGACTGAATTATAATTTACTCTGTGCTCAATTTAAATTAGTGTGAGACTATTAAAATATACAGTATAAATACGGCAATTCATCACGAGCTGTCATGGATGACTTCATTTATTTGCTGGAGTGGCATGCGCTCCACTAAAGGCAAGGAGAACAAAATCACAGGTCAAATTAAGCCGCTATTCTGTTTTAATTCACTTATTTAATCTGTGGCGACATAATTGTCTTTTACAGTATGTACAACTCAGGAAGGAAATTTGGGAGGATTACAGCCAGGATACAAATGATTAATCAAATGGTCCATTTAAATGCTGCTTTAGAAGCTGCAGCAATCCAAAGCACTCCGGGAATGATAATCAACACACGCTACATACACAGCTAAGAAATCCCGTTAGATGGATTCTTTTTCCAATCAGAAAACAAACAATCCTGGGGAATCCAGTAAGTTCCCCAAGCATTACTATTGGAAAGATTTTACAGGAGGCATTAATGGTAGAGAAAGGTTCTGTTTGCTAGACGGCTAACAGTATTTGTGTTTGGTTTCTGCTCTACTTATTTGCAATGGTCTTGCTACATATACCAACCAAACAAAAGCTGGTTGGATGCGTTTCAGCATGTATGCAGGTGATTATAGGCAGTTTTTTCTAACATGTGGCTAGCATAATTTTCTAAATGCACTCTGTGGAGCAGAAAAAATTTTAAATTGCATGGTACAGAGAATTTTCTATTTTTCCTAAAATCATCTTCCTTTTAAAAATATCTGCAAGGGTCTCTTGTCACATCTCAAGTCTGAGGAAGGAAACACTGCAATGTTCTGTTTGTCTTTAAAAAACAGGACTTGGTTAGGAGTGCATAAAAATCAGAAATGCTATGAGCGTGGCTCTCAACCAACTGGTCCCACAGACATTCACAGTGTGGACCAGTTGACCACTGGCTTAGGAAGTGAAATCCCCCCATGGCTCTGTGAAGGCAGCAGAGGCCTGCAGGTGAATCTGCTCAGACAAGGACTGTGATTTGCTGCTCTGAACAGTCCTTCTGTGACACCAGGCAACTGGGGTCATTGAGAGGTTTAAGTGACATGCTTCAAGCCACACAAAAGTCAGGAGCGGGTCAGGAAAAAAATCAAATGTGCCTCTAACTCTTAACCTTCCATTTCACCCTTTAATATAACAAAGGGAGCTAAGAAACAGTCTGGGGCAAGTCATGGCCCATACAAAGGACACTAAGGGGGGCTTGGTATGTCGCTAAACCTGTTTTCAGAACATTACGTTAAAAGATGAATTAATGCATTAAGCAACAACACAACTGTATTCCATCAACAAATTAGGTGTTAAGACGCTCGCTGTGTGTAGTGCTGGGCCATGTAGGCAAGGCAAGAGAACGGGCACAATGCTAGCAGCCATGTGCAAGGTGGCGTATGCTCCCCTTAGGAGTCACATGCAAGAGAACTGCAGAAGATGACCGGCAGACATGACACATGTGGCCAAAGGGCAGGTCCTTGAAGGCTGTTAAGGAGTCTAATAGTTGAAGACATGGATGAAGGCATTCTAACTAGAGAGGCGCACATGAATTAACTTGTTGAAATGAGAAAACAAAACAAAACAAAAAACAACCCAGGTTCAGATGAGGTGACAAGTTCAAGTGAAAGAAAACAAAATGCACAGAGGCCGGGACATGTAAGAACATGCTACAGAAGCAGCATAGACTGCTAACACAGTGTGGGTCACAACTGCCACCTCAGAGAGTTCAGTTTGTCTGGGCTGCGTGCTGGTTGATAGTGATTGCTAATATACTAGTCCCAGTGTCACCTAGGGTGCAAGGCTTTGGGTGTGTCTGGGAGAGGGGTAACTGAGATGGGAAGACCCACCCTAAATGAGGGCACATCACTCCACAGGCTGGGGTCCTGGACCAATAGAGGTGACAAAAGGAACAGAGCACCTGTTTTCTCTCTCCTCCCTGCAGATGTAGAGTGGCTCGCTGCCTCACACTCCATAATGGCTGTACCCTCCAACTGTGGAGCAAACAAGCCCGCCCTCTCTTTAACTGCTTTTGTCAGGCGTTTTGTCCCAGCGATGAGATGAAGAACCAGCATAGAAGTAGCATGGAGCCTTCTGAGAGGGGAACCGAATCCAGGGGTATAGATCAGCATAAGCAGGGGTTTATATCCTGGCCTCGGGGCTTTCTAGGTGTAGGACCGTGGGCAAGCTGTTTAACTGCACTGCCTCAGGTTCTGCATCTGCTAAGTGAGAAGCAGTAATGGTAGCAAACGTATAAAACGAAGATAATATATGCAAAATACTTAGCAGCAAAAATCACCAGCAAGTCGCACCTTCTATTTACTGAGAGAACCACTCAGAAGCTGGCCAGCAGTCTCACAATAAGCAAAAGCAGCAATGTGGATTATGCTGGTGACAAGAAAGGAAAGGAAGCAAAGCCAGGTAAACAAAATAACCCAGACTGCCGAGCATCATGGCGCATGCCTTTAATGCCAGCACTAGTGAGGCAGAGGCAGGCAGATCCCTGTGAATTTGAGGCCAGCTCAGTCTACATAGAAAGTTAAACAAAACCCACAAGCTAACCAACACACACACACACACACACACACACACACACACACACACACACACAAACACACACACACACAGGAACTGGGCAGTAGCTTGAACAGCACCACACCTAAAGACTGGTAATAAAGAACTAGTCGCTGACTAAAGAGAGTCTTCTGGTCAGGGAGGGAAAGCAGGTGGACTCACAGTCTCCTTAAGCTGAGAAGACAGAGCCTGGGGCAGAGAAGGCAAGACTTCCATGGTCACCCGCAGAGCACCAGAGTGAGCGCGACAGACAGCAGAGTCTACAGCAGGGTGATGAGCTCTACCTGGAAGCAAGGAGTTACCTAGGCCAGGAGGAAAGAACCAGAGCAAGTGACCCTCACCCTGCAGCGCATGCTCCCTCAGCCAGGGTGGGATCAGGAATCCCGCTTCAGCAGAACAGGAAACACGGGCTGATGGTTGGGATTGCCACTTCAAGCAAAGTTCCAAAGTAAGTCTTTAAAATATCGGATTGTTAGCCAGGCATGGTGGTGCATGTAATCCCAGCACTCAGGGAGGTGGAAGCAGGTGGATCACTGTGAGTTCAAGGCCAGTCTAAAATCGAGTCCAGGACAGCCAAGGCTACACAGAGAAACTCTATCTCAAAAAACAAATCAGATTGTTTCAAAATCACTAACATTTCAGAACAGACTTTAAGAGTATTTATAGGAATGCAGAACTATCTAGCTACCTATGTTACATTGTCATTGTTCCATAAGAAAAGAAATAGGACCCAAAATGAGGAGAAAAGGAGCCCACTGGAAGTGGCCCAGAAATAGGTGCATGACAGCTACAGGGTCTGTCCACTAGTCAGCTTACACCTCCACATCACTGGAGGAAAAGAGGACAGGAACACACGCAGGGCAGGAAGCAGGAGGCAGGAGCTGATGCAGAGGTTATAGGGGAGAGTGATGCTTATTGCCGTGGCACCCCATGGCTTGCTCAGGACCAGCAGCCCAGAGATGGCCCCGCCCACAATGGGCTGAGCCCTTCCCCATCAATCACTAATTAAAAGAAAATATACTACAGTCTTGCTCCACTTTTATGGAGGCATTTTATTAATTGAGGGTCCCTCCTCTCAGATGACTTAAGCGTGTGCCAAGTTGACATAAAATTATCCAGCACAATTGTCATAATTATTCCATATGCTCTAAAAGGTTAAAAAAAAGTAGGCTGGGCACATTAAATACCAACATGGAAAATATTCCTAAAGCAAAAAGGCCTACCTACATTTTTAGGGATAAAAAGAACATTGGAAACGAAAATCCACTTGGGCAGGAGGAAGAGCATATAAAACAACAAAGAGGAAGAGATAGTGAAGACGTGGAAACAGAAACTCTTCCAAACTACAACAGGGGAAAGACCAAGTGAAGTGAGGCCACCAGGCAGGCCACGCCCCCAGTGTGGGAGCTCGATCTGAGGAAAGGGTAAAGCGTTCCAAATTTGATGAAAGCTAAGATCCCACGTACTCAGGAATTTCAACAAATCTCAAGTGTATTGAATATGAAAGATCATGCCAGCCAAGCCCAGCATAAAGACATACTGTAAACAGTATCTATCACCTGCAGCAAGAACTCTGAGATGCCAGGACAGATGCACAGAGCAACAATGGACACAGGACAGCTAGCATCTGGCTAGAAATAAAAAGCCAACACTGAAACCAAATCTTTAAAACTCCAAAGATGAGCCCAGGCAGTCTTGACCCCTGCAGCCAGTGATGACCACGGGCAGCTTTGGCAGCTGTAAGCAAGCTGCAGCTAAATGCTTCCCTGGCTAAGGGTTGCCTGAGCATGGCATCTCTTCACAGCAGTAAGACACTGAATGGCATGGCTCCTATTGTGAGGCTCTTACGTGATAGACTAAAGGTGGACACTACAAACTGTAGACAACCACTGAACACAGTGGAGGGAGAAAGGGAACACTACCAGGACAAACAGAAAACTGCACAGAACAGGAGATATAAATCCAGTCATACCATGTCATAGAAAAGTAAATGGCCCCAACCCCTAAACAAAAAGCAGAGATCAGACTGGATTATAAAGTAAGACCCAACCACATTCTATGAGAAACTCATCTCCAATATAGAGACACTGTAGGCATAAGGTTATGGTTTAGTTTAAATTCTGATTTCCTGTCTGAATGTTGTATAGCTCCCAATTGTCCCCCTGTTATGTCACTAAAGCAGCTTACAGCCAATTGATGAACAGGGGTGGACTTCCTGCTGCCCAGGGGAGGAGGAGTTAGGGATTTGAGCCTCTAGTAGAGGTCCAAGGAAGATCAGGAGGAAGGAACTGGAGCCGAGGAAAGCTACAAAGTCACTGGGATGTTTGCTGTGATGAAGGCAGAACAGTACAGAGGGATAAGAACAAACTTAAACTGCTCAGATTGTGTTGTGAAGTGTATTATAAAAGTCTCAATTAGCCAGGCAGTGGTGGTGCACGCCTTTAATCCCAGCACTCGGGAGGCAGAGGCAGGTGGATCGCTGTGAGTTCGAGCCCAGCCTGGTCTACAAAGCGAGTCTAGGACAGCCAAGGCTACATAGAGAAACCCTGTCTCGAAAAACCAAAAACCAAAAAAACAACAATAAAAGTCTCAATTATTTATGTGATAGCCAGGTTAAGAAATAAGCTAAGAGAAACAGACATTGTTTTATAAAAATAACTTCAGCACAACGCATTAGGCTCAAAGGAAAAGGCCAACACTAGTAAAAATCTAGCAGCTGTAGCTAAATTAATATTAACCAATATGCAATTCAGAGCACAGACTGCCATGAACAAAACAGTCACTGCATTAAGATAAAGAGGCCAATTCATCCAAATGATAAGAACCCTACTTAAACTAACAGCACATCCTCAAAAACTTTATCAGACAGTGACAGGAATGCAAGAAAAAAGAACAAGAACAAGGTCCAACTGCTGGAGGTTTTAACTTTCTTGTTTTGGTAATTGATAGAACATGTGGAACAAAATTAGTTCGGATATGAAAACTAAGAGCTAATTTGATCAAATAAAGATTTACACAGCACTTTTAATATTCTTTCAGTTATACATTCTTTTTATGTGCACAGGGAAGTTTCGCCAGCAGAGACCATATTTAAGCCAAATTAATTTAAAATAATTCCAATTATTCAATGTGTTCTTATGCAACACTGGAATGAAATTGAAGTCCAAAACCGAAAAACTCTTGGAAATTTTCCAAATATTTGGAAACTAAATAATATATTTCTAAGAATCAACACACCACTCTGGCTGTTCTGAAGAAACAGTACATTTTCTCCATTTATAACCATTATATGATCTATGTGATTTTTGCTTCAGTTATCAAGTCTGTATACAACAATCGGTGACCATTTGACTCAGTCTGCAGGCTCGATGCAGCTCTTGCTAGGAAGCCCAGTTCAAAGGTCCAGCCCGAAGAACGGCTTATTTGTAAACCAGCTGCTCTCATAGAAAAAAAAAAAAAATCTTAACAGCTATTTTGTCAAGCATATCCTTAAAAAAGTAAACTTTAATCATTCCAGAAACAATTGCTGGTCCTTTGCCACATCTAGTTAAATAGCTGTGTCCATGAATCTTAAAATTAGTCTATGCTAAGCATAACTTAAAATGTATGGGATTAGGAATATTTTATATTGTATTTGCAAAGCCAAGGGTTCGGGATCACTTGTAGTGACGCACTCTCTCTCAGGGCATAATTAAGCCGAGCTTTACCGTCTTTAACTATGTCAGTGAGATAATAATCTAATACTTCTGACATGAGAGGAACACCTAGCTGACCAGATAGGAGCACACACTGCTCAGTGGGTGGGGTGCTCTCTTAGCAAAGCGGAGCTCAGGGGAGAAGTAGAAGGTGGTTCAAGGCAGGTTAAGAGAGGAAGATTAGGATACTGCTCAGCCCGACAGTGCCAACTCCCGGAACCTACTGGACGCAGTTCGTCCTGTGTAAAATGGGAGGCCAACAAGGACCTCCCAAGGAGTCTTCCAAGTGCACCTGTGTGGAGGAAGGCACCATGAGAGAGTGCTGCCCTCTCACAGGCTTTCTGAGAAGACCAGACTTCACGATGTCACAGATGACGCAGGTGCTGCACTAGGTGTGACAGGAAGGGGACCCTGGTGACCCTGGGATGCACTAAGATTCAGAAGATCTGAGCTCCAGTTTTAGTTTCATTTTAATAAAAATGAAATAACCGTTATACAACTTCTTAAGATATAAGACCCAGAAATACAGACTGAAACGTTAGGAAAAGAAACCAATCTCTCCCTGTGGACACAGCCTAGCAGAGGCGTCTTGGAGATGAAGTTTGTAAGGCTGGGTGGGCTGAACAGCAGTCACTTTATAAAAGCTGCACAGCATCTGGAGGATGCTACCTTTAGAGTCAGGTGGGCATTGTTTTAACTCCTAACCCTGCCTCTCCCAAATGACCTTGGTCAAATCAGGCCCATGAGTCCCACTTCTTTCAAAACTAAAAGCGAGTGAGCATTACCTCATGGTTTTAAGGAATAAAGATAACTTTTAAAAACATGTAACATGTTACATGGCACACAGCGGCTGTTCAAAAACTAAAATCTTCTATTACTCAAGGCCTAGAGACTGAAGACAGCACGTGGCAAGAAGTCACTAGCTGGCGGGTGGAAGCAGAGGATGTGTCCGTAAAGGCAGGCCTGGCCATGTGCCAATAAACAGTCTACTGTTGAAAAGTGTGGTTGTGTGCCCGTGACTCACACTGAGAGGGGAAAGGAAATCAGTGAACACCAAGACTTCCATGACACAGAGCTGAGGAGATGGCTCAGCAGGTAAGAGGACCTGTTGCACAATCCCCAGCATCTATGTAAAATATCACGCTTGGCGCATGCTTCTTTAAGTCCAACACTGGGAGGAGGAGAAAGGAGGATGAGCCTGGCTCCAGGCGCAGTAAGAGACTCTGTTTCTCAAGGGAATAAGGTAGAGAGTGATACAACAGGGCACTCAATATCCTCCTCTGATTTCCATGTGTGCACAGGCCACATGGACCACATACACACTCACACAGTCACACACACATACAAATTTGCATAAAATATATCCAATACTTACCTTTACAGCTAAAATCTTCCCACTTGGGACATGATAAGCTCTATAGGAAAAAAAGAAAGAAAAGAAACTTGGTATCATTAGGCAACCTACAGAGGCTAAGGACATACTATCAACACAAACAGTTTTGCACCAGTAGGGGATACACCTGGTACCTTCAAGGCAAATGGCCCACACTAGCAGTGTGTATTTCAATGAGCATAAGTGGTTTACGGAGTGATATGTATCTTAAAATACTGCTCAAAAATCACACTGTTACTATTACCTTCCTCTTAAAGACAGACCTCTGAAGCATGAGGATGTTACGCAGTTTCCCAGTGCCCCAGCACCCAGTGGCAGAACGAGACCTTAAATTAGATCAGCTTTTCTGGCCCTAGATCCCTAGGTGTGTCATTGTATGTGAGTCTACAGCTGTGTATAGCATCAAAATAAAGGGCTTCGCTTTTTTTTTTTTTTTAAGGTACACAGAAAGAGAAATCATATTACTGTATTTCATCAAAATAGTCACCAACCACAGGATGAGTTCTGACTGTGGCTCATAATATAATTTTATATAAGAAATACAGCTATGAGGCTTTAGCATGTGGCTTACTTTTTCCTTAGATAGAGAAGTAAGCTCACTGTGGTGTTTGAATGAGAATGCCTCCCCTTCCCCATAGGTTCATATGTTTCAATATTTCCAGTTGGTGAAACTATCTGGGAAGGATTAGGAGGTGTGGCCTTGTTGGAAGAGGTGTCACTGGGGGCAGGCTTTGAGGATTCCCAGTGTCTCTCTCGCTTTGCTATCAACATGCAGATCAAGACGTTAAGCGCTCAGATGCTCTTGCCACCATACCTTTGCTCCACCATCATGGACTAGAATCCTCTAAGATCACAGCCCTGAGTTAAACAATTTCTTTTTAAAGCTGCCTTGGTCATGGTGTTTTATCACAGCAATAGAAAAATAATTAAGACATTCAGCTACACTGAAATAGCATAACCTAGATTAAGCAATATTAACAAGACTGGGGTTGTAGCTCAGTGGTAAAGTACTTACTTGGCCAGTGTATGCAAAGCACAGGGTTACACTCCCAGCACAAGAAAAAGAGAAGAAGGAAGGAAGGAAGGAAGGAAGGAAGGAAGGAAGGGAAGGAGGGAGGGAGGGAGGAAGGAAAGAAGGAAGGAAGGGAGGGAGGGAGGAAGGGAGGGAGGGAGGGAGGAAGGAAGGAAGGAAGGGCAAGCAAGCATTCATTTGTTTACAAAAAGTTAGAGATTAAGGTTCGCAGAAATAAAATCATTTTGTATTGCTGGGCATGGTGGCGGACACCTTTAATCCCAGTACTCAGAGAGGAAGATCTCTGTGAGTTCGAGGCCAGCCTGGTCTACAAAGCAAGTTCAGGCCAGAAAAGGCTACACAGAGGAATCTTGTCTTGAGGGAAAAAAAAAAAAAAGATTTTCTGTCAAGACCTAAAGTGTATAATTGAAACGGGGCCTTTTACATAAACACTGTGTGAACTTCATATTCTGACTATTATTGGGACACAAACTATTTAATATAAACAAGTTAAGACAAACTACACAACACAAGCACTCATTGTAACTGCAAATCCATAAAAGTACCAAGAAAACTGATTTGGGAAAAACTGCGTCTGCTCTGTGGAAGACTCCACGCATTCCCTCACACAGCTAGCGGCTGAGATGTGAGTGAGCAGCAACAGCGAGAGTGGGGTCAGTCCCTCACAAAGTCCTTCTTCTTGCTGCCTAGTCTCAAAAGGTATTCACCAGGGCCCCAAATTGCTCAGTTCCTAGAACAAAACTATCAGCTTCTATTAGCAAGACAAACACAATTTCTGTTGCTCGAGTAAAAATACTTTTGTTTAATTGATGCGCCAAGCTTCTTATCATTAATTCACTTTACATCCTGATTGTAGCCCCTTCTTCCTTTCCTCCCAGTCCTACCCTGCCTCCCCCTTCCCCTGACTCTTTCTCCTCTATTCCTCTGAAAAGAGGAGACCCGTCTCTACCAACCTACCCAAGGGAATCAAGTTGCATCAGGACTGAGTGCATCCCCTTCCCCTGTGACCTGGCAAGGCATCCCAGCCAGGGGGAGTGATTAAAAAGCAGGTAACAGTGTCGGAGACGGCCCTTGCCCCCCTTACTAGAGGACCCACATGAAAACCAAGCTGCCCATCAGCTACATCTATGAAGGGGAGCCTAGGTCCAGTCCATGCATGGTCCCACCAAGTTTTTAAAAACAGCTTTATCGAGTTATAATTTATGTGTTAAATTTTGCTTGTTAAAAGGTGTAAGTCAATTATTTTTAGTAAATTTTTAGGGTTGAACAATCACTGACAAGCGTGTGTGTGTGTGTGTGTGTGTGTGTGTGTGTGTGTGTGTGTGTGTGTGTGTGTACTGTGTACTGATATTGGATATAAGGTTTCACTATGTAGCTCTAGTTGGCCTGAAACTCAGTATGTAGACCAGGCTGGCCTCAAACCCCCAGACACGCACCTGCTTCTGTCTCCTGAGTGTTGGGATTAAAGGTTTGTGCTACCACATCCAGCACCAACAAATACTTTGAAATCAACTGACTTATAGAAATCGTTTAGTTATGAGGCTGCAGCTCAGACTAGGAAAGTAGATGTACACACACACACACACACACACACACACACACACACACACACACGCACACTTCCACATATATGGCTGTAAGAATTCATTCTACTTTTCGTAGTGGAGTGGACAAATGTCAAGCCAACTGTGGAAGGCCAGTCAGCTCTTAGTACATTAATTAGTTACACAAGGCTTCAAGAACAGTGCCTTTAAAGTATAGGTAAAATTATGAAAACTAGCTGTTAATTTTTTGCTTTACCAAGTAATTATTTTACCTGTGAAAGTGTCTTAAAAATTGGGGGCTGGAGAGATAGCTTGTTGCTCTTGCAAAAAAAAAAAAAAAAAAAAAATCATAATTTGGGTCCCAGTGCCCACATCTGGCAGCCCAGAATCATCTGTAACTCCAGCTGCAAACCAGTGCCTTCTTCTGCCCTCCAAGTACATCCACATGTGTGCGCATGCGCTCTCTCTCTCTCTGTCTCTCCCTCCATCCCTCCCTCTCTCTTAAAAAGATAAATAAAGACTTTCAGGTTTTGTATAAAAGGGTACAAAATGTAATATATGGAGCACATATATTATACTGGTTTTTATGAGAAATTATCATTTACCATCTACGTAAATGTCGTCAGACTTTCATAAATGCAAAGCTATAGTTCAGGTCATAGTTTGATTTGTGACATATTCAAACATATGCAGCATATTGGTATAGGAAGTCTTATACTAAGTTTCCCAGTTGCTGCAGAAGTTGTTGGACTATTATGCTCCTTTAAAACATATGTAAAGGATTTAGATGCTCTTTCCATGTAAATATAAGTAATTCAACATATAGGATTAAATAAAAACACCATTTCTACTGATATACTATAGATGCCTCTAACTGCAACTTTTAAAACACTGAGCATTTTAGCCAAGGACTAAAGTATGAAGACAAATGATTGGAAGTTGGGGGAAGGGCAGGGTCGGACTCTGAACAAGGAGCAACACACGGACTGCTGAGACCAGCTGCAGCGATAAAAACACTATTAGCCGAGAGCCCAACACACATATACCTCACTGGGCAGTTTGGTGACTTAATTAGCTTGTCAGGAAAGCCGATCTCTTTCCCAAAAGAAAGGTCTCCCATGTCCAAATGAATTAAAAGGGAGACTTGATGATTTAATTATGACGCACGCTAATTCATCCATGCAAGTTTGGGTTCCATTTCGAGCAATAAAGACACCTTGTGGCTTGGTTTACAGTCTAGTGACAGGGCCGATTTCACATTTAATCATCAGAAGAAATGGGTAACAAAGGCACTGCCAGGCACGAGCCAAGCCAGCTCCCTCAACTCTGTCAACAGCATCCTACCTGCAGAAAGAGTTTGTTTACTTTCGGCAGAGAGTACTTCTCAATTGTCTTGACCTTCCTCGGCACATTAGCTGTAAAGTGATTAATGAAGTCTGAATGGAGGCTCTGGTTACACCAAAAGACAACTATACACCTCTGCAGTGTTTTAATTAACAGCTAACGCTTCAAATTAGTTTGTTGTTGCCACAGTAATTACCTGTTCCAAAGAGTGAAGGGAGGAAGCATTTGTATGAGGCGTTTCTTAGCGCTTCTCCCTGTGTGCTCCACTTTGCCTTTTGGGACTAGTCCCCTGTAAAGCTGAGCTCACAATGCAGACACCTGGGGATGGCACGGGAGAGAAAAGCCTGGTGTACATGTTTGAGCATGAGGCGCCTGTGAGGGATTTTATTCTTAATTAGATCATTTGAAGTGGGAGCGTACAGTTCTAATCCAGATCTTCTGAGATGGGAAAAGCCACCCATATTCTGCTGGCAGCCTACATAAAGGACGTGCAAGAAGGCCACCGTTCTCCTGTCTGCTTGCTCTCTCTCTCACTCGCAAGTCCACTCCTTTCCTGGCGTTACAGCCTACTTCTTCAGGATCCCAGCGTGTACTGAAGACCAGCTGAGACATCCAGCCTTGTGGACTGAGCAACTACCGCATTCTTCGACCTTCCATTGATAGATAACCATTGTTGGACTAGCTGGACCACAGCCTGTAAGTCATTCTAATAAATGCCACACATATAGGACACATATATATATATGATATATTGAATATATTCATATATATTTTCATTCTATCAGTTCTGTTGCTCTTGAGAACACTGATGAACACCCTTGCTTTTGTGGGTTTCCTTGTTCTGTGGTGCTGGGGAATCAAACTCAGGGAGCACTTTCCCACTGAGCAACATTCTCAGCAGCCCTCCTATTTTCTGTCTTCCTCAGGAACAATCAGGGGTGGGGACAATGATGGTGCATTTCATGTCACCATTTAATGTCAACGCAGACTTTCCTTAACTAGAAGAGAGTACAGAAAACTGCCCAGGCCCATCCCTTCTTCTTCAGCAGAAACCCCAATGGCCAGGTTGAATAAGGACCAAGCTCAGGAAACCCAGGACTGTAAGCTGCAGCAGCCAATGCAGAGGCTAGGACTAAGTATGCAAAGTGGCCCGTGTTGTTCTATGTTGACCCTGTCTGTCTCATCCATGAAGACTATAAGCACAAATACCACTTGATAGTAACTTTTGCTAGGTGAGAAAGACTGTCTCAGTCTCCTTGGGTTAACCCTAAGAAACTATCACATAGCATCCTTTAATATACAATCTTGTAGCTGGGCAAGTTGCTGTACACTGATAATTCTAGCATTCAGGAAGCTGATAAATTATGAATTTAAGGCCATCCTGGGCTACATAGTGAGTTTTAGGTTAATCTATGCTATGAAACCTGGTTTCAAAAATATACATGTGTGTATTTATGTATATATATGCAAGTGAATGTTTATATATGTGTATGCAAATGTATGTGTACATGTGTGTATGTGAGTTTGTATATGAGTGGACATGCATACATACACATGTGAAAACATATGCCTATACGTAGGTACACACATCCTTAGCGACTTTAACATTTGGAAGTCTTCTGTTTGTCAGACTTCAGTTGCTCCACAATGGTCCCTCTGACCATGCAGGTGATGTCACTGCACTGTGTGCCACACTGGGCACACATAGGACGGTGTTCTCATATCATCATCTTTCTATTCTTTATGTTTAATGCAAGTGCTTGCCCATGACAGATGCTTTATACTTAATGGGGAAGGGGGAATCCTGTCATTTGAATGCAGTTCTACAGATTTTACATGCATTTTACTAATTCTATAATCTCATGGTAGATGCTATCATTATCACCTCTTGGGGGGGGGTTAGTTCTTTGAGACAGGGTTTCTCTGTATATCCTTGGTTGTCCTGGACTCACTTTGTACCCCAGACTGCCTCCCTGAGTGCTGGATTATGGGCATGAGCCGCTGTGCCTTGCTCACCATCACCTTTCATGGGAAGATTCTAACTACTGAATCCAAAGTCCTTATGAAGACTTCACAATCTGGTAATCTCATGTCTCTGGTTCTGCCAACTTTCTTATCCCTTGTTACCACCCCACTGTATTAAACATGTTCCCGCCTCAGGTCTTTGTACCTCTGCCTGAGGTCTGGACCATTCTTTCTCTAAAGCTTATCTGGCATTCTCTACCACTTCCTTCAGGTCTGCTCTTACTTCTTTGATGTGCTACAGCAGAACTATCCATCCTCTTTCCATTTTATTCTTCACAGAATTATGAACATCCGAGATATTAATTTGTTATCTGTTTACTACCACTAGAAATGAACATTCTTAACAAGAGGCTTTGTGGGTCACTGTTAAATCTCCGGTGTCTAGGCACGTCCTCTACCAGTTGTCCACTGTCCGTTGTCTGAAACCTCCAGGCACACTGACATTTGCTGAAGGAGAGTTTTAAAATTGCTTCTATGTGCATGGCTATTTACCTGCATGTATATGTGTGTACCATGTGCACTCAGTGCCTGCAGAGACCACAGAGGTGTAGGATCACCTGGAACTGGAGTTAAACAGTTTCAAGCAGCCATGTAGGTGCTGGGATCTGACCTGGGTCCTCTGCAAGAACACTGGTGCTCTTAACCACTGGGCCATCTCTCCAGCCCCTGAACTGCCTGGACACTCAATGAATTTTTGGTTTTTTTTAAAAAAAAAAATATTTGCTAAATGGGTGAATTTTCTCCATAGCTGCAGGTCTGTTTCTGGGTTTTTTTTCCCCCCAAAGACAGTTTTGATTTCTTTTCCTAGGACCTTGTCCATTTTGTCTGTTTTAAGCCCAACTGCCGTAACTATTCATGTGTCCTCTATTTTAATAGGCTGATGATGACTGACGATGACGATGACGGAGACAGGATCTCACCCCACGGAACCTTCAATGGCCTGGAAGTTGCTATGTAGACCAGGCTATCCTCAAACTAGGAGAGATCCACCTGCCTCTGCCTCCCAAGTGCTAGGATGAAAGGCGTGAGACACCATGCCCAGCATGTGTGCTGTTGCCAGTCTCTGCTGTGTAGAATTCTGTTTGCCTTTTCAATAACTTCTGCCTTCTCTTTGTTAGGTTTGTTTCATTTCTATAAGGAGCTGCCTTTGGTTTTGTTGACTTGTTTCTTAAACTCTGAATCCATGAACTTTTGTTCTTTCATCTCTAGGGCGTCCCATCTGGCCCTGCTCTGTCAGGTCTTGAACTGTGTTCAGCTGACCAGTGCTTAGGTGTTCTTCTGCAATGTAAGCACAGGAAACCCTGCTCTAGGCATGACTTAGCTCTACCTCCCAAGTTTTTCACTCTCAGCATTTTTTTTTCTTCTGTTCAATGTTAAATGTTTTTATTATGAAGTAGTACATGATTAGGAAGTTATTCAGACTTATGCATTTCAACTTCCCAACATATGACTGTGTTTAACGTGCTGCTGACATCTAAGCTATGTGCTGTATGCTACAGAATGGCCTGAGATTTGCTTTGTGTCCTAGCAATAATCAGGGATTTGTTTGTTTCTTGAATAAATGTTGTTTCCCAGAAAAAAAGATGCATCTGTATATTTTCAGTTTAACTGGGGTACATTTCTGTACATAGTCCTGAGAGCACACTCTGCCATGTCAGGCTGGAAGGTGGTTTAGTGGGTGAGTGCTCCCTGCTCTCACAGGGGACCTGGGTTTGGTTGCCAGCATCCACACTGGGTGGATCACAACCACATGATACTCAAGTTCCAGGGATGACACCCTCTTCTGGCCTCTTCAGGCAACTGCACTCATGAGATACATGTATATACAAGCAATCACACATAAACACACATGAATAAAAAGAACTTAAAAAAAAAAACCTTTTACATACTAATTTTCTCTGATTGATCAATTGTTGATTGCCAAGAGATATTTTCCCATTGTGTGGATTCATCAAATGTTCTGGGTAACTGTATAGGATTTTGTGTCATGTATTCTGGGGCTGCATTACTATTTACAGTGGCTGCAAAGTCACTCTCCTTTTTTTTACAACACCTTATAGCAATTATCCTGAATAATTGGTTTTGTCTTTACGTTTGTCATATATGAATTCAGAAACTTTAAAAAAAATTCTTGTTGCAACTATTGTTTTTGTCTGATATCTTTCCCCATTTTTTTCTTTCAACTTTATTGTATCCTGTGGTTTGTGTGTGTGTGTGTGTGTGTGTGTGTGTTTTTTAGGAATTTTTTCCAAACTAATCTAAAATAGCAAATAGCTACACTTTTTAAAAATCTAATCTATTAAGTGGCAATCTTTATTTATATTTCTTACAGCTACTGATACATTTGGGATTTATTCCCACCACTTTATTCATTTGTTTTATACCTTTTTCTTTCACTGTGTCTACTATATTGCTGTCACCTATGTCATTTTTATAATCTGAGCAGACTTAATAAAATATAAAGTTAACTGTTCTTTATCCTTCTCCAAACAATATGTAAAAAGCAAACATAGAAACAAACCCTTAGAGCATCTTAATTCCAACCACCCCGTCTCATCTTAATGCATCATTTTGTCCAAGCGATGGGACAAGGTCAAAGGCCCAGGATGGAGCTGTGTATGAACGAAGGATGAACAACAGGCTTACGTGAGAGACACGAGCCAACGAGGCCGCGGGTGGGTGGGCTGGGCCATGTCACTTAGGCCAAGGGGTCCCTGGTTTCTATTCCAAGTTATAGAAGGCAGAGAAAGAAGCAGCAAGCTAATATTCGAGAAAGCTCACTGGCTGCCGATGGTGAGTTTGAAATGGAGGGTGAGTTGAGAAATGTCCCCAGTTGCTTGGTTGAGAGGGACATGAGCTGAGGGCACAGAGGTAAGGGCGAGAGGTGATTCATTTCCTATCTAAACTGAGGCCAGAGAGGAAAAGAAGGTCATGAGAAGAGTCTTCTGGTAAGCTCATGACAGACCCTAGCGGCCGTGAATGCTGGGGTTACGTCACTGACCACACAGGCAACACTTGGGGACAGATCTGATTCTACTTTATTGCTTGTTCTTTCAGACTTGAAACAGCCTAGTGCAGCTTAGAAGGTAAGTGATATGTGGGCTTACCGTCATCGAAATCCTAATGAGAATCTATTTTAAGAATCATCACCACAGGCAGGAACGATGGCTCAGTGGTTAGGAGCATGGCATGATCTTCCTTCCAGAGGACCTGGGTTCAGTTCCCAGCACCCACATGGCAGCTCACAGCTCTCTCCATCTCCATTTCCAGGGAACTGATGTCTCTTCAGAGATCAGGGACACATGTGGCTCACGGATACATATTCAGGCAACACATTCATACACAGAAAATATTTAAAAAGAAAAAAAATCTCTAATAAACTTTAAGTGACGAGAAGAAAAGTTTGAAAACAAAATGTTAAAAAGTCCTGCACCCAGCAGGACAGAGGAGAGAAACAACCTGTGCTCACGTTCCCACATCTGTCCTGCCTCGCAAGTGCATGTCAGGCACCAGACCAACTGCATCTGTATCTTACAGTGTCTACTGAAGTTACTTATATTCTAGAAGAATCACAAAAATGTGAGTCATCCCATCTGACTCCTGCTTACAAAATAAATAGCCTAAAGCTGAGCATGCATTTCCTAAGGCCCACACAGACTTACACAAGTAAAGCAGCCATCTGAGTCTACAGCACTTCTTATGTGTTGATTTTTAAACATAAGTCCAATAAAAGTATCTTAATTCATGTGTCAAGAGGATTTATTCTGTGGAGCATGGAGCTTCTTTGGTGACTGTGAGACCAGAAGGAGTTTAAGACACAATCTGATGCACACCCTTCATATTCAAGCATGACTCACACGATGCTGTAAATGCCAATCAACTGGCAAATTCTCATCAAAAATCAGCATGAAGACACCGTTGCACCCACTTTCCCTCCTATCTTGGAGAAAGCCTTCGAGAGCAATCCCGTGTATAGACTGACTCACAGTGACAGAAGGGAAAGCCCTGGGTGACAGCATTGCCACTGTCCTGTGAGGGCAGGGCTACTTGCTTCATTAGCCCACAGGAGCTCTGCTTCTCACGCAGCGTTCTGCAGAAGCTGGCGGGAAGCGGGAGAAAACGGTCACCCAGTGAATGAAATAATTCACCGGGTGAAATATTATCAATTGCTGGAAATTTCTCCAAACAGGTCAAAAGCCAAGGAAACCCCCTGGCGCTGGGCAGAGAGCAGGAGGCAGACGGGGCACTTTAGTAAGCATTAGAAGATACTTATCTTGCTTCCTGGATCTCAGAGGGGCAGACAGGTGGGAGACTGGAAAGAGAAAAAGCTTATTTAAAAGTAACCAAAAGTTAGAAAAGTTACAGCCAGCTGCTGTGTTAGTGGGCTACAGAGACAAAGGTGGCTTTCCAGAGTAACACAGGTTCTTTGTTCCTCAGGCAACAGTGTTGGCTGGCAGGTATCCTAGTGTCTGGCTTTCTTCCCACAGCCCCAGCACTTCCTAGGATATATATGAGATCAAGGCTGGATGCCAGAAGGTAAGACCAAAGAGAAAACATCAGAGATTTGAAACAAACAAACAAACACCATTGCCTAAAAGATTTAGGATCGTCTAGTCATCTACTTTTTTAAGGCAACTCTTCTTTCTTACTAGCTCAGAAAGCTAAAAACTAGCCAAATTCAGACTCAATTATGAAATGTACCCCCTTATCAAAATGTATGGGAGTCATTAAGCCACCATGAGGTGGGATAATCAGTTTCCATACTTACAGATGGTGTTTTAATTGCTGTTTAAATAGCACTTTATTTATTTGTTTGTTTGTTTAAAGTGCCCACGTTTCCACTCAGGTGTGGTAGCAAATCCCTGCTATGCCTGCAGAGCCAGAAAGGTAGCTAGTCTGGGGCCAGCTTGAGCTAACAAGAGACATTGTGTCAACACACACACACACAAAAACATTAACAAAGTAAAACAAAAGTTCCTGTGATTCCATGTAACTTAGAAAAAAAAAATCATTGGAAGTCTTTCTCTACAGTAGGTTTTTCCATTTCCAACCACATTCCAGCCTTTGGGCTAAAAGCGCTAAAGGAAAAGGGGAGGGGTGGTGGTGGTGGTGGGAGAAACCCAAGGCCTGAGGCCTTACCCACAGGACAGAGTCGATTAAGATGGGGAATCTGAATTCTGGAACTCATGAGGCAGCCGAATCTAAGGCCAGTATGAAGCAAGGCCTTCCACACCACAGATGACGTGCCTGAGTGCCTGAGAGCAGCACACGGACACATCTAAAAACTTCCTGCTATCTTGAGAGTCATTTTTTAATTATTTTATTTTAATTAATTTCTTTGGATGTCATCTTTGATGAATGGCAATGGCATCTCCAGCAACCATATGCAAAAGTAGCTGTGAGGTCAGCCTGTGAAAATGCTGCCTCGATGCCCGATCCTTTTCTTTGGAAGGTGGGAATATAATAGTCAGCCGGCGAATTTTAAGGAGTACTGTCACACACTAAAATAGCCATAGCAATTCACAGGGAGAAAAATAAATAAATAAATAAATAAAACCAAAGCATTTCAGGGAAATCCACACTGACAGTTGTTGCCTTCCATAATAGATAAACACATTAGCCAGGCTCTGGCTGTTAGAATGGAAAATCCAAAGTAAACAGCAGTTGTGGAGAAGCCTCACATCGTGGGCTATGCCAACCTTCCTTCTGCCTAAAAGCCCATTACAGAAGCTTGGCTGCCGACTGTAAAATGATCTGTGGTTAAGCAACACCCAACTGTTTATGTACCAAACCAAACATGTTATTAGGTTACAGATGCTAATTTCAAGATATTGGTTGGCTATGGGCCTCATAAATCAACCTAATATAAGACATCAGGAACTTGGCTAGGTTAAAAAGACCGTCCCAGAGAGGTGAGAGCAGCCACTCGCTCGTCCTCTCTGTCCAGTCGGGTGAGACGCCCCGTTTCTTCTCATCCCTCCCTCCAAGTTAATGTGGTTAGACTTTCATATTTCTTCCGTAAGCTGAGGCAGCCTGCTTCCAGCCTTTAACACTTTCCACATTAACTAGAGTAATGTCTTTTAATATATGGCCTAAATACCTCTGAGATGGGGGAAGCTCCCGTCACAGCGAACTCTCTATCAGCTGTCCTGAGAGAAGGGCCATGAGCAAAGCAGGGAGGCTGAAGACATCACACCGGCTGAGCAATGCATGTAGGGAAAACAGGAACACTCGAGAACTACCCAGCTGGGGACCGCTCTCCTGGACATGCCTTCCCAACGGGTTGGTAGCTACTCAATTCCTTGTGGAGTCAGCAAGGCACTTCTCTCAAACAGGCTGCACAGATGGTCACTTTTGGAAACCTTCTGTCAGCACTTAGCACGCAGTTGCGTTTGGTTTCTAATGTGTGTTATGAATTTTTAAATTTTTATTTATATATTTATTATGGATGAGAATTTCATACATGTATACAATAAAATGCAACCATGTGTACTCCAATTTCTCAACCTTAATCTTCCTATCTCTTTTTTTTTTTTAATAACCTGCGGAGTCCAATTAATCTTGCTGCCTATATGTACTTGGGTGTAAGGCTACCTAAGCTTTGGAGTGTGGGAACCCTAACAGTAAACACATCCTCAAAAGACACTGATCAGCACTCTATTGCGAATAAGGCCACCTCCCCTATCTCACTGAAGCCAGAGGTTCTGCTGGCTTGACACTGTGTTGGTAACCACGGTCACAATGGCCATGTCATGCCCAGAAGCCAGCACCTCACAGCACTCCTCCCATGCTCTCCTACCCCATAAGCCCTGCTGGTGGGGTTGACACAGGAGTCCCATTCAGGGCTCAGCACTCAGGCTCTCATTCTTAGGACTCTGGTCAGTCATGCATCTCTCTATTGGTTGCTGCCTACATAGAAAACAAGCTTTTTCAAGCTTTTCTGACCAAAGCTAAGAGCAGCCAGGTCTGCTGGCACTAGGACCCAGGGGTGGGGGGGGGGCATGCAGGGAAAAGTCTGTCTAGGAAATATTTTTATATAGAAGAGGCTATTTGCCTTGTACAGAAACCTGTCAGGGGGGTGTCTTTGCCATTCTACAGTCAAGGAGTCAAGGCCTGGTGAGGTTAATGGCGGCTTCAAGTTTCTGTTTGATGAACATGGAGTAGGAAGTGGATCTGGCCCCCGAAGCCAGACCAAGCTCTGTGTGAGCGTGAGCCGGCTGCTTCTAGAACCTCTTTTCAGCAGCCTTCCGGGCTCTCTGGATATGGTCAGTGCTGATTTTTAAAAAGCAATAGGAGAAATCGATCGAATGCCTCACTTTTCAGGGTTGCATTAACTTTTTCAGGCCACTGGGGTGCAATTTACTAAATTACCTCTTCTAGAACATTAAATAGTACCCTAGTGGGTCAAAGAGTAAATGCACCTCTGAAAAGTGAGCCATTTATTCCCTTCCCTGTAGTGCCAGATGTAATACGTCCCTTATGACAGAAATATCAACCTGCTTCCATTACAAACCCAAGACACTGTCTTAAACTAGATAAAATGAGCATGGGGAGCTTCAGAAGTGGTGGGGTGGGTGGTGGCAAAAGTCTCTCTATGATCCTGCTCACAATGTTGTTGAAAAGTCAACACGGGATTATGTGAAAATGCTGGTTTGTCATTTAGTGGAGACTTATTTTACTTGAGACCTAAAAACAGAATAAAATATATGCGATCAGAGGTGTCAGAGGCAGGGACTCACAGAGTGTTCTGCCGGCTCTTTCATGTCTACTGTATGCTGAAACAGCCTGGCACTCACTGACCTGCACAGGAGACATGTCACAGACAGATGGCCCTTTGTCTGTATTGCACTATAGACTACCTCTTACCTAAAAACAAAACCATCCCTTCTGCTCTCCAGAAGGCTGCACGGCTTTGGATTGCCCGAGGAACTGTTCTTAGGCAGTTTCACATTCATGAGCTATCTTAACAAAGCCGAAGTTTTAAGTTTTCAGCACTGTTAGCCCTTCACTCTTCTGGAAGATGGCAATGCGATGAAAACAAGACGTTTAATTTAAGAATCACCCAGCTTCTAATTAAACTGCCATAGGCAGCTGGTTGGATAAGTTTTAATCAGTTTCAATCACCTATTGATTGGTATACTGAAGCCTAAAAAATTAAAAGTAAAAGATGATTGGGGAATTGTCCCATCTCAGAACAACAGTAGAGGCCTCTGTAAATAACTCCTCTTTTAACCATCAGCTAAATGAACACTTCAATACTGCAGTACAAAGTCTTCTGCAAAATTACTTTAACTAACAAGCAGAAATTTATCAGCTTCAGCCAAAATCAATGCTGAAATCAATTTGAACACTGGTTGTGTCTAAAGGGGCTCATTGGCAATTTAGGGAAATTACACCATGTAAATGCCTGTGCTTTAATTGAACAGTTCCATCAAGTAGGCTGTGATTGCTGTCCATCCATTTCTTTACTTTCACTGCAGCTATCTTTCTGCAAAGGAATGGCTTTTGTCAGGCCAGAGCAAGGCACTTTATCTTCATTTCGTGCACTTTTGTGCATCACAGACTTTGTGGAATGGACACATCATGAGTAGGTCAAAATAAACCAGGAGAGACTTGTTACTGACCTGCACTGCTTTCAAACCAGCCAGGAGGGATGAGGGTCCACCCCCTCCGCCCCCACGGCACTGGCTCTGTGCAGCTGCCCACTTGAGAACACGGCATACCTTTTACTATATATTTAGTGACGTCTAACAACATACAAATCGTGTAAGAATGTTCCCCTTGAAGGACTAGGTAACATTTTGCTCTACGGAGCCCTCAGAGATCAGTCAGGAGAAGGTCATGGTCTCTAATCCATTTAGGACAGCACCGCATAACACAGGCACATACATTTTCAAAGCCAGATATGTGGAAGAAGAGAAAGGAGAGGGCAAATATGGTGGGGGTGGGGTGGTGGGGTGGTGGACAAACTGCCTTGTAAAGATCAGCAAGCCCAAAACACTAACATGATTCCAGAGAAAGAGTAAACACTCACCAAGTCATCACAACGAAAACCACTATAGATAAAATTAGCAGGGAACCATACGAAATGACTAGGGATCAGAGGTTGGCATCAACAGGTCTGACATGGGGTCCAACTGCTCCTTCAAAGAGCTCAGGCTCCCAGGGAGGAGAAGAATGGGGGACAGTGGCTAGCTGTCAGGGGCCATCTGTATGATACATGAGCCTGTGCAAAAAATGACAAGAACGGAATCCAGCCACAGCCCTGAAGAGGCTGGCTTCAGCTGACATACACTCTGCTTATTTGGTGCTCCTAAAGCTGAACTACAACGGTTTTTAAGGAAAGGCTCTGGGGAGAGGCTGCGACATAAGAAAGCCCGGGTGTGGGAGGTGAGCTGCTCCGAATCCTCAAGGAATCCATTTGCTCAAGGCTGCAGTTTGTCTTCAGTCAAATGACGACGGGAGCCTTAGTGTGCTCAGCCATTTCCAACATTCTGGTGACATACGCCCGATGGCAGCCACTTTGGAAACAACTAAGTGTGGAGACAGGTAGGACCTTGAGACGTTCTACCTGTGCCTCTTAAGCTGCAGAGAAGCTGCTGATTGGCCCTGCCAGTCACTTACCCCAGATGCCTTGTTCTGCAAACATTTATTAAGAATTATCTTTTTTTTTAAGGGTAAAAGGGAGAAGAAATAGCTAATATATATATACAAATTTAATTCAGTGCCTGTGTTTGTAGCAGAGTCATTCTGAGACCACGTTCCATGTATCATTTTCAACCACGCTCTGAAGTTTCATTTGCTATACATTTGTTGCTGAAACATCCTAAAAACATACCTTACTCATAGTTCTTAGCTAACTGTTCCCAAAAAACGTAATTATGGTTTAATCAAACCCTTACATTTACTCACTGAGTACTCTGGTCTTTCTGCAGCTACAGGCAGCAGCTGGGACAGAATCAGGGTGTTGGAGGGCCGGCATGTACATATTTCCCAAATACAACCAAGCTGGTTAAAGTGCTGTATTGATTGTGCCTGGAAGCAAGTTCTAATTTTGTCAAAACATTGTTTTCATTTTGTTATGTGAACTCACAAAACAAAACCATGCACTCTGCTCTGAGTGTAAAACCAAATACTTTGCTTTCATGTAATAAGCTCTGGCGAGGAAAACTATGGACGTTTTATGGTCAAGAGGATGTTATACAAAGCCACACTAAAATGGCAAATTAATGCTAAAACAAACAAACAAAGCCACACATGCCACTTTAAGCTCTTTATTTATAACCTAGCCCTCTACTGCTACCCCACCTAGTTCAGTAACTGTTCCTCCGATCCCGTGCTAAGAGGCATAACGAGCCTGAATATAGTTCAATGCAGAAAGCCAGAAATTTAACAGGAACATGGTCTCTACATCAAAATAGCCAACACCATAGCCAAGGAAAAAAAGTGGCACAAAGACATAGACAATAAATGCCTTTCGGAATTTCCAGTGAATTATTTTCCAAAAAGGCAATTTAAGTAAATGCCCTAGACACTGTGGTTTACAAATATTTACTTGTGAGATATGCCAACAAAAACACTACAATTTTCTAACATATCAATGACTGCAAAGTAGGCTTCAAATTTTAGTATGTCTTAGGAGTCAAGAAATGCCCCACTTCCATTTGTACAACCATATAATTAATCTAGGGATTCAGTTACTAAATTCTCCACTTTTGCTAAATAAAGAGACCCGTAGGGCAGACTAGCAGCCAGTCATGCTGTGCAACTGTGGGCCGAGAGGGTCCTTGTGTTAGCAATTATTAGAAATCTTCTACAATTAACCACTGGACACAGTTCACCATTGATTTATATTAATTTCTATTTCACATCAATAAAGCATCTGTGTTAAAAGTTATAAAGTTCAGATAAAAAACGACACAGACAACCCCGGCTTGAGAAGAAGCACCCGTAGCTATTAGTCCAGATGTGCTCCTGCCCTTCGGCATGCTACTCAGCCCTCCATGCTCTTCCTCACTCGTAAAAAGCAGGAACCTATGGCCCCTTCACCAGATCTAAAGTCCTGGTGTGCCCAGTCCCTGCCCACCTATCCCCTCTCCCAGAGAGTCCTCTGCTCCAGCGAGACTGGCCTAGGCGAACTAGCTCTGTGCTCCAGCAAGACTGGCCTAGACTACCTCTGTGCCCCTTGCAGGGCTTTGGCTTGAGTGGTCCCTGTGTAGTAGTTCAGTGAATAAGTGAATATTCAACAAGATAAAAATTAACAGCAAACCCAAACAAATCTGGCATATTTATTATGGCTGCTGGTGTCACATTCAGAGGCCCTTTACCAGCTCTCTCAGACTCAAGAGGGATCTACGGAGTCAGCTTATGCCCAGGTCTAAGGGACAGTCCTTTTCTCAACACTTCTGGGCAATGCCCACATCTTTCTGTTTATGATAGGTGGCTCTAGAGCTACCCTGTGTGAAGACCTTGCCCCTGCAGGTTGGTTTTAAAAACACTTGGTGCTTACTATAGACAAGGCAGCAGGCCAGGCACTGTGAGGGCTGCCACCAAGATGACCCAGACATGAATGTCCTGCGGGGAGGACCACAGAGCAGGAAAACATCAGGGAGAGAATATGACTCAGACACATACTGGAGAAATGCAATTAGCCTTCAGAACACAGCCAACTGCCCAGGCCTGCCAACAGCCGCTTCCATGGACCCCTTTTACTTTCTCTAAATGGGGTAAAAGCCAACTCCATAAAGTATCAATTTCTCCACGAGGCTCTTCCTGATTTGTCCCTTATGCCTCCAGGGCCGGTACCCCACACATACAGATACACTGTCCAGCCTGAGACCCTGTTTCACCTGTGGACAGAACTTATGTGTCTCTCAGCACATGGGGCACTTGACACCACACATGCTCAGAACTTGCAGGTCAACCAAGGCGCACTACCAAGTCCTCATTAGCTCCCCAGTTTTGTTCCTTTGAACTCATGTCTCTGTCAACTTTCACAGAAAAAAAAAAAAAAAACCCTCATGAATGTCAAGGGGGTGAGCTGCAGGATAGAGTCACACTCCACTGTCACAGCCTCCTACATAGCCAGAGAACTGCCTTTAGGTGGGAGCAGCATCTCTCCTACCGTCCGTTAACAGATGCATGCTATGCAAGCTTGCACCTGCGCACAAGCATTGTTGCTGGGACTTGAAATTTCTCTATAAACAAAGCATTTCATTAACATAAAATATTACAAAGAAGTCTTGCTATCTCAAAATTATTTTTCCTGAAAGAGAATGTGTTAAAACATTTAGATTCAGCAAATTCTTACTTGAAATATTGCCATAATATATTGATTTTTTACCAGACTCAATTGACTGAAAAGTTGTTTGTATAGCAATATTGGCCAAACCAATATAGTAGAACAATTTTGTTACCCATAGTAATCAAGTGCATTTCTGAAGTATAATTATACTGTCATAAAAATAAAGCCAAGATACCGTTTTCCAAGCAATAAAACTATAGGGGCTATAAAACTGGAAGAAGAAAAGGCTAAATAAATGAGATTTTAAAAAATGAAATTTAGTGTCTTTCAAAAACACAACTGCCTCCTCTTCCTTCCCTTAAGCTACGTTTAGGGAAAAAAAAAGATCAATACTTCAATCTCAATAAACTATTTCAATAATAGTTAATTCGAGTGGAAACATAGTCTGAAAGTCCTGCTCAGCGACCTGTGACACCCTGTCATGTCGGTGAGATGCCAATAATCCATCATTGCCATAATGGATATGAGCACGACACACACACACACACACACACACACACACACACACACACACGGGTGGAGGAGCCACAGTGGGAAAGGTGTCGAGCGGGAGGCTCAGGCACAGGCTTGTCCTTCAGCTTCTGATGCATACACGACACACTACGGCAGGAAACAAACCCAGAACGGTGAGTGTGGCAGGGGAGAGGGGAAGCATGCATAATTAATTTTATTTGACAAATACTCATTGATTTTCTGAAAACATTAATATCCCTGCTTGCCAAGTGATAGCATAATGCAACCCAGCCATATGTAAGTATTTAATTTTACATTAGGACAGTGTCTTGTTGCTTGTTTAAAATATGATCTTGGCTGCAAAGAAAATGCTCTTCATTTCATTGGAAATTTAAGGTCAAGATAAATCAAACAAGCACCCTGGCTCTCAGGTCAATATCAAAACCATTTAAAAACTACCTTTAATATACGAGATACATGTCAGTGGGAGCATGAGGGAGCAGGGTCACTGCTTTCACTTGACACCTGCAGGCTGGCTGGTGAGAGAGGAAGTCAAAGCTTCTGGGGTACCATGTGGTTCTAAATGAGCAATTTCAGGAACAGTAGATTCCACTGGAACCAACCTCAATGCCTCACTCAACAATGGCTGCATTTAGGCAATGCTATTATTGTGCGGACTTCATAGAGTAGACCTGCACTGTAAAAGATGCCTCCAACCTACAGTCTATATTGCTGGGTCTCAACATTCCTAATGCTGCCACCCTTTAATACAGTGCCTAATGTTGAGGCAACCCCTAATCATAACTCTAATTTTGCTACTGTTCTGAACATAATGTAAATGTCTGATATGCAGGATATCTGGTATGTGACCCCTGTGAAAGAGTCCTTCGGCCCCCAAAGGGGCTGCAACCCACGGACAACATTTCATCTATCAAGCCTGCTGCCAATCAAGACAGTGCCCTTCAGTCCATGACTGCATCCTCACCATCAAGGCCAGTTTTGTTGTTTTTAAGAATTCTATGGTTTTGAAATATTTTGCCTACTAAAGAACATTTAATTAGACAACTCATGTATTTTCATGAATTTATGTAAATGCCCATCAGAAATTGTTTTTCAGTAAGTAAATAACATTACTACAATGATGGCTTAGAATGCCAACTTCTAAGCACACATTTATTTTAGTTGGCTTTATAGTTAGATCACAGGGGCAAGAGATGACGTAGGAAGTCATCTGCTCTCTGCTACTCCCTCCCGGGACTGTTCCCAACCCAGTGCCTAATGAATAGGACCTAAAATAAATGAAACAACAGAAACCAAACCTCTGAGAACTACTCTTCTATTTTTCTTATTGTCTCTAGATAAAATCTAAAATAATGATATATATTCAATCTGGGTGGAATATATGCTACCTATTATGTCACTGAAAATTTTACCCAATATCCAGACTAGATTCTTCACTGTACTGCAGGAAGGAATTGGACATAGAGAATTCACTACTAATTCCTGACACCTTGAGACAGGAACTCATGATCAAAGCACTAACAGTGTAAGACTGGGCTTAAAGAATTATATTAGGAAGCTGGGCACGGTGGCACATGCCTTTAATCCCAGCACTTGGGAGGCAGAGGCAGGCTGATCTCTGTAAGTTCGAGGCCAGCCTGCTTTACAAGGAGAGTCTAGGATAGCTAGGACTACAAGAGAAATCCTGAAAAAAGGAGGAGGAGGAGGAAGAGGAGGAGAAGAAGAAGAAGAAGAATTCCATTAGGAAACAGACAAACCCAGAGCAACGAGGCTGTGGTGGCTTGGGTGCCTGCTGGCTACGGCAGCCCAGTGGAGTCCCAAGGCTTCAGCATCCATGGCCGAAGCTGGAGCTCCAGCAGCTCCATCCGAAGCCTTGTGTCAGCTTTGGAACCACAGGGTGTGTCCACGGCAACCGCACCTGCCAATCATTCTGATTTCACTGTCATACACTGTCTAAGAGAAGGGGACAGGAGGGACCAGTTTGCTGTCCTCAGTCTGGAAACACCCCTGCTAGGTGAATGTTCTAAACCAATTATGTAGCCTCTGAAACTAGGGAGACAGGGAAGGCTGCAATTAAAGAGCCAGCGGAAACCTGACTGAACCCCTCCCCCGATCCTTATCTCAGCCAACAAGCACCAAGCAGCCATTCAGTGCTTAGCACAGTACCTGGAATGCTAAAAAACACAATAGGCACTGCCTGACCTGTGGAAACAGCACTGCCTAGGGGAGGAGCACAGAGGGGACAAAGAGTGACAAGGAGCCTCGTGCCTTGAATGAACGACTACACACACTGGAGCCTCCCCCTTCCCAGTGGCACAACATGCTTACACTACATGAGCCATCCTGTGACAACCTAAAAACAAACTGTGACACAAGAGCAAGTACTGTGGTGCTTTCAGAAAATCACAGTGTGACAATATTACATAATAATGTTTTATCCTTGGGATAATTAGAAAGCAGAAAAACTATAACATGCAGCATAGTGAAGACTTCTCCTAGTTAACTGAGTCCAAATATGATTGAGATTGTTTTTATAGATGTTTCTCAAAATGAGCTGCCAGTACTATCATTACCACCATGGAAAAGTGCCAACTCGGCATTCTGTGGATCATCTCACTTAAATGGACAGCAATCTAAAAAGACAGGCATCCCCACTCTACAGATGGACAGACTGAGGCAGAAGGCTATATATAAAAAATAGCTAGTTAGTGACAAAATCCAAACTCAGACCCCTCAACTTAATTACAACACATACTGCCTGCTATAGCTATAGCGTTTTTGAGGTACACTGTGAGTCAGGAAATAAAACACGTCTTTCCTATAAAAATTTGTTTTCCAGAGATGGGTAAGGAGTAATGAAAACGAAGCCAAACTTGCCTTCCTGCTACACTTAGGCTATACTTCAAATCTCAATGTCCTTTAGGATTCAAATTAGTAACACAAAAAATACCAACTAAAAGCACCCGCTTAGGAAAACACAGAGACTAGCCCAGTACAAGACAGAACGTAGAAGCCACACTACCACTGGGCCCAGCGGTCTAGGGCTGGCTTCCACGCTGCCAGTTGACGAAAATATCTAGATTGGAATGATGAAAATGTGCCCACTATAAATAATATACATTGCAGCTACACGAGGAACCAGAACGCTTGAAGTTTACAGCATCCTAACAAGCGAAGCGAAAAGCCTGAAATATCAGACGTTCTGATGTGCACTTATTAGCTTTATTCTATTTCCTAAGGGAAAAAAAATTAAACAGATCCATTAGCCAGTTTTGTTACCAATGAGTGGATTGTTCCAATATTTTCTTCATCTACTTTATGTAGCATAGCCCTAATGTAATAATTTTTTTCTGGAAAAAAAAAAAAAGCCCACAATTTTTATAGTAAACCTTATTAAGGTAAACTTGGTGTAAGAGAAACCCAATCACAACACATCGAACAGTGTTCCTTAAAGGCTTCAGGAAAGTGAACCCTGTGTTCTTGGTCACTGCAGCACTGTTCTGTGGAGAACTGAAAGTCACTGTTACAAGGACACTGCACACTGAAGGCCAGAAATGAGGCCCAATTATCTACCACAGTGGTACATTCGAGCATCGTAGACTCTCTTCTTAAGAACCAGAGATGGACCAACTGCAGTGGCACACATCTGTATCCAGGAAGCTGAGGCAAGAGGACTGCTTGACCTAGGGAATTCACGACAAGGCTGGGCAATGTGGCAAGATCCAGTTTCAAAACAAAATATACAAGTAACAGAATAGAAAGATAAGAGTGGGAGGATTATAATCAAGAGGTAATGTGAATAAATTATAATTTAAAATAAGAAAAAGACTCGTGTAGGCAACAGGACACATGGAGATTTTATGAGAAATCTACTATTGAATAAAGTACTCCATTATTACGGCACTGCCGCTCACCTTCCAGAAGCAACTGTTGTCCAGACAGTTACCTGTGAGACTACCTTGAGTGTGGATGACGGCAGCTGAGCGAACCCTGAGGAGAGGCTTAGAATGGCATGCCGCTAAGGGGAACCTGTGGTACAGACATTTTGAAGTGTCCCTTAGACATGTCAGTCCCAATGAAAAGATTCCTTGCCCAGCTCTGGGGCTAAGAACAATGAAATGGCGTTAGCAGGGACACTCAGTGGGGGAGCTCGGCAAGGTAAGAGAGTGCTGCAGATAGAGGGGACCGATGGTGGCTTTGGGACGGGAATGTACTAAATGCTACCAAACCACACATTAAAAAGGCGTGGTGGCGCACGCCTTTAATCCCAGTACTCGGGAGGCAGAGGTAGGCAGATCACTGTGAGTTCGAGGCCAGCCTGGTCTACAAAGTGAGTCCAGGATGGCCAAGGCTACACAGAGAAACCCTGTCTCGAAAAACCAAAAAAAAAAAAAAAGAAAAAAAAGAAAAGAAAAAAAATGCTTACAGGGTCAGGCATGGTGGTGCACACTGCTGAGGCAGGTGGATCTCTAGCAGTCCCAGGCCAGCCAGGGCTACACAGTGAGACCTTGTCCTAAAAAACAAAAGAATGTATAAAATGGCCATGATGATAAATTTTATATTTCATCATGATTGAAAATATTTTTGAAGCAACAGTATCATAATTTCATGTTGTAATCTTCCTTTGGGAAAATGGGCAAGTTATTTGTATGTCCCCATACACTTCATTCTTTTTTATATTTGTATTACAATTATACAGATGATTAAAATTTTAACATTTGTACTGGAGGTGCAGCTCAGGAACCCTGGGCCCGAGGCTCAATTCTAGCCCCCAAAGCAAATTTGTCTCTGATTCTCATTGTGGCAGGACTTAATTTCAGACTAACACTTTATTTTATTAAATTGTCTGTAGGAAAAAGAATCTAAGAGATGAACATATATTGTCTTCTTTTTGTTTTATTTATTTGTTTGTTTGTTTTTGAGACATGGTCACATTCTTGTGGCTTATGCTGGCCATCAACTCACCATTAAGCCAATGCTGACCTCAAACTCCTGACAATCCTCCTGTCCCAGCATCCTGAGGACTGGGAGAGCTAAAAAAAAAAAGCATGTGTGTTTGTTTTGTCTGCTGTTGGGGAAGCAGAGTTTCACTGCATCTCTGGCTGTCCTGGAACTCACTCTGTAGACCAGGCTGACCTGGAGCTCACAGCGATCTGCCTGCCTCTGCCTCCCAAGGGCTGGGTTGCAGGCATGCATATGATACCAAGCTTGGCTTATGCTCTTAAAGAACTATGTTTTGGGGAAGCCCCACATCCTGGCTGCCCCTGGGGGACCGAAGCCTGTGGGAGGTGACAAGATGAGATGACTCGAAGGACTTCACTCCATGTCCAATCCCACGCCAAGGCGGCATCAGCACACAAGGATGTGCTGGGCTCACAAGGACCCAATCAGAATACAAATTAATTCTGTTGTAACCCCAATTATTTTTACTATTACAGTATCTACGGTAAAAGCATGGCACAAACGTGGGGCTGGTGTGTGTGGAGGAAAGCTCTGCTGCCCCGAGGGCTTTCTTACAGAGGATGGATTTGTTAATTCCTAGTGGAATATTTTTCATACACCATTGCAGACTATTAAGTGCCACATATTACATTATGTAGTTTAAACTTTGCACTGCCGTGAGAGGGACTTCCCTGTCGAGAGAACTGTTTTTTATGCTTAGCATTTTTTAATATGAAAATGAACACTCCTTTAGGGTAAGATCACTGCAACTGGAATTTGGGAGAGTTTTCTAACTTAACATATTCATCAGTGTGTGTAGAAATTCTCTCGGGGAAGTGGGGTGAGGAGAGAGGGAAACAGAACAGGAAGAAGGCTTTTTAATAACAGTGTCAAAACAGGGCAGAGCAATAGCATTCATAAAGTTTGCCTTCCACTGGGCATAACTGTAAACAGGCAAGGGACGAGCACAAGGTGAGAACAAGTTTCAAAAAAATAATAATAGTAAGTAATGGTGTTAAAGAGCAGAGAGAAGCATGCGCTAAACTTCAGGCTGGTAAAAAGGCACACTTGCTAATGGTGGACTAGCAGCCACTCCCTCAGGGGAGATGCAGACTCGGAAATATTAAAAAGGCAATATAAATGCATTTTCAGGCAACTCCCAAGAAAATAGAAGCTGCCTTGCAGAATTCCAGCGTCAAATGTGGAAATAAAATCTAAGTAGTGGTGGCCATGCAAACCCTTTGCCGTGAGGTGCTTGGGTCCCCGGCACTCGGCAAAGTGAACAGGAAGTTTAAACGGAATGACTACTCACTTGTAGACTGTGCCTCCGTTGCCATGACCAAGGGTGTCTCGATACCGTATGTCTTGTTCATTCATCTCCACAGGAAAGAAAGAAAAACAAAAAGGTGTCATGCTGTGGATGGAAACGTCAAGGAAAGCAACTCTGGGCCATAAACAACAAGCAGGCTGGGTCATTCCAAGTTCAGCTGCAAGAACGAGAGGATCAATACAACATTTGCTGTCCAATTTATAAAAGACGATACCAAGGGACAAAGTGATGGAAAGTTTAATGACAATTTGTTTGCCTGGGTCATTTCATTAAAGTTTGATAAAAGGTGTCAAAATGGAATGATGTAACATAGCTCAGAAGGGTCAGGTCAGAGATACCGATAGGAAAACGGTCCCCACCATGGCACAGAACTTATGCCGAGCAGTGACTCACATAGGACCAAGCCAAGCCTGGGATGATATCTCTCTCTCTCTCTCTCTCTCTCTCTCTCTCTCTCTCACACACACACACACACACACACACACACACACACACACACACACACACACACACACATACACGGCTAGTAATCTATGCAGGCTGTGTAAATAAACCAGTCCCTGAAACCTCCCCAGGTGACCCTATAATTAACACTGAGCAAACTAACTGAAAAATGTTTATCAGTTTCCTAGAGTAGATAATTGCTTTTATTTTTTTTTCAAATGATAAGTTAGTACATAGAAATAGCTTAATAGAAATCATATGCTGATTGGTAAATGCCAATTACATGCCTACAGGGAACACACAAAGCATGCATGTGATACCAACTAATGCCATCCTATAACTTAACACACGAGACAGCATGTGTGTTTTCTAAGTTCTACAAAACTTATACCAAAAATACCACTCTTGTCTCTAATCATGAATGGCAGGTAAATTATGTTGGCACCCACAAAGTAATGTTTTCAAGTCTTTAAGGGACTCCCTAAATAATCATTTATCATATGATTTTAAGACTAGTCAGACTCTATTTGATATATTCAGTAATTCTGTAGGCACTGATACAGTTGCTTAAAAATTAACTGCCAACTTTATTCAGGAAGTAGATTTAATAAAGGTATTGTTTTCCATATAGCTAAAGCTTGGGGAAAGTAAGCCCTGAAAAAAAAAAAAAATCAATTTCCAGGGAATTGCACTGCCTTGCATTGGGCAGAAAATAGATGGAGTCCTTAATTCAATATCACTTGGAAAATAATAGTTTTCTTTTGGACCATTATTATAGTAAAGCTTTAAATATTTGCTGTGTTCTAAACTTCCACCAACTGAATAAAGCAAGGGCTTCATTTATCAAGGGAAATAGTTTTCTTCTATACATTTCTGCAGTTGAAGCTTCAGAGGACTGTGATAATTAAGTGTGTGGTGCAAGTGAAAGCGACAGCTTCCTTGCCAAGCCATTTTGCCAGTTCCTAAAAGAGTATCGACAGACTCATGTGTAGGCGTCAATTCGGCACCAGATTTAATTGTTGTACAACCTGATTGATGCAATTTACAATCAGCTAATTGCTATATTTAAGGTCAGTGGGAAAAAAAATACTGGCAGACAAGTCAGAAAAATTGCCAACTGTTTCCCTATTTGAGGACAATCCTGTTTTTCATGACCTTTAAACTACTAATGTAATAAAATTATATTTTACCCTGTAGTAAAGATGTAGCTTGAAGGAAAGAAAGCCACATCACTCTGGACTTAAATGGCGCCTTTTCCAACAGCATTAAGAACAGCAGCCTAAGAAGTGACCTGAGATGCTAGGCCAGCAGGACTGCCACTTGCTTCACTTTGATTGATGAAGGGTTCATAAACAGCAGTGTCCGCTGGCAGGTCCGAGCTGCTACCAAGCCAATTCCCTGAGAGCACTCTCCTCTGGCTAATCTAAACAAGCCTCCAACAAACTAATTTGCACCATTAACTTGCCTAACAAGATACATTCTCACTGTGGCTCGAAGTAAATGTCTCGGAGAGAGAAATTTCACTTGGTCAAGTCTACAAATTCTGAATTGGTGGCCCTGGGATAAAAGGGCAGGTGGGATGCAGGCAAATGACATGGAGGGCCTGGGTTCTGGAAGGACTAACATTTATGATCAAGTCCTCTCGCAGGCAAAAGGCAAGGTATGGGTGTCTCTGGCCATTTACAATCACAACAGAACGCACAAAAGAGGAGTGGCCAGTATTCCCACATGTCAACCTCATTAGGAACAATAGGCTTTATTACATCATCATCAGAGGAGCTTAGAGCCTCACAAGGAAGGTGGCAAAGCCTGTTGTGACATGTGTATGTGAGTGAGAGCTAAAAATTAAGGCCAAATTGAGGAATTCCCCCCAATAATGAGGAAGAGTACACAAGACCATAAACATGGAAGTGATTCTGAATTGTAGGTTCTAAAAGTGTGTTACTGTAAAGATTATATCCACAAGAAATGGTCAAAAAGTCTACGCTGTTTCAAGGTCTGCAGGCCTTGGCCCAGCCAATGAGTTGATAGCTTTTTTTTTTTTTTTTTAATATTATGAAATACCAATGGCTAGAGAGATGACTCAATGGTCAAGAACTCTTGCTGTGCTTTACAGAGGACGTGGATTCTGTTCCCAAACATACACCGGGAGGTCCACAACTGCATGTACCTCTAGTTCCAGAAGACTCTGATGCCTTCTTCTGGCCTAGGTAGGTAGTCCATGCAAATGGTTTACATACAGACAAGCAGGCATAAACACGCATAAATGGAAATAAATAAAACTGCCAGGCATAGTGGCACACTCCTTTAGTCCCAGTACTAGGGAGGTAAAGGCAGGAAGATCACTATGAATTTGAGGTCAGCCTAGTCTACATAGTGAGCTAGAGGCTATCTAGGGCTATACAAGACCCTGTCTAAATAAATAAACAACTTGATACATATGTACATATCTTTATCAGTTCCTTTTCTGTTTGCTTGTGAATTTTCTGTTTTTATTTCTCATATTTTTAAAAGTACAGGCTTTATTTGCTTGTTTTATGAGACAAGGTCTTGAAATCCTAGGCTCAAGTGATTCCTCCCCTTCCCCCCTGGTTTGGGACTACAGGTACATGGCTGTCATAGCATAGCATACTGTAAGCTGCACGGCTGTCATAGCATAGCATACTGTAAGCTGCACGGCTGTCATAGCATAGCATACTGTAAGCTGCACGGCTATCATAGCATAGCATACTGTAAGCTGCACGGCTCTCATAGCATAGCATACTGTAAGCTGCACGGCTGTCATAGCATAGCATACTGTAAGCTGCACGGTTCTCATAGCATAGCATACTGTAAGCTACATGGCTACTGTAAAAACAAAGGCTACTGAAGCTCATGAACTGAATTTAAGGATTTGAGGATTTGATATATGATATAAAACTATAAAAAAACAGCTAAGAGCATTTCCCTATCATAATCAGATAAAGTACATTAAATCAACTTTTCAAAATGAAGCAAAGAGATTTTGTTTACTGAGAAATGGAGGTAGGATTTATAAGCCCACAGAGTAACTCATGTGACTACGATAGGACCAAGTATCATAAAAACCACAGTTTTATAGCATTTTAAGACCATTTAACCCAATTCATTATATAAATTGTCAAAATGTACTCTAGTTCAATGGTAGCCATCAGTAATCCGCCTCTGGGGCAGGTGGGGACATGCTTTCTGCTAATGGTCACTGAGCAGAAACAGGCAAACCACTGACCAGAAGGTAATTTTCAAAATAAATTTCATTTGTTTTTAAGAAAGGAAATTTAACTAACAAAACACATAGCTCAAGTGGTAGCAAGATGGCTGGTTAGCAAAGTGCTAACCAGTGTCAGTGTGTGGACTTGAGGTCAAATCTTCAGTATCCATAAAAATGGTGCATGAAGCATACACCTGCAACCCCAGGCGGGAAACAGAGGCAGATGGATCTCCAGAGGTTGCTAGCCAGCAAGCTAACCAGAATAGCAAGCTCTCGGTTCAGTGAGAGACCCTGTCTCAAAAGAATAAAGTGAACAGCAATCGAGTAGGACACTTAGGGTCAGCCTTTGACCTCCATATGTGCATACACACACACACACACACACACACACACACACCACATAGGTTTCAAACTGTAAAGATCTGAGGGGTTTTTTTTTAACTCAATAAAGATGCCAGTTTTTAATTATACTTGAATTTCCTTGTTTTAACTTTAAAATGCAAATAAGAAGCAAAATAATAGATGTGAGGAAAGAGGAAAGGAAAGCCACAGAAGTTAAGCAAATGACTGACAGTACCTCCATCCTGCTTAAAAGAGATACGGCCCAGGCAGGAAAGAAGCAGCGCCAGCCGCCAGCACTAGGTCAGGCAGGAAGAGGGCTCAGCACTTGTGACTTATACTCAGCCTCATTCCTGCCTCAGTGCTCAAGAAGGAGCTGGCGCACCATTTAGAACAGGAGACTTGCACGTGCGGCACAGCCTGGGCTTTTAAGGTGGGTTTACAGCAGGTCCCTCCCCTTCCAGGGTGGGGGCTTTTCTAAAGGTATCTCATGTTCTGGAAGCAACAAAGGTGTGGCAGGAAAGGGACCGACTGCAGCCTGACTTCCTGGAGCGCTGACTGGGCTTACCAGGAGCAGGAAATATAGTTACTTCCTCTACAAAACCAAACAGCACAAGGCAGAGAAACCACTTTAGAGACACAGAGGTAGAAGTCACAGGTCTGTGGAGTGACAAGTGGCTGTCTTATAAAATCCTCTGAATTGACCCTCTGGGCTCTTTCAGTTGCAAACTCAGAGCCAACATTAGACAGACAACGCCACACTGGGCTCTGAGTGGAGGAAAATGTTCTCAAAAAATACCACAGCAAGTTGATTCACAGCTGTCAATAAAACAGACCCAAAAATATATTTTGATTTATTCATTAAGCTGGAAAGCTGGAATCTTCCACCATAAAATGATAACAGGAAAAGAACGGCTACAACTCAAAGATGAAAGGTAAACTTTTAAGTGGTTCTTGATTTAACATATTAATGAAATTAATGGGGACGATGAAAAGGAATTTAATTATAGATTAGCAAAGAATACATTATTTGTTTAGTGTCTGCCTATGTTAAAGAGAGTAACTATGTATCACTTATAAATCGTTAAGATAAAAATGCTCAATTAATTCTATTTTATATGTAAAGGCCTGACAGAACCAAGTCCTAGCGCGAGACCTTCGCTTCACAATCGAAGCAATAATGGTTTGAGAAGGCGTCACACTCTATGAGCAGACAATTGGGGAGATTTAGTAAATCCCACTTTATAGAGCAGAGACTAATCGGAAAACACAAGCCAGTCAAATGTTTCTTATGAACTGTTGACACTCTATCAATGCTGAATCAATTGGTGGCATTTACTCTGAGTGACAGAAAAGAAATAAATATTTATATCACATAACCTATATCAATGAACCCAGGCAGAAAGCTATTTCTAACCTGTCAATATTTGATTATCTTGAAGAATCATGTCCCTTTCTGTTAATGATTAATATGAATTCTTTATGAAATCTAAGTGGAGGCTAGTGGTAAGGCAAATCATTATTAATGCTTGAGAGCCTAAACCACTAAAATAAAACTACCACTAAAATAAAATCAACTGTTCAAGTATCGTTAAATGTGACTTACATCTTCCATATCAAATGGTGTCAGTGCTCAGCCTTGAGATGCACCGACGCCTACGCCATCTGCATTATCTCCTCACAGCGCAGTCTCGCTCTCAGTCAGTTACTTAACAGCACCAGTGGAGGAATTTGGATGAGCAGATGTTTTGAAAGCATAAGGAGGAGCAATGCCCTTGTCTCTCATTTTTTTATTTATCTATTTTGTTTACTTATTTTTTTAGTAAAAGTAAACATAAGATAAGCTTGTCACTAAAAATAACAAGAAACTGCCATGCTGTTTACTGTGGGGCTACTATAGTCCCAAGAGAAAGCAATAAACAATAGTTAAGTGTCAAAAACCATTGCTGTGCCAATCTCCCACTGAAGAGACCCTCATAACTGACGCTACTACGAGATTTGTGGGGCTATGTTTGTTGTCAAAACATGAGGGGCATTTCAGAATGCTGGTGTGTGTGTGTGTGTGTGTGTATGTGTGTGTGTGTGTGAGAGAGAGAGAGAGAGAGAGAGAGAGAGAGAGAGAGAGACAGAGAGAGAGAGAGAGAAAGAGAGAGGAGAAAGAAGTGTTTTTCACTTTGGAAAGAAGACTGTTTGACAGGCTATCTTCTATTGCCTAGGTTGAATAAATGTAGTTAAAACTTCTTAATTTATGTCTATTTTGAAATATATTTTCCAGCTGAAAAGCTCAAGTGACTTGTACATAAATTGTAATTAGTATTGAGAATATAAGCACGCTGAAGATATATAAACGGCCTGGGGTCAGTATTTCAGCTTTTGTTCACACTGGTTCTCCACACGTGACAGGCACAGGGGATACGGGTGCTGACTTTTTGGCTGCTTTGAGGTAAAAGTCATAGGTAAATGCTATCTGACATTTGGAGGCTGAGGGTATGGCACCATGTGTGAGGAGCTGGGCTTGACCTCTAGCAAGCACAGTCTACCACAGAATTTGAGACTACCAGGACTAGACACACATGCCACACCAGATTCTTTTCCACTGTACGCAGAGCATTTATGGACTTGAGTTCACACACACTGGCTGACAGGCTATCAGAACCAGATCAACTCAATTTTTTGTAACTATTCACAAGACAGTGTGCCAGACTTCCAGAAGCACTTGCTCACATGCTGTCCCAGGACGCGCACATCTATTAGGCGCACGTTACAGGTGCCACTGAAGGAGAAGCGCGAGGGCCGTCTTTGTCCTCTTGACAGGCTCCACTACGAGTCCTTGATTCATGAAATGCCAACAAGGCTTGGAGAGGCCGGCGTGCGAAGGCACTGAATAAGCATCTGAGATAATTAAGATCTCAGCCTTCGAAACACGGACGGAAGTGAGCAGCAGTTAAGAAAATCAATAAGAGTCTTTTATTTGCAGTGACACAGATGTCTCAGTCAATAGAGCCTAATAGGCAGGCCTGATCGCAATGGACAGGCGCTGCCTGCGAGGCTATCAAAGGGGTTCACTGTAACAAACATTAAAACGCATTTATGTTGCTGCTGAGGGATTGCAGCCCTGTAGGTAGCTTCACTTACCAGTGAGTGTTGAAAAGCACTATACTACTTCAGAAGTGTCCATTTACTTGAATCAAAATTAGTGAAAAATAAGTAGCTTGAAGGCCTGTTTGCCCTTCCCTGGCTGGGTTAGGTCACTCAGTTTCAGATGGCCCGTCAACAAAGCAAGCAAGGTTCCCTGAAGCCCAGGGTCTCATGTGCCACAGTCTGCCCTACCTGGCCTCAATCCCTACAAAAACCAATATTGGTCTCCGGACAAAAGAGGAGTTGAGGCTGGAAAAGTAACAGTTTTCCCTTTTGTCCCCAAAGATCATGAAAGAAACAGTCACTTCAAAACACAGGGCCTGTCAACAACCCACTGGATGACGGCTTGTTCCGAACTGATTGGCTTTTTTAAACCGAGATGGCAGTGCGGTGTGTGCACAGTGCCTCAATCTGCTGGGAGTGAACCCATTAGCCCAGGTGGAGAAACGTGCTGCAGACCGTTCTGCCGATCACATTAAGCTTTGGCATTCATTTATGACGAGAGGGCATGTGGAGACCCTTCATCATTTGGTGCTACTATGGTTACACAGCCACAGAGTACAATTCTGAACTACAGTATGCAACAATACCTACCTGGCCGTTGGCCAGTATCTTTCTCAGTTCAGCAGAGGACTTCTTCAAGCTGTAAAGAAAAAGATACTGTCAGGAGCCAAGGTCAGAAGACCTCTCACCACCACTGCAAGTTCCAGACCAAGGGCGGAGGACATGGCTCAGGCGGCAGATTGCTTGCCTAGCACGCACCAGGCCCTGAGGCTGTCCTTCAGTACCGCGTAGCGAGAGTGGTGGGTGGTGCACACCTATGATCCCAGGAAGCAGAAGGAGCAGCAAGCAGCTCAAGGTCATCCTCACCTACATAAGGAGCTTGAGGCCAGCTAGGCTATGTGAGAACTTGTTAATAATTCATCATCATCACCATCATCATCATCATCATCCAGACTAAAACAGGCCTGTTCTTTGAGGTAGACTGTTCTCTTTCCCTGCAGAAGAGGCTTTTCTTTGGTTGCTGTTCTTGTGTTTAAGTAAATGGTAGAATGCCAATGGCATCACGGAGAACGGAAGCCCTGTGAGGCTTCAGACCCGGAAGCAGGCTACACAGAGGGACAGGAAGCTCCCAAGTGGCTTCCCACCTGTGATGCATGAAACAATGAAACGCCTTCTCAGAACGTTCCCAGGCAGCAAAGATGACAGAACTCCAAATGTCAAATAACACATGGGTTACCCTCCAGTCTTGTACTACAGGCAAGAGTTAGTGGGACAAACACACAGTAGCCACTCTCAGCGGCCATGGGACCTAGGACCTGTTACCTCTCCTCCTGGAAAGGCAGTTCCTCTTCCTATAAAACAGTCAGCATATCCACATTATAGGTAAGCAGGCAAATGAAACGCCACCCAACAGCACTGTCTTGTACACCACATGCATGTTTTTACTAGTCAGACCAATTAACTGAGGCTGTCTTCCCTTTCCTTTGCTTTCCTAGAAGGCTCAGCTTCCATTATTAGTTGGTGATTATTAAAATGCTCTCTGAACATATATGGCTATTTACTACCTAGTTAGATAGGGTGATTCCCACAGGCTCTGCCCACAGCAGTAGTTTCCAACAGTGGAGCCCGGTAGGATGCTTAAGTTTGTTGGGGGCATGCTCTCCAGGGAGATCGTAGGATACCCACCTCCTTGGTTTTGCCTTTCTCTGCTTCCTGCACCAGAAAGTGACCAGCTTTTTCTACCACATGGTCCCACTATGAATACCACCTTGTCATCAGGCAGAAATCAGTGGGAGCAAATGTGGACTGAAACTGTCTATACTGTTTCTTCTTTATTAGCTGACTACCTCGGGTATTTGTTATAGTAGCAGAAGATAACACATTATGAAAACATTTCTGCAGATAGTTTAGTGCTGTTTAGTCAAAATGTTTACGAAAGAGGGATGGCGTATGAAACTCTGAAGTTCCCCTACTAAGTAGCAAGGGATGGGTATAAAATAGCACCTCCCAGGTTGGAAAGATGGGTCAGCAGTTCAGAGCACTAGCTGTTTTTTCAAAGGACCTGTGTTTGGTTCCCAGAACCAACATGGTGGCTCACAACAGGTCTGACGCCATCTTCTGGCCTCTCAAGGCACTGCATCTACATGGTTCACAGATATCACACAAGCAGTTAAAACACTGGCATACGGATCACGGATAGATAGATAGATAGATAGATAGATAGATAGACAGACAGACAGACAGACAGATAGATAATTTTTAAAAATAGCACCTCCAAAACTACTATTCTTTAAAATATAGAGCTGGCCAGCTCTATCCTTAACTGTCCACTCTGTGCTCTCTGCCAGATAAACTGCCCCCTTTGGTCTTTACCATATGGCTCTTTCTTCTCCCACATTCACTCAAGATTGAAAGCTTCCTGAGAACACAGACCTCAGCTCGTTCTATTCCACTCCCTTCCCTCCTTGGCCCTGAACAGCCAAGTGCTAAGTATTCAAGAAATGGTGGCCACCGCTGTTCTGTGGCAGGGTATAGTGGTAACATGAGAAGGCATAAAGGGCAGATACGTCAGGAAGCAAATCAGATCAGGACTGCCGTGAGCCACACTGGCGTTCCACATGACACCTTTAGTACATAAGACTCGAGCCGATCCCGGGCTCAGGTTAGTCCTTCAGCTGATTACTATTCTCTCTGAACACCCCGCACAATTCTGCTGTGGGCCCACACAGACTACTGGGCCTCAGCTCCCACTTTTTAAACCTGTCTAAGGTAGGCCTTCACCTAAGGATTGCAGGTGATGACGTCCTCCACAGTCTCACCAACCCAGGGGAACAGTCAAGAATTCTGTAGACTGGAACTAAAGATGCAATACGTACCAACAAGTGAGCAGCTGCCTCAAGAGCAGCCTAATTACTAACATGGTCGTGGCAGCTCCATCACAGAATGCGGAGCAGTGCCAGGCAGTGTAGCAGCGCTGCAGCATGTCCTCCTGAGTTAGCCCTCACAGGAGCTCCCTTCTGTACAGCTATTATCCCCAATTTACAGAGAAAAGGCACAGCTCTTGTCCAAATTCAGACTATCCCTTAAACTTAAACAAACACATACACACACACACACACACACACACACGTCTGAGAAATACTTAATTTTTTGTATTTCCACAAATGACTTCCAATTTGATTATTCTGCTTATTATAAAGATACAAACAACCAAAGAAAGCCTTGGTTATGCTCTCCCCCACAGACAGTCTATTATGTCATAAGCTTAAATAATAACATTTTAATTCGTGGCATTTACAAAATGCCTTTCATCCAAGAACCAAACTGTGATTCCTTAACAAAGCTTTGTCAATCTTAGACTTGTGGTGGATAGACAGAGAGCCACACTGCCCTAATGTTACAGACGGAGAAGGCTAAGCTGTTCAGAAAGGCAGTGGGACTCAAATTCAGTAGTTATGACCGAGGCTCACTGTGTGCGTTAATAAGCTCAGTCTAACGAATGGTCATTCACCTGTGCCGAAGAACAACTAATGCTTTCAAAATAACAGGGATCACTATTCCAGTGGCAGGCGGTGTCTAGCTGTATTATCTAGTTTAGACGGGGGTGGGAAGAGTAGCACTCAGCCATTGGGGCTTCAACCCTCAAACTTTGTATCTTAACAGAGTGGGCTATCTCGCTGTCTCCGGTAGTCCACACAGTGAAGAAGAGCAGAGCGATACAAGTGGCCAGGTTGTCCCGGCTAAGGCGGAGGAGACCACAGGGGCTGGCAATTCCCTAAAGCATCTGTGCAGCCATAGAGAGGCTGCAAATGGGCAGAGGCAGAGTCCCTTGGAAGGGGGCAAAACTCAATCTTTACAAGTGGGTGCTGGAGGGTGACAAATGCCAGCTCGGACAGAAAGAACCTCATATGATGTACCTGATGAAACAAGGGGCAGCCTGGGCCCATGAAGTCCATGCCTGCCTAGGGTTGTTGGGAAGAACCCGGGTGTCCTTTTGTCAAAGAACAGGAATCAAGCATTAAAAGGGAGAAGGACAAGGCTGTGCCTTCCCTCTTCCTGCTCCCCACAGGCAGAGTTTGAAAGCTGGGCTGGCTTGCCCTCTGCTACCAGAGCCCTCTCTGGCTCTCCAGGCCAGGGTAGGAAAGGTAGGCACCGATGGACCTTCCAAGCCCCACATGACCTACTCCTGTCTGCATCCTTGTCTCCCATCACTTGAGTTACTCTCCCCAACCTCCCACACCCCTGCCCTAACTCATCCGCTCTCCTTGTGCCCTGTCAAGTCGGCCTACTTAGAAACATGCTGAGCTCTTTCGCCTCAGGGCCTTTTCTAGGTAACCCCCCCCCCCCATCTGAGACGTCTTTCCTGTGATGGGACTTGGTCTTCCTTGTGTGTCGGGGCTTGACACACGTCGTGCTCCCCAGCAAGCCTGCTCTGAGTATTCACCTCTATCCAACCACGTGCCTGACTAGCGTTTCTCTCTGCATACACCTGCTTCCTTCACTTCACTGTTGCCACGCCATATTCCTAAGACAGCACCTAATAGGCAAGAGGCCCTCGATAAATACCTGCAGATTAGTTATCAACCCAGGGCACAGAACATGGCCTATATAGGGTAACACATTAAAACACCTGCAGGACTTTTTCAATTAATATCCTTCCCAGGACAGGAATGCCTACTTTCACTATCTAGGAGGCTGCCATATCCCCAGTGAAGATGGCGGATGAAGCCGCAAGATGATCAGGTGGTGAAGTTCGTCCCACTTAGGAGTCTTACTATGCTCCACCAAGAGACATGGCGGTTTTTACAGCAAGCTAATCCTCACTTGCAGCTACAATGGCTGTGGAAGACTGCCAAGTGACACTGCTTCTATGATTTGAAGTCTTTGCAACTCCGTCTGGCTTTTTAAAAGCCACAATGAAAGCATAATCTCAAGCACCAGGGGAAAGCCTTGTCCTGGCCCAGGGCTCACTGGCCGTTTGTATGCACACCATCCTTTTTGGAATTAGTGGTAGCAGCGAAATGTTCTGCCTTCCAGGAGCTCCATGAACATGTAGTCCTCCACCCACCTGCCTCCACTCTGCAGGAGCATGGCTCCCATGTCCAGGCAATATGGAAGAAAGTGAATGCAAGGCAGTGTCTGGCAGGGCCAGGCACACTGTGGAGAAGCAAACACCTGGCCCATAAGACCATGCAGAAGACCCACTGGTGACTAGCTCGCTACCTGTACTCTAAGATGGGATCAACTGTTAAGAGACCGCATTCCCAGCAAGCTTAGTAGGGAGATACTGGCACCACAGTAAAGTACCCAGGGAAGCAGCTTTAGGGGAGGAGCCTATTGGGAGGCCCTTAGGTCAACTGGAATTGTGGAGATAGTATGGTGACACACACCAGTAATCCTAGCACTTGGGAAGACAAGGTAGGGGACTTCCACATGTTTGAGGCCTATTTGGGCTACATAGCAAGAGTCTCAAAAATTCAAGAAAAAAAATACAGGCTAGAGAGATGGCTCAATGGTTAAGAGTACTTGCTGCTCTTGCAAAGAACCCGTTTGGTGCCCAGCTCTACGCACACACTGACTCAGGTCCAAAGGCCTGGAACCTTCAGTGCAGGCTGGAAGAAGGGTCTCCTGGGTCTGTCAACGGTTCAGCCACCACTATGAGTGCAATATAGAGCAACCTCCTGCCAGCATCAGGAGTTGAGGGCTGTGGTGTTTACTGGCAGGCTAACTGAACACCTGAGTGCTGTCATGGCATGGCAGTTAAGTTCAGGCGGAGAAGACGACTTTGAGAGGGTCTGTCCCCGTGTGGGGTGATGCTAGCATGAATTAACAAGGATGAGCTTCCTGTTACAGAATCTCACAGACAACCAAAGATGCCATTAATGAGCAGCACTGCCGGTCAAGCTAAATGTCACCATCTGACTCTTTCCCTGACTCTGTCTGGTAAAGATGCCAGCAGATAATAACACTGTCAAAAGATGGGCAAGCAAGAAAGACTTAATAAGCATCACACAGCTTGTAACTGGATCAAGACTTGAAACAGGCGCAGAACAGGCTATATAATTTGGAGACTCAGGGAAAACTACTCTAGAACAAAATTAACGGTTTAACATGTCAATGTCATCTTTTGTATCTTTAGTATTTGTTTATTTATTTATTGTGTATGAGTGTGAGTGGTGTAGAAGGCGTCGGGGGCGGGGCAGTAAGTACACATATCTGTGCACATGTGGAAGCCACAGGTTCATGTACAGCGTCTTCCTCAATGCTTACAGTCTGTCTTTTATGATAGAGCCTCTCGCTAAGCTTGCAGCTCCTGGATTCAGCGAGGGTGGCTGACCAGTGAGCTCCTGCGGCCTGCCTGTCTCTACCTCCCCAGAACAGAGTCACAAGATGTGCTGCCACATCTGGATTTTAGATGGGCGCTAGGAATCCAAACGCAGGCCCTCATGCTTGCACGACAGGCACTGTGTCAACTGAGCCACCTCACCTGCCTCTAACTTCACCTACCTATATTAAGTCTTTTTTTTTTTCTTCTTCTTCTTCTTCTTTCCAGCCAATATGCAGCAAGGGCTAGTTAGCCAGTCAACTTTTCTTTACAGCCAACTATACTTTTTGTCTTATAGAAAAGACAAGTGGTGCACAAGCCTCTTCCCAGCCCCCCACCTGACCCTTCACCCCATCCCTGAGAAGACCTGAGCAAGGCACACTTCCCTTGTTTGTCCTTACCTATTGCTTGGAAGTGAATCTGAGACCACAGGGCTGGTATGTTGAGATGGCCCAGGCCGTGTATTCACCTATAAGTAAAGAGAGAAGTTTGATCAGCCTTGTGTTCTGAGGACACAGTTCTAATTAACCTATAACCCACGATACAATGTCTCAGCTCACTATGAAGGTTAATTAGCTTGTTGCTAGACAGACCCACAGTTGGAGTGTGTTCAGTATATAGGTTACAGAACTGTACAACCTGTATATTACATAATCCACCGTCCCTGGCATCATTCAAACACTGTACTGAAAACAGAGAAACAGAGGGGTATAAGCCTCAGTTTGCTGTCTAGAACAACATAAAAGCAGGATGCCCACGGACCCACATTCAGCTTGTGTCAAGGGGTGAGCAGCAAACCTCAGGATGCCACCCCCTTCCCACTCTACAACTGCTTCTCATTCACGAGAAAATGAGGTCCAAGTAATTAATTATAGAACACTTGAGCCTAATAAAATAGCCGGCGCTTTTCTTTCAGATGTGAAGCCTTGAGCAGAAATCTAGAATTTAAAACACTCAGAACAATGAAAAGCCATTAACTAGATATGTGTTTCAAGCATAAATATGTGGAGAGTAGAGGGAGGGGGCACCCTGTGTGCAATATGCTTATGTGCTTTATTAATCACCAAAATGAAGGCCATGTTCTCACTCAAATCAATCTCTGTGGAGAACAGACCCCAGGATCATCCTAGAAAAACTGACCAACAAAACAACTCCAAATAATTGAAAGAGCCAGCACCAAAGGCCCAGGATCCAAGTACATCCACATGGTACAAATACAGCAAACACAGATGCGGCCCTTCTGCCCCCACCACTCAAAATATGGGGGGAAAGATTGCTTGTCAGAGCTTGAGAAAGTGCAGTTTTATTTGACATTTCAATAAGTGGAACACAGCATTACAAATCCATCTAACTTTACTGAAACAATTATTGAAATTCGTACCTTCAGGCCATGTATGTTCCGTTCCCCAGGAGGCTTGCAGGCTGAAACAGTAATTGACTAAATTGTAGAACACATCAGGGCCATTTACAAATTTGCTCAAAATGAATCGTTTAAAAAGAAATGAGGGTGACACCAAAATTAGCAGAGAGAAATGATTGAAAAGTGGCCCCCAAGACCCAGGGTGGGAATTATGAACCGGGTTCTTAACTTGCAGGAGTGAGCGTTTATAAATGCACAGAGCTGACACCACTTCATACGAATTCCAATTTCTGCTTAAAACATACCAAAACGTTAGCTGAGCTAAAATGATGAGACTCCTTCACGGCTCAGCTTTCCGCAGCCTTCCCTCGCTCACTCTACTGAGCGGCACAAGGCAGTCAAAGGGCGTGCGAAGCAGCGGGTTTCTGCTTTTGTTGTTTTAAAGGCATAGAGGGATAGGGAGAGGGTCCTTGAATGCCAAAAAAATGGCTAGGGACTCCAAGATGGGATATACAAGTTTGAGTGTATTCAAGTTTTGCGTTAGCCATAAGCAATTGGACTTATTAAAACAGATATATAATTTAATGAGGCTTCTTGCAAATCTTGATTATCTGTTCATGTTTAGCTCTGAAGGTAACATAGAGCCAGGAAAAAAAAAAAAAAAAAAAGACAGGGATTTCCCAGCACCACCCTGGGCTACAAGTGAGACATTTTTAACCCTGCAAATGCTTCTTCATCACCATGTTTAAAGCACAAAACTTCCTATCCATGTTACAGACCAATTCAGCTCAAGTACTGGCGTATCCTACAGTAGAGTGTTAAGGGGCTGATTGTTAGGAAAGGGAGGACTTGATTTTTTTTTTTCTTTCTCTGTTTCTGCTAACAGAAGTCAAGATGTTTAAGATGATATGCAAGATAATTATAAGGTTATGGGAACATCAAGTAAGCTTGAGTTTGTTATGTTATTAGGGCTGGAGAGGTGGCTCAGAGGTTCTGAGCACTGGCTGCTCCTACAGAGGACCCAGGTTCGATTCCCAACACCCACATGGTAGCTCACAACTATTTCTAACTCCGGTTCCCATACACAACATGTTATACAGACAGACACTTGGGCACACACATATATATAAAATAAAGTAAATAAATACATTCTAAAATGAACTTATTAGATTATTATCTCCAAAAATGTATTTAAAACCAAATAAAAAAACTTTAAGTGCATAAGATACTTAATACATTAAGACTCCAAACCTTCTTTCCTTAAAATGCATATTAGATCTTTGAGCAAAACAACAGCTGTACACATCTGGTGCCCAGCCCTTGAAGGACGCTCAGTGTTCCCTCAGACTCTGCAGTGACCGGTGCAGGAAAAAGGTGGCAGGCCAAGGAATGCGAAAGCCTCCAGCCAGCCGCCTTCTCCAACCTCAACGCTGCTTTCTTCTCAGCTGCCTCTTCAAACCTTTGTGACTAGAAATCTAAACAGCCATGCTGCATTAAAAACCCCAGCAGCCTCATACATCCTGACGTTAAGAAGGCCGTTACTGTAATGCTAGCCAATTTTCATACTTATTAATATTTAACACAGCTCTGAGCCACAGGGAAGACTTGGCCATGCACTAGGAGTGGGACACTGCTCATGACAACAGCGCTAGTGGAAATGAGGAGACGATATCCTTAGAGTAGGGTCACTGTCTCTGGCCCCGTCAACCTGCTCAGTCTAAAGATTCTTTTTACCATGGGGCCCAGGCACAGACCCTATAGGGCTTGAGGCCAACTAGGAAGGCACAAGGAACCTCTTGCCAAGTCCACATTCTAGTTGCGTGTTGTCCAAGTAGCACCCCTGTGGCTGTGATAAACATCGCAACCAAAAGCACCCTGGGGAGGAAAGGGGTGTTTCAGCTTACAGGCTACAGTACAGTCCATCAAGAGAAGCCAAGGCAGAAACCTGGAGGCAGGAACCAAAGCAGAGGCCAGAGAGGCTCTTTAGTGGCCTGCTTCCAGACGCACAGGCAGCTGCCTTTCTTACATAACCCAGGAAGTGTGCCCATGGCTATCACTGCAGACAGAGGTCTAGGTCCCCCTCCATCAATTAGAAATCAAGAAAATGCCCATAGACATGGCAGTCGAATGGAGATAATTCCTCAACTGAGGTCCTTCTTCCCAGGAATCTCTAGTTTTGTGTCAAGTTGACAAAATGTAACCTGAGCTCATCTGCGTCTGCAGTAGGCAGTCAGGCAGCAAACACCAAGACAATCAAAGGAACCCAAAAGACCCAAATCGCAGCACAGCACAGAACCCCAGAAAGGAGGATGAACTCACATTTTGAAATTCTCAATGTGGCTTGGAGAGACTATTACTCATAGGTGTTGTGTTGGGGCAGCAGATGATACCAGCATCACAGGTCTGTCTTTAAGCATCCTCTTCTCCTCACTCTTACGATAAGCCAGCGGTCCTCAACCTTGATAATGCTGCTTCCCTTTATCACAGCTCCTCACGTTGGTGACCCCCAACCATAAGATTATTTCTGTTGATACTTCATAACTTAAATTTTGCTACTGTTATGAACCATGATATAAACATCTGTGTTTTCCAATGGTCTTAGGCCACTCTTGTGAAAGGGTTGTTCGACTCCCAACCCACAGGGTGAGAACCACTGCACTAAATCCTCCAAACTCCCGCCACATACCCCACTAGAACTTGAAGTTATATGTCTTTCCCCAGAAATCAACTGTAACTTGCACCAATGTCTCACTCAGAGTACACTAGACACTTAGGCACCGTGTGACTCACAGGTTCCTTAACCTCTCTGGGCCTCAACAGTCCATACAATGGAACTACTAGGAGAAACATAAAGACAGCAGTGCTCTCAGAATGGCTGCCAGCACTAGCGAGGGTCAGCAAACAAACAGCAATGCTGCCCAGGGCTGCCTGAGAGTGAAGGGGACTAAAGTGAAAAGCCTGCCCAGGGTTGCCTGAGAGTGAAGGGGACTAAAGTGAAAAGCCTTCCCACGGAGGGAAGGGAGCAGCTTATTGAGAGGAAAAGCCCTCCAGTGTGCCATCAGGTTCTCTGGGATCTGTGCCTGGCTTTGCCATAACGGAGCTCTGAAGCACTGTAAAGCACTGTTCTTTATGGAGGAAATAATTTTCAAGTCTGCCTCGACTCTGCAGTCACATGAAAACAAGGGAAGAATCTGTGTCATTGTCAGGGGCCAGCTACAAAAACAAAAACAAAAACAAAACCCAAAAAAACAAAGCAAGACCACCAGCAGGGCCTCCCCTGCTTTCCTCTTCAGTCAAGCACCACAGAACCCCATTAGTCATACTTTTCTTTTGGATGACCACTGATCTTTACTAGCACAGTTTTATCTCATCACTCAGCCCCTCATTAAGTTCTTACTAATAATGAAAGAATCCTCTAGTTCCACTGCCCACACAAACGCCCAAAAGAGGAATGTTGCACTTGAACCTGGATCTCTCCCTGGCTAGCCAAGCCAGCTGCCTTTGGAGACCATCTCTGCAAATAGAGCCCACTGGTTAATTGAGCCGTTCAAAGTTCTGAGTTACAGGTAATGAAAGTCTAGAATGTTTAATTGGAAAACTCATACCATGATTATCTGTACAGTATTAGTTAAAGAAGGTGAGTTTAACTTTTAATTATTTCAATTAAGCTATTTCTAGAAGAGTTACTTAGAGGATTTCCTGGTCTGTGCCATTAGATAGAAAACATAGATTTCAAGTGGGGGGAAAATAATGGTTTAAAAACTGATTTATATAACAAAGTCCCTCTTTTCATCATTATTCAAATTTTGAGGGACTATTTGCACAACTGAACAACTACAGCTGATACAAGGCTGGCACTGCCCGACCGCATAGAAGAATTCACTGACACTCTAATCTGCTCATGTATTTGGAGACTTAATCAAGAGGTTCCATTATTTGCAAAATACCCCCACCCCAAGACAAATACCAAGCTCTGTTCAAAGCTCTGCCCTCAAATCCCCATTTTTCATAGTTTCTGCACCAGCTGACAGCTCTCGTCTCAATAGCAGCTCTCGACATCATCGTGAGCCACAATTTATAAATCTAAATTAAAGTCATCCATTTGCCTTGGTTTAGAATCATAGGAACTCCCAAAGAGTTCTTTAAGCGAATATAAGTGTGTACTTAAAAAAAAACCAAAACAAAACAAAATGCAATCTAGTTAGTTTAATTTACTCTAGTAGATTAGATATTTTATCTGCTATAACTAAAATATAGCTTGCAATACTCCATGATAATGAATACTTCTTTTGTTTTTTTTTTTTTAAATTAAGAGCTAGACATCATGTTATGTGCATTTAAACCTTTGGAAAACATAACTGGTGATGAAACAGTTTGCTGAAATAATCATTGTTGATTAGAATTTGTTCAACATTACCTCTTGGAAATATCTGCAACGGCTCTATTAGCTGGCCATTTACTTGCTGTTCCATTACTGTGGAATAATACTGCAAAGAGATAATAGAAAGAGATTACTTAGTAAGGTACGGACACTGGGACAGACACTTACAGGCTGTTTAGTTCATTGCACTTTTGTAAATGGCTGGTATGCACAAACCAGCCTTGAGAAGACGTTTTGTCTATTGGCACAACAAAATTACTACAGTGAGTGTATGCAGGGTCTGGAAGTCTAGTATGGCGTTGTCGTCCATACCACCATTTATCTTTAAGACGAACAATATTAACTAAGAACCCATGTTAGTATTTAACATACTTTAATGACATATATTTTAAATATACAAAAACATTTTGATAGAAATTACTCAAATTGCCTCTTGTCCTTTTCCTCTGAAAGCTGTAAAGCAAACTGAATAGGCTCGACATTTGGCTTGAATCCACATGTCAATCAAACATGCAGCACATTTGTGCTAAAAACCTCGGGTAACAGAGATCAAGAAGTTGGAGAGACTGTGGGACCAGTGAACAACTTATTACTAAACCATGGGCAAGAGACTCCCCGTGTAAAAAGCTAGTCTCCTCCTAGCAAACCGAGTTCTGATGTGTACTTTAGCTTTAGGCACACTTTATTTGTTTTGTTTTGTTTTTTTCAAGACAGGGCCTCTCTGTGTTAGCCTTGGCTGTCCTGGAGTCACTTTGTAGACCAGGCTGGCCTCGAACTCACAGAGATGGGCCTGCTTCTGCCTCCCAAGTGCTGGGATTAAAGGCGTGCACCACCAACCCTGGCTTAGGCACACTTTAAAATGAATCAAAACTCATTGTAAAATTCTATGCACGTAAAACATAAGACCCTGAGTAAAACAACAGCTCACTGCCCTTCATAAAATGCGCCCAAAGCACTGACACTGGGCTGAGGTGCTGCCCTTTTTCCTGGAATACTGCGTGGACACATGTGCACTTATGCCAGGAGACGGTTTCTGGAATACTGCGTGGACACATGTGCACCTATGCCAGGAGACGGATTCTGAAATACTGCGTGGACACATGTGCACCTATGCCAGGAGACGGCTTCTGGAATACTGCATGGACACATGTGCACCTGTGCCAGGAGACGGCTTCTGGAATACTGCGTGGACACATGTGCACCTGTGCCAGGAGACGGCTTCTGGAATACTGCGTGGACACATGTGCACCTGTGCCAGGAGACGGCTTCTGGAATACTGCGTGGACACATGTGCACCTGTGCCAGGAGACGGCTTCTGGAATACTGCGTGGACACATGTGCACCTGTGCCAGGAGACGGCTTCTGGAATACTGCGTGGACACATGTGCACCTGTGCCAGGAGACAGCTTCTGGAATACTGCGTGGACACATGTGCACCTATGCCAGGAGACGGCTTCTGGAATACTGCGTGGACACATGTGCACCTGTGCCAGGAGACGGCTTCTGGACCTTTTCATGCTTCTTTTAAGCTGAACAAATAAGAAAATGATGTGCATGAAGAAAATACCTACAGTGAAAATCACTGACTGGGCTTAAATTGTTCTTTTAACTTTTTTTGTATGTGCACATATTTGTGGGGGTGTGGGTGTGGGTGCGTACCTGCATATATGTCTGTGTACCACTAGTGTCTAGTACCTGCAGAAATCAAAAAAAGGCCTGGAATTACAGGCAGTTGTGAGCCGCCATGTGAATATTTGGAATCAAACTCTGTTCCTAGAAGAGCAGCCAGTGTTCTTAACTGCTGAGCCATCTCTCCTGCCCCTGACTTCATTCTAAGGGCCTATCAAAAAACCCAATTCTCTCTCCTTTTCTCATCTTTGCTGTTTGTATATTTAAACATACACAAACCACTTAACTTCCACAATTTCAGAAAAGTCCTGAAAATTACTAACATTTAAAAAAAAAAAAAAAACAACTTGTATGTTGGGGCTGGAGAAATGGCTTTGCAGTTAGAACACTGACTGGTCTTCCACATGACTCGGGCTCAATCCCCAGCACCGACATGGCAGCTCATAACTGTCTGAGACTCCTCTTCCTGGGGGCTTGACAACATGCCAATGCACATAAAATAAAAATAAATAAATTTTTAAAAACTTGTATCTTTCTGTTGGTGCTATATACATTAAAGGTATTTTAGAATCAATCTTTTTTCCCCAGAAATGTGCAGACACCTCAGTAGTCTACACCGATGTGAGGAGGACTAGAAGCTGAGAAATGCAAGGCTTTTTGTAAACAAGGAAGGTGAAAGTGAACCAGCAGGGGAGGGAACCCGGAGGGACAGGTGGCTAATGTCCTGGATGAGCCTAGCCTCCCTGCAGTGGCTTTCAAACTGTAAAGGAAGGCAATTCTCTCTTCCTATGGACCTCAAAACTTAAACATGCACAGCGTAAACATGTGCAAATCACTCTGGAATACACTAAGGCAACAGAGGCTGTTCCCGAAAAGCCCAGAAATGAAGTGCACTCGCCATTACTCACACGGTGACGACAGGTAAGTGAAATATCAATCATGTCGGCTGTCAACCTTTTGGGACAGCAATAACTGTTAACAAGTAGTCTGGAAAAATTGTCCGAAAATGACTTGTCCTCGGCACACAAGTATTCGAGGTTTCCGTGGAAAATTAAGATGCCAGTGGCTATTTGGAACATTGCTCAGGTATTCTTTTTAATGGGAAATTTGCCGGTTATTGATCCACAGCATGTACCCTTGCTTCTAGACGGCTGCAAGCAACTTTCCAATCAGTGGCTGTCAAAAAAATTCCTGCCTTTTTATACTGATACAAGACAGCGCAGTGGTGGTGCCTATAGTTAATGCTTTTCTTTAATTAACTGCTATGTACAGTAGGTTTCTACTTTGCCATGGTCCTAGAAATCAGGGAAAAAAATATCCTTATGCTTTATCTAACAAACTAATTATAGAGTTGTCTGAAACTGGTGCTTGGGGTCAAGTTTGAAAACAAATAGCCTCAAGTGTGAAGGGTCAGAACAGGTGCAATGCCTTCTCCCTACTATAAAACCTTGCATGCATGAAATTGACCTGTTTTCCAGCTTTATTTATTTACCCCACAAAATAAATAAAAAAAAGCTTTCGCTTTCATCTTAGCACTGTGCCAAATCAACTGGAAAACTGCATATATGTTTGTAACCATTGTGAAAAATTTAGGCGATCTATAGCCAGCCCTCTGTACTCTAAGGGTGATTGACGGAATCCCTCTGCAGTGGTCTACACTGTGCTGATTAAGACTTTCTCTCAAACAATTAATTAGGCTTTACTTTTACTTTTTTACAGCTCTCCCAAACCCAAGTGCCTTTTCCCCTGCTGACATATCAGGGTAGAGATGGACACACACAGAGAAATGGGTAGCAGCAACCAGGCCCATGGCACGAGCACATTATGCACAAGTGACTTCTGAGCAGTGGGGCTGCCGAGGGCCAGAGGCCACAGGGCCCAGGGCTGAGCTCTGGCTGCTGCATATGCGGCACTCCTTGCAGGTGAGGAGACAGCCTGGGGCCTGGGTAATTCATTGGCCCAGAGCACTCCCACCTAGGCTGCTAGTGCTGCTGCGGCCAGGTAAGTGAGCAGGCCACGCTGGAGTTGGAGGCTCATCCCTTGGAGCCTCACCAGGGCTTCTCCTGACACAGAGCACCAGTGAGGCAATGCTGCCTTGCCAGGCGGTGTGTCACTCCACTGCATCATAAGATAGAGTCCAGCCAGAGGAGTGCTGTAAGCCTCAGAAGAAACCACCAAAGTCCATAAATTAGCCACCTCACAGCAGCTGGGATGAAGTATGGTCCTCTGTCTTTGCAGTATCTACCATCTTCCTTTATTCTCTTCCATTTGGGTCTGAACAGTAATACTAATCAGTGATGGCAAATGCAAAACTCTGGCTTGATCAAAACAAAAGACAAGTAGTAACAGTGAAAGCCCACACCTCAGACACCATGATAGCTAACATGAGTGGAAAAGAAAGGCCACAAAGTGACCATCTACCATGTCCTGGCTTCTGGTTCTTCAACACACACTCCACACATAGTAGGTGTCTTTTTTGTTTGTTTGTTTGTTTTTGTTTTTTGTTTTTCGAGACAGGATTTCTCTGTGTAGCCTTGGCCATCCTGGACTCACTTTGTAGACCAGGCTGGCCTCGAACTCACAGCGATCCGCCTGCCTCTGTCTCCCGAGTGCTGGGATTAAAGGCGTGCGCCACCACGCCCGGCTTCATAGTAGGTGTCTTGACACGCTTATACTAACTGAAATGGGGCTGGCCCCGACTCTACCAATCACTACTGTGCACAGCCTTCAGGAAGTCGTCCAACCTCCTCGGTACCACAGCATCCAGATGAGAGTGAAAATGTTCACTTTCCACCAGGGTGACTGTTGACTCACAAACTAAACTGCAGTGGCAGCACTAGTGAAGGGACTTTGTAACCCAGAAAGTCACACCAGACATGGTCTACCTTGGGCACACTCTTACACGTAAAACACTAAGATTACGTATAGAAAGTACAGAATAGGTGCCCAGACTAAGCAGGCCCACGGGCAGCAGTTACAAAGCGTGTTTGCTTCAGCTGGCCTTCACATCATCCATTACAGGCAGTAATTGCAGCAATAATCAATAATGCTAACGGGGTAAAAGATTGATCAGCTTTACCATAGCTAATGGAATCGCTAGTACCAGGCTTGGATTGGCCCCAGCCTCTCTGAGATGCTCCTCAAAACCCTTAAACAGTTTGAAGAAGGATGTGGTAGAGTTTAGTGTAGTTATCCAAAAATATAATTAATCTCGAAAAGAAGGCCAGAGTCAACAAGGGATAATAAGAACAATTTTTGGCTTTGTTTGCTTGCAAGTTTATCAAGCAGTGCTCCTGCTTGTTATGAACCCAATTCTCATTATAACAGCACAATTCGATCAATAATTAAATTTTTGATGGAACTCTACTGTATTAAAAAAAAAAAAAACCAACAACCGGAGTTTAAAACAACACAGTTTAATATTACAAGGCTTAGATTCTTTATTAAGGAGAGAGACAACCCTCACTCTCCCAAACACCTGCACTTGTTAGGCTCAGTACTACATACCACATAAGTTTTCAATTTCCCATACCTCTACCCTATTCATCTCTGTTTAACAGGGAGAAAAATGGCTTACCAATAAACATAGGTATTACTGAACCAAAAAAAAAAAAATGTTTTTATTCTAGAATATGTGCTGAAAACACACGCTTACTATTTAAGAATTAAAAAGTAGGTGCGTCTCATATCCCCCCCAAACAGTTAACTAAACAGAGTTAACCGAATAGACTGCTGAGCTAGCTGGGCGCTTCTGCTTCTTCAGTCATTGCTCTCATGATGTGTGTGAGCAGCCATGTTCCTCAGCGGAGGAACACAAAGCCCTCTGTCAGTCCCTGACTGCCCTTGGGAACCTCTGCTCAGACATGTCCCTACCTGCCACTACCCCGGCACCCTCCCCTAGCCAGCCACCCATATTCTAGTTCCTGGAGTGTCCCCTTGACATAGGTGAGGTCCTTGTGGCTCTGGAGCAATCCTCCCTTCTCACTGTGCACTCTCGTCCCACCACTTCCCAGGTCTCCACACCAGTGGAGTCATGGAGACTAACTAGGACCTGCAAGTCACAAATCTTCATTTCCAGGCTAGATGTCTCTGCTAAGATTTGGAGCATATTCAGTTGGTTGACCAAAGCCTTCCCCAATGCTATGATCCAAAACCGAATGCCCTGCCTCTCTACCCTCCCTCAGATCCCAGGCAGACTCTTGGCAATCTGGGTTTACCAAGTCATTACATGCCGGCACTAATGTCTTGAACCGATCCTCTCTTCCCATTCCGGCGACATGGAGTCATTCACTAACCCTCTTCCCAAATCTTCTGACCTCGCACACCCCTGTAGCCACCACCGTCTTTGGCCTGAAATAGCCCATATCACACTTGTGCTTGAGGATTCTTCTGCAAGGCACATTCCAGAGAAATAGGCTGTGGCTACAACAACACTCCCCTGTGCGTTCGAGTTAAGGCCAGCCATGCTCCAGCCCCCATTCTCCACAGCCCATCACACACGCTCCTTCCTCTGTTATCCACACACGCTGAATCACAGGCAGTGGCTCCTGAATTCCCCAGGCAGTCTTCCACCTCTAAACCGTTAAACACACTGTTCCTCTGCCCAGAACACCCTTCCCAGTCCCATAGGCCCTGTCCATTCCACCAGGCCGCCACTCTCTTCAGGAGGCCTCCTCTGTCCTCAAGGACAGATGGAAGTGCTCTGCAGTGCTCACGGGGCACCCTATGCTTCAGCACTTATCATTTGTCATTCTACCTGGTAAGGGTTGGCTTTTATTGTCCTGACCTGGGTTTTCCCTCCGCTGCCGCCTCAACAGGGCCACAGAAGGCAAGTACGTGTGCACTGAGAGAAGGGGAGGGCTTGGATTGCACACTCACTGTGCCCACGTCTAGCATGGTGCGTGGCCAGTGTGGAATCACCCAGTACATCCTGGCTCTTAGAAACTAGCTGTGTGGGTGAGTGAGTGAATCACAGAACAGGTAGGCTTTGGTTGTGACCTAAGGAAAGTCACACTGGTTTGTGTCCCACTATCCTATTATAAAGATGGGAGATTACCTGCCTCATTCACCTTAAAGTCATTAGGAAGATCAAAAAAGTTGGTACATGAGAAACCTTCTATAAAGTACTTGGAAAAAAGAAAAGACACAGGACTATGAGCCTCATACTATTAAGCACCTGAACCCAGAAAGACAATGTTCCTAATGACAGATGACACAGGAAGCTCTGGACGAGCCTGCTGAAGCACTTGGCCCACTACAGAGGCAGGTTAGCCAACTGCTTCCTGAAGCTGTCAGCATCCCCTCCCTTATCCTCAATCACTACAGCATTATATACCAACACACAAAGTAAGAGGTGCTGGGAGGACCGATTTCTTTCAGAAGCTCATCGAGGGCAGGGGCCACGCCTCAAGTCTTTTGTTCTCTCGTGGCTTGGGATCCCTTGGGATCTCTGTGGGCTTGAGGGACTCCTTGGAGCTCCTGGGATGATATGTGCTATGTGGCCTGATGTGAACCTCTGGGAAAAGAACCGAAACCTCACATTTCCGTGCCCTTCAGGAACTACTGGATGGTGCCCCCACAAAACAGCTGCTGCAGGTGTTTTCAGGATGGAAATGGGGAGCCATCAGGCACGTAAGTGCTGCCCCTGAACCTTGTTCCAAACTTTCTCGCAGACAAAAGCTGTATTGGCCCTCCAGTATACACACACACATCTACAACAGGGCGATCTCCCCAATCTCTCTCACATGCCTTATAATAGACAGACTTATGAGTAAGGCACCCACTTAAAGGAATATGCATGTTGGTTGTTACCTACTGATAATTAAACCTTCACACTCCTGTTTGGCCACTGCATAAGCATTTCCTTTTATAAGTAGCTCTGTCGGTAACTACAGCAACAGTTGACAAGCTGTCCACAGCCTGCAGTCAACTCCTTAGCTTTCCCAGTCCTGTAGACGAGATGGCCCACCGACCACACCTTCCTTCCCCTATTATCTATAGCACACACTACGAGGTGTCTCCTCCAAGTACTGACCTCTCACAAACTACCTAACCACCCCAGTCAACAGAAGTTGCTCTGATGCCAATCTATTTTGCGTACCAGTTAGTAACTAACACTTACTATATGGCTCCAAATCACCCGGTTCCCTAACAGCTCACAGCCCCTGGCTCAAGGAGACTCTTCCTTAACTGACTCTATGCCAAGGGCCCAAATGTGGTGGTCATGGGCAAGGAAAAGGAAAGTCACAATAGAATCAGGATTCCAGTGAAAAAGTCAACAGAGACCAACTCCGAGGTCCACCTCCAGGCTAACACTACTACACGCACACATCCACTAATGATTTGGAAGTGAACACAATAGCAAGTTGACCATGTTTAGTAATGACACCGCTTGGTTTTGGCTAGTTAAGGAACTCCAGACAAGTGTGGAAAGCCCACAACAGGTGTGACTCAGTTTAGCTCAGGTAAAGTGTCCTGGTATTAGAGATTTAAATTAGCAGAGCCATGGGTCGAACACACTCAGAATGGACTCCTCAGATGAAGCTTTGAGTCTCAGGGTGATTAGCTTGAGGCCATGTCCAAACTAACCTTCCACTTGACTTCTAGAAGCTCTGCTATCCTCTCTGAAGACGCCACCCACGTCAATAGAACAAGACTATCAGGCCATGGAGACAGGAGGCCAAGTGGGACAATCCCTTATAAATATGCTACTCGCATCCTCCAGAGACAGAGCTCTGGAACATAAGCAAGTCATATCATTGTCAAAACACTGGTGGGTCAAAGCTGCAGCAGAGCTGCAGAGTCTCCTGGTGCTACGGAGGCTGAGCCTACCTGTGCTTTTCCTTTGCTTTCAAAGCTGCACAACAAATCCCTTCTTGATGTCAGGGATGCCCCAAGCTATTTCACAAGGTTGGCAAAAATAAGAAGCTACGACATTTTCATCTCTATTTCAAGAGACCCCCCAAATGTCCTTGGTAACACAGAAAGGGAAAGTAAGATGATCTGGCTCTACAAATAAGTTTTATTCTTCCTACTCTCATTATTTCTCCACTGTGTGTGTGTGTGTGTGTGTGTGTGTGTGTGTGTGTGTGTGTACTGTTACAGGAGATATGATCCTACTGTGATCCCTGAGATTGTAAACTGTAAAAGCCTGTATCTTGCTTGGTGTGGCTGAGCCCTAACACACACCTTTAATCCAAGAAGTTTCTGTTTACTGTAAGCAGGTGACTGAGGTGTGGTATAGCCAGCTCTAGCACACACATTTAATCCAAGAGCTTTCTGTACATGGGATTCAATCAAGTTAACCCTAGGTCAAAAGGCAGAGCAAGAAACTAGCTGACAGGGATTAAAGAGGAGGAGGGACTTTTGAGTTGAGGGGTGTTTAAGACAGTGTGTAGAAATAGAAGGAGCTCTTTCGCTTTTAACTCTTTAGCTCCACAGCTCCCTGGTCTTTGGCTTTTGGAGCTTTGAGCTAGCAGTCTTTAGTCTTGGGTTTTTTGGCCTTTTCTTCCTGGGCTGTCAGCTGAGCTAGTGAGTTTTTTGGGCCTTTTCCATCGGGACATAAGCTGAGTAGGAAGGTCAGGTGGGTGCTTTCTCTGCCTCTCTGAGCTAGCAGGTTTTCACCCAAGCATCTGGCTCCTCAGTCTTTATTGGTAAGAAAGAATGTTGGGATTCTCATTTAAAGCAATAATATATGAAAAAAACACAAAGTATTTTTGGTTTTACTAGTGGCTTGTGGTCATTATTTGAGTAAACAGAATAATGTCTAGAACAAGTTCTTTCCATTTCTGTCTTTTTTGTATGTTTGTTTGGTTTGTTTTGTTTTTTCGAGACAGGGTTTCTCTGTGTAGCCTTGGCTGTACTGGACTCGCTTTGTAGACCAGGCTGGCCTTGAACTCACAGAGATCTGCCTGACTCTGCCTCCCTGAGTGCTGGGATTAAAGGGGTGCGCCACTACACCCAGCCCATTTCTGTCTTAAGTTACTGTTCCAGTGCTGTCAAGAGGCATTATGACCAAGGCAACTCTTATGAAAGAAAACATTGGGGGCTTGCTTACAGTTTCAGAGGGTTTGTCTATTGTCATAGTGGGGAGGATGGTGGCATGCATGGCACTGGAGCAGTAGCTCAGAGCTACAGCCTGATCTACAGAGGAGGAAAAGGAGGAAGAGGAGGAGGAGGAAGAAAGAGGAGAAGGAAGAGAAGGAGGAGAGGGAGAGGGAAGGGAGACCGGGCCTGGCTTGAGCTTTTTGAAACCCCAAAGCCCACCCCAGAGACACACTCTCTCCAAAAGGCTACACTTCCTTCTCTGGTAACTACTCAAGTGTGTGAGCTCACTGGGGCCATTCTGATTCAGCCACCACAGTTCTGGTTTCCCTTCTCTTCATCATCTCCACCCAGTATGAAGAGCGGTCTGCATAATTAATTTGTTAATGCCATGGAGTTGGGAAATAACCACTTATTGAGGGCTGAGCTGACTTTGTCCCCTGAAAAGACAGACCCTGTTCACTAAAGAGTACACTTAAAAGCACCATATGGACAATGTTCTGTAAAGAAAATGTCCTTCCAGCAAAGGCCCTAGGCTTATTAAACATTATACTCCCAAACAGACAGCACACTTTGTGGTAAAACTTGGGCAATATTTTTCAAACTTCCCAAGACCACATTTTTTTTTTTCATTTTTGTTTGAACTTAGGTGCATAGACACTGGAGTAAAAACAAAAACAAACCAAAAAAAAAAATAGTATGTGCAAAATTTTCTCAGTAAAACTTACTAGCTACCACAACAAAAACCATACTTGAAGCAGCTGGGGGTCTAATGGGGTCTCTGTCCAGGCCTCCTTGGTCCAAACTCACGACCCGTAACATATTTCTGACGCTGATGTCAAAGGCTTGTGTGCTTACCTGTAAAACGAAGGCGCACACAAGACCTCTGAGGTGCCCTCCAGCTCTACTAAAGTTAACCACGATTCTAGAGGCAATCTCCCAGTTATGCAGACCAGGGTAAAGATAATTACAGCCCAATTTACAGGGTGCTCCAAAGGTCAAAGAGTGCTTTTCCCTGACGGTGCCCACTGTCTAACAAGGTACACTATGGTCAAGTATACCAAAGGGAATACTTACACTCCATCGAAACACAAGGTCCCTGCTATAATAGGAGGCATTACAGTAAAACTCATCCTGAACTCTCCGGCAATGTGGGGAAATAAGAGAGAAAGAGTGGGGAAAATGAAGAAAATCATTCTTGTTAATACGCTGCTCCACTCACACAGCTGAGGAGGGGTAGCGGAATCTGATGGGGAAAAGTCCTTTGCTAGACACAGGACTGAGCAGAAATAAGTATGAATCATTCTCAGCTGCACCGTGGACTGCTGGGTTCCTCAGGGAAAGGCCACCCAAAAGAACAGGTTACCATTACCAGATCAGCAAACGGCCTCCATGGCAGGAGAACAGCAGCCACCCTATTTCCAATCTTTCTAAAAGATGAGAGGGGAAAATAAGAACAACAAAATTTAAACTACATTAAGGGACTATCTAACGGGGTCCTTTAAATAATTCGCAATGATCAGGTATTTAGTTTTCAGAATCTGTAGGTTGTATGTTTTTCTAATAAAGCATTTCAAATTCTAATTAAAAAAATACTTTATAGAGGAATTAAAAAGATACAATAGTGTCAGAGGAGAAGCCATGATCCCAGAAGTGGAATATTCTAGCAGTATAACTTACAAGAAACTATGCTATAAAAGCAGATTGTTGATTAACACAAACTCATAACAAAATGCAGAGAGCTATCACCACGCTGCTGTAATAACACTTGGCTGCTGAAGTCTCTCAATACATTAAATATCTCCTTGGAGACCAAATTACTTTACATTTTCTTAAAAGACAATTTATTATAGCTTTGTTTTCTTCTCATTATCTCTTAAAAATATATCAAATGGAGAAAAGAATACAACTTCTAAATAACTTCTACGAAACGGTCCTGATGTGCGATGGCAGCCTTCAGTTTGTTCGCTGGTTATTATTTAACAGCGCACAACCTGCCGCCAGGACATGCCCTCTCTGCCGTACGATGGGCCCAGCCTCACATGTGTCAAAAACCACCGTATGCTGTTATTACAGCACTCATAAAATTAACAGCCTCGGGCTGCTAGTGATTTAAATAATTGATAAGTTTTCAATTAAAAAGCTAACACTTTCAGGTCTAATACAAAAATCTATTTAAATTACTGATAAAAACTTAGACTTGGGTTGGCCTAAAGCCAACACATCCTTGCATGCCGGGGGGGAGGGGTGATGATTCAGCATGCTTCCATATGAAAGCCTATGAACGCCATATGAATTCCATATGAAAGCTTAACCTGCAGTATCTTGTTCTTACAATGAAAATGCAGTCCTCTAGTGGGATCTTCTCACACCTCTACACTCCACACCAAATCCTTTTCAGAGCCAAGTTCTGTTTATTTAATTTTCATTTATTTATTTATTTTTGAGAGCAGGCCTCACTGTGTAGCTCTGGATGGCCTAGAACTCACTATGTAGACCTCAGACTCACAGATATCTGCATGTTGTGTGTTAGGATTAAAGGTGTGAGCTACCACACCCAGCATGCCAATTTGAATTTAAAAAGTAAATACTGAGAAAATCATCCATTTCTTTTAGATTTCCCAATTTTGTGAAGTAAAGGTTTTTAAAGTATGATGTCATGATTCTTTGAATTTCCTCAGTGTCTGTTATATCCCCCTTTTTGTTTCTGATTTTGTTAATTTGGATATTTTCTTTCCCTTTTTTAGTTAGTCTGAATGAGGGTTTGTCTATCTTACTGATTTTCTCAAAGAAGCAACTCTTTGTTTCATTGATTCTTTGCATTGTTCTCTTTGTTTCTATTTTATTGATTATTTCCTGCCGACTGCTCTTCTTGGGCATGTTTATACTTCTTTTTGTTCTAGAGCTTTCAGATGTGCTTTCTAGTATGAGACCTCTTCGTTTCTTACGTAAGAACTTAGTGCTATGGTCTCATCTAGTTCCTTCCCTTGGAGCTCAGGGTAACCTGGAGGAAGAGGGGGAAGAAGAACTGTGGATGCCAAGAATACCAGCAGAACATGGCCCACAGAATCAACCAAGCAGGGCTCATAGGGCTCTCAGAGGTGGAAGCAGCAATCACGGAGCCTGCTTGGGTCTGACCAAGGTCCTCTGCATATATGTTGATTGCTAGCTTGGTGTTTCTTATGGGACTCCACATCTTTAATCCCAGCACTCAAGAGGCAGAGGTAGGTGGATCTGAGTTCGAGGCCAGCCTGGTCTACAGAGTGAGTTCCATGACAGCAAGAGCTACAAAGAGGAACCCCTGTTTCAAAAAACAAGCAAAAATCAAACAAAACAAAACAAAGCATAAGGAATGTATGGTCTAGATAGCCCAGCTAAGATACTGCATAAAGAAAGCGTTCAAATTTTATAATGGCCTTAACATAAAGTTTTCAGTAGGATTTTTCAGGTGGTAGGCCAGGAAGACACTATGTGAAAGAATGAATGGCTCTAAGATTTGGAAAGACTAAACTTAAAAATCTGTATTTTCTTTCTTTTTAAAATTTACTTTTAGTTATATGTATGTCTGTGTGTGGATTTGTGCATGTGCATGTAGGGCCCACGAGGACCAGAAGGAGGTGTCAAATCTCCTGGGACTGCAGTCATAGGCAGTTGTAAGCCACCCAATGTAAGTGCAGGGAACCAAATTCAGGTCTTTGGCAAGAAAATACCTGCTCTTCACTGCTGAGCCATTATCTCTCCAGTCCCAAGTGTTGACCGTTCACTATAGTGTTAGGACCATTTACAGAACAGAGATGAGGGGCTAGAAGTGTAGCTCAGCGATGGGGTTCTGCTTGGGAAATGCAGGGCTCTGGGTTCAACCTCTAACCCCTAAAAAGGAGTACTAACATCAACTATAGAGTGATTGATTATTTTTCACTTTTTAAGGGCTAAGGAGATGATCCAGTGGGGGAAGCGCTGCCTTGAACAGATGAGGACTTCCAGGTAAAGCCAGGTGTGGTGGCACGTGTCTGTGACCCCAGAGTTCATCCAGCATGACACGAGGGGACAGACACGAGACTCCACAGAAGCCCGAAGGCCAGCCAGCCTAGCATAAGCAGTGGCTAGCATCAAAAAAATCTTGGGTCAAACAGGCAGGAAGTGAAGACTGGGGCCCAAGGCTATCCTCTGACCTCCACATGCATGTACACATCTGCACACGATGTGTACACACACATACATGCACACTTACCATCTCCTACACATGTAGATACCCAAATAAGTAAAATTAATTAAAAATAAAAGAGCACTTCAAAGCCCGAGCTTACACATCAGGCACTCAGAAACGGAACGAGGTAGTAGTGTCGCAAGGGTCACATTTAGCATTCTCTTTCACAAGGCACAGTTTGCGGGGTCTTCTGAAAAGTCCACGCTGCTTACGCGTGGGTCTGATGAATGCCTCTGGAAAGACACTGTTGTCCGTTCTCTGCCAAGGACCCACGTAAGCAAGCCAGAACCCATGTGTGTGCATGCGTTTTCTAAAAACAAAGGAGTTGCGCTCTCGGGAGAGTTAGCCAATCCATCAATAGCAGTGCCGCCTTGGCCAAGACAATCCCGCTCTGCCTTCCACGTACCGATGATCTCAGCTCTAAATTCTCAGTACACAAAGACTCCCACATAAGTTAATGGGAAGTCAATGGGAAATTGACTTTTCCTACTCTGGGCTGGGAGGAATGCAATGCTCTGTTAATCATGCCATCCTTCTTGTTCTCTTTCCTCCTACCCTAAATTAAAACTATTGGCGGAGACCCACACAGACAGTTACAGTTTCCATTACGATGAAACAATATCAAAACTAGACATCCTAACTGTTGGCTACAATTAGAATCTCAGAGAAAAGCAAAGGTCTGGTCTTGCCCATCAAGTCCACCGCCATATGACGTTGCATTTGTATGGCCTCACGTCTATTATGCTATTTAATCATTACAGTGACCCAGTGCATTAGAGGGGACGTGTGTTATTACCACCGCTGACAGATGAGGCAACTGTGGTACTGCGAGGTTAAGTGATCTGCCTCAGGCCAGGAACCCAAAGCAGAGCTGGGGCTTCCCCTTCTAGTGCAGTGCTCTTCCCTGGCCCCCAGGAAAGGCTTCCAAATGGATTACAGACCCAGGTGAACTAAAACTGGGGAAGAAATCCCAAGCCAGGGCTCTGGGAAGCTCCGTGTCTCTTGTTGTTTATGGATTTGTCTCAGCTGGTGCTGAAATGCCCTTTTTCAGTCTCAGACAAATAGGAATGCAAAATTCCAGCAGAAGTTGATATACCAGAGGAAAGTCCACCTTGTATATAGTCAGGCCACTGTGGGTCAGTGAGCAGGCCTGCTGTACATTTCCAGGTGCAAGCGGTGCATAAGCAACTGGAAGGACATCTTTAAATCTGTGTCCGTAAGAGCCTGCAGCTATGGTATAGCTGCAGTCTGGAAGGGTGAAAGAGATCTCCAGTCAAAAGTAGATTTTGAAAAATTTTTAGAGCCCAGGGGTTCATTTTTAATGAGCCGTTACTTTAAGTACTGCATAAAAAATACAGGAAATTGATAGTCCATTTAGTCTGCACCATACCTAATGCAAAAGTCATTAAGATGCATTATTCTTAATGTTCATGATATGATCAGTAAGTGTCTTTTGAAAATAATGTCCTTAACTTTCACATAAGGAAATCTTTGAAAACCTTATCTATTATACAGAAAAATGCTATGGCAACTGTGGTTTACTTACTATCTTCACTGTGCCCAAGAAACGGCATCCTCAATTACATTAACATTTAAAAAAAAATAGTCCTTGTTTGCTAGGCTGATGAGATGGCTCAGCAGCTAAGAGCACTTGCCACCAGGCTTGACATCCTGAGTTGGATCCCCAGAACCCATATGGTGGAAGAACGGAACCAACTGCAAGTTGTACACACACACACACACACACACACACACATGCAGGCACAGTGGTTTTTTTTAACAATTAAAGCAGCCCTCTTATGAGGTACACTTACGTATGACAGCATCGCCTTCATCTCTTCATCACTCCTCACTGTGATCCTATCACCATCTTCATCTTCATCTGTTTAAAAATGAACATGATGAAAGCTGTAAGACTTGTATTCTTGAAGATCTGTTTTATCTTTCCATTGTGTGTGTGTGTGTGTGTGTGTGTGTGTGAGTGTGTGTGTGTGAGGGAGTGTGTGCACATGGGTGCAGTGCTCACAAAGGCTACAAAAGGAGTTGGACCCCCTGCTCAAGAAAGAACTAAAATTTTCTTTTAAAAGAAAGGTAAAAAAATCAAAATATTTCTCTAGTTAGACATATATGTAAGTCAAGTAAATTGAACTGGGGTATC